>NC_051054.1:20285948-20600948 GCF_904848185.1 Acanthopagrus latus | reverse complement strand
GGACCAGATCCAGACAGTGAAATGAGTCACTGTGATGCTCGAAAAACTGAAATCACCTTTTAACAGCTGCTTCGTTTATAATGCTGCTTATAATGCAAGCCTATGGGAAATCATTTTTTTAAGGCCCCTGTGCATCACTGGATGTTGTGCCACCTGTCTATCTACTAATGAAGCTGTGAGATGCAGCTCCTTTTCTCGAGCTTTAAACTGACCATCATAGCGAGTCAGGAATGCTCTTCACGAGCTCAGATCAACTGTGTAATGTGTTCTGGCCATGGAATGACATGTTTTTGAAAAAAAATGAAAAAATGAATTGGTGATGCCTGGTAAGTTTGATTGCAGAGTGAAAATATGTTGAGACAAGACAAACCAGAAACAAAAACATGATGATTCGCCCCGACTAGACTTTCAGCCTAGCTTGACATATCAACAGTGGATGCACAGTAACACATGTCATCGTCTGCAGCCCACAGTTCCTCCCAGGAAAGCAAACATGGCGGCGGTGCGGTGACAGTGATGGAGCACATGTTGAAATCTCCAGGCGGGTCTCTGGGTTAAGGTGACAGCGCAGAGATAAGGCCTCGACCGTACAGACAGACACAAGCTGTGTAAGCTACAGCAGCAGAAATGAGTTTAATCTGTGTTTGCCTATGGAATTATTAACCCTTAATAACCTGCAGGGAGTGTTTGCTTGTCAAGGTTCCTCAGAGATAATGAGGGTAATAATCCCGCCTGAGTTTTAAAAAGCACCATTCTCAGAGCAAGCATTAGATATTAACCATACGTGACTGATCTGCACTCGAGCGTTTCGCCTCAACGTGTTGTTCCTGTTTACATCGGAGACCTGGGGCTTACTGCAGCTCAGAGCACATTACATGACCGATGAAGAATGTACATGAAGCAGCATTCTTTCCTTTATTATTATTTTTTTTCCTGTTTAGCCAAATTCTTATGCTCACACGACTGTGGTCTGTACAGAAGGAGCTCAGCCCTCTTACAGTGTGTTCTTACATTTATGATAAAAATGAAAAGGGAAGAGCTGCACGACTCTTCATTACAGTCTGTCTGTCTGATGGGAGGGACATTACTCATGCAGGAATTTTGTTATCAAACTTTAATTATGGAGGGTTTTGTTTGCGATACAGATTGTAAAACCCCTTCAAGAGAATATGATTCTTTCTATTTTTTTTTTTGTTTTTTTAATCGAATTTGACTAAACCTTCTTGATGTTTACATAGCAATGCAGTATCTTTTGGAAAGGCGACGTTCGAATGCAAATACAATGCAAATAAATTCAATAACGGATACACAAATAGAAACTGCTCTATGACGAAACAATAGTGAATCAGTCTGTCAGCATGTGTGTCCTCCTGGCTTATGAAAAAAAAAAAAAAGAAAAAAGAAAAAAAGAAAGAAAGTTTGTCCTGTGCAGCATGTGCAGGACAGAACATAAACGTGACCACGTTCTGAATTGAATGTCCCTCTGTGGTTTAATCAGCGGTGTTTTGACAAGTTGTCATGCACTAACTGAAATGGATATCTCATTCAACTTCAAACTACTGCTGGAGATCACCTGTATCGCTCTGCTCCAACAGTGAAACAGCAGACAAATATTATTTAGCTGGACTGAATGTCTTCATCATCCCTTAAAAGCACTTTGAAAGTTCAAAAGGAACTTTTGTTAATACAAGACTCTTCAGGAGTCATCTGTAAAAAAAGTCCCTCCTGCAGAGGGAAGCACCAGATCAGCATATGTCGGCCAACGGTGACACAGGGAAAACCGTGTTTACCTGGTGGAGGAACAACATTTATCCAGATTGTTCCTGTTGGAAAGCTCACTGTTGACATGAGTCGCCATATTTCACAAATCTCATTACTGATTAACGTGTGAGAAATGCTGCGGGCCCTCTCCTGAGCACGGAGAATTAATGATGTCTTTTTTTTTTTTTTTATCTTGTTTACACATCAAACATGCAGTTTTCATTCACGCTGAGCAAACATGTCGCCTTTGATGGTGGACGACAATGCAGAGCTGCATGCTGTGCACGCGTGGCAGTCAGCAGGCTTCAGTTGACTTCTCACATTAACAGGTGTGGAAAAGTACAGCGCACTGACCAATATTGACCCCTGTGTGTCTGATGTCACACAGGCCTGCACCCGATTGCGAAGGAAGTCATTAATGGGTCATTTGCAAAGTTATATGACGTTGCAGAACATAAATATGTATCAACTTAAAACTGGTGAAGTCATTAGTTTCCAATTTCAAACCCTTATTTACAGTGTTTACAGTAATCCGTTGCAGACATATTTCATTAAGCAGTACAACAGTTTTATAATGAATTCAGTATTAAAAATGTTGTGTGTCCCCCCCTCTGTGTCTGTATGCTCATGAGTTGTGCTGCTCACGACTCTAGCTGAACAGAAATTGAAAGCATCTCCAGTTTGGCTTCATCATCACTCCTCAGTATTCCTCACAGTAGTCTCAGAGCAGCGAGGGCACGTGGGAAGTCGCTGTGCCCTGAAGTTGGTCTTCCGTATGATTGTGTGAAAACGCTCATCATTGTTTTGATAGGTGATTGCAAAAATGTGGGAACCTCATTCCTTTCCCCCTTCATTTAACTGGCCTGGAGGTCTCATGAGGACATTTCATCAGCGTAGGATCAGCCTGGTTTGTGAACTGAGCTGACGCTCGGATGATGGAAATATGAGTCCTGGCTTCTGATAATCAAATCAGCCTGTAAAAACATGTAACTCACTGCGTGACACTCCAGGAAATGTCCCAGCCAATCGCTGGAAGCTTGTTCATCTTACACTTTACACTTTGTCTCCATCACATTCCGATAGATTTGGCTCCCAGTGCGCTCTGGAGTCACCACCTAAACAGGTGTGTGGAAACCTTAGGCTACAAACCTAGTAGACGATGTTTGTTAGGAAGACACTAATTCCTGACCATGATTTCAACAAAGGCACAGGTTGCTCATAGATCAGAAAACACAGGGAGCACACAAGAAGAAGGCCGATACAGATATTAAGAATGTTTGGTAGAACTCTGGCCCAATCAGCTGACCAGGCATATGAGCGCTTTCCTGCACCAACCTCTGATTAAAAAACCACATGGCCGATTACTCAGCACATCTTATGGTCATTATGTACTTTTACTGACTGCTTAAGCAGGTACTTAAAATAATTTTTTTGGTGCTCTACTGGACTTTCAGGTCTGGAGCCAGTGCAGGAGTGCCTTAAACCTGTCTAATGGCCAGCAGGGGGTGACCCCACTGGTTGCAAAAACAAAGCCAGATTGTATATGAGCTTAGGAGAAAATGACCCTACTTCTCACTTGATTTATTACCTCAGTAAAAGTGTTCTAATGACTTTATGGTCTCAGTTGCTGGTTTGAAGTCTTCTTCAACGCAGCATGACGTTCATCTAGTAAATTATGGTCTCATTAGTGTAAAATAGATGGTTAAGTAGGATATGCTTTAGATTGATTGACAAGTCACCACCACAGCGTATCCCCTGGTTCTCAGTCAGAACCAACACACTCTCATCTAAATATGGTCACCTCAACTTCAAGCAAACTACGTTTAGGACTGTGGACATGTATATGATTTTCAACATGTGCTCATGTTGAGGAGGCCCCGCTCATACCCACCATGTCTGTTTAATTAAAAAGGTATGTCTGTGTATTTATTTATGATGCAGTTGTGTCTGCACTAATGATCTCACAGGCCCTCGGGGAGAGTATCCAAGCACAATGAAAAAACAGGTGTGTTGGGAACAATCCAGCACATACTTCTTAAGCATACTTCTAATCTGCTGCTCAACCACACCGAAGTAACCAGGAGTGTGTGTACACACACAAACACACAGCGGGGAGTGCTTTAGCACTTTTACCATTGAAACGCTACTCGGGTCAAAGATGATGAAGATGTTCCTATGTAATTAGTAGGTTAGGGAGCGGTGATTAATACGTGGTGGAACATTGAGCTCTCATTCCGTGTGTTGCTGAGGCAGTCGCTCCAGATCATCCCAGGCTGTCTGTGTGAACGTAGCCATACACAAATTCAAAACAAAGTCTTGATTTTCAAAAAAAAAAAATATCTCTCTGAACACAACATTGATGAGACAACTGTAGCCTGCAGGTGTTTATTCATGCTCCATTTGACATGTGTTAGCACCTCGACACATTCACCGCGAGGAACCGTAGGATGATTCAGAACATCGGAAAATAAGCTCTATAAGATGCTCTCCGTATCTCGGAAAAACCCACCGTAACATGAGAATAACAGTCAAATCATCCATGTTGAAGAAGTGGCCCCGTGTTGGATCTGCTTCCAGAGACCCTCCGGCTAACAGCATGTTTCACACATGTTCCTCACACTCAACTCATCCAATAAATCTGCGCAGCAATCGCAGACATCTGGAAAACCTGGCACCTTCTCCGTCCATGAAAAGCTGTGCGCCATCTTTAACTGCCCGCACTACGGGACAGGTGGTCTTTATTGTTCATACGCTCTTCCTTTCATTTGTTAGAATTCCTGCTTCTTCATCTCCATGTCAGACTCATCGTCTGCGGCCTGTTTAATTAAAGCAGAGCGGAAACATTTTGCAGAGAACAGGATGCGGTTTCTCTCATTGTGAGCTGATGCAAAACATCACCGACAGTTTCAGATGTGATTATTCAATGTGTTTAGTAGCAAGACAAAGCATGTTAATTAAGGCATTAATTCATACGTGATTTAATAGTTTATTTACAGTAACAATGTGAATTGAATTGCACCAGTTTTGAACAGGCCCTTGCCAAGTTCTTTGACTGTCTGACACTCCCCTGAATTTAATGCAGACAGAATAATGATTGTCAGACAAGGCTTACGTTGCCATTTGGCGGAGCAATGGCCTCCTCACTGGCAAGTACAAGTGTTTTGTTTGGGACTCTGATCAATTGTGCAATTGTGGAAATGTTTGACCATCTACACAGGCGTTCTAACAACTTCCTGTTTGAATGCAAACAAGTCCTTGCCCAGCATCCAATGAGAAGTCAGAACCAAGTGAACCAGGCTCACATAGGAGTATAAAAAAAAAACATGTCACGCGTAATGACTGTAAGCAAATATTGGCATTTGACTGTGTCCACGCTGGGGCTCTTATCAAGTGGCCATGAAATATTTCATGTTTTTCCGCATTAAATTTAATTTGAAAATGAATGAAAAAAGATAATAATAAGCAAGCTACCTATTGTTTACGGCCCTGGGAAAGCCTGCCCCGGCCCCTGCTCTTTCCCATGGTTTAATGGAGCAAATAATGGAATTAGAAGTTTGCCCTCCATCATGTCATTGTACTGCTTAAAAATAGCGTGTGTGGTTAGTGACCTGTTAAAGAACAGTGAGCTTAAGAGAAGGAGGAGAGAGTACGAGACAGCATTGCACGGCCTCTATGATGGGGCTCAGTGCAGAGGGAATAGCTTTGATGAAGTGCAGGAACACCCTTTATCCAGTAAGGCTACTTGTGGAGAGCTTTCTGAGGAACTGGACATGCTTAATACACATTATCTCACTCATTTATCACCAAAGAGCTGGTGAAATGACAAGAGCCGGGCCTCCGAACCTTCCCAGGAGAAGAAACCTCTCACAAGAAGATGGAGAACTTCTTTTATTGAATGGAGCGCCTGAAGAGCCGCCTGCTTCCCGTTGTAGCCGTCTAATTATGACAGCTTGTCTAGAGCTCAAATGAAAACATACAGTGTATTATAAAATCACTTAGTCTTCATTCAAAATGCTTTTAGAGCTACACGGACAGATGTGCATGGCAACAAGTGGCTTTAATAACACCGGATTGAATCTTTGTGTTTGCTGGGATCACACAGTGAACAGACTTCAGCGGGTCCTGCCAGCACTCCAGCTAATTTCTATCAGAGCATGGCTCTGACTCCGAGGCATGTGGCTTGCGTTTTGTTCTTTGTTGATATATTATTGATTTGAACAGAAACATAAAAGAAAGTCTTTTCAAACGCGTATTACCATTTTTCTTCTCCAGATCTTCAGTTCGTGGGAACATATAGGCTATACAGGATGTCGCCATGGTTATTTTATTCAACATAATCATCACATGTATTCAACAGTTTCGTGGCATGATTAACAGCATGTTTATAGGTGTTTATAGAAATGTAATTCAGATTCTGAACAGGATTCATTTATCAAAACAAAGTCTATATAAATCTATAATAAAGTAAGTTTGATGTTTGGACCTGTTGGCTTGATGAGTCCTGAACGAACAGCCTCACTGTTGTGAGCTGGTGATGTATGAATGAGATGATTTCCTGTATTGTTTATATGCATGTTGCCGGGCGTTTGTGTCTCAGGGAAAATAAAATAAAAATCTTGCCCAAACTTGCCATGTTTTCTGGTACTCAGGCGAGATGAAAATCAGACAACCCAGCAGACTCCACCTAGTAATGAAGTTCATGGGATATCATTGAAAGCTCTAGAACTGTCAGTACATGGAACTTGAGGTAAGGGTGTTTTTTTTTCAAACCTTCCATGTTGGTTTTTCAAATTGGTTTTATATGAAACTAAATTGTATGTTTCATGTCGTTATTGGCAATTCACGTTTGGTGCCTTAGTGGATAAGTGGCTCCATATATTGCCTTGGCCAACTTAAATTAAAAAATATGTTTTTGCTTTATTCCTCTAGGGGTCCTTAAACTGAATTGAATCCAAGGATCCCAGAGGGGTTCCAGAAATCGTTCAGTTTGGTTAGATGCATCACCTTTATGATCTGTTGTCTCCCATAGTCATAGCACTTTAAATAAAGCAATGTGTTCATGTCATCATGGCCTTAGCATAAACACTGTGAGGTGTTCTCTATTTTCAGAGTGATTAATTTGAAGGAATTTTAAAGGTTGTATGATGCGACATGTTCGACCATTTTACAAGAAAGCGTGTGAAAGAAATGTTGCTTCTCTTAAGGAGCTAATATCTGTCAGATGGAAATGTGCTGCTGCGGATGGCACGCAGTAACTACAAGTAAAGGCAGCTCTGAGAGAGGGTAGCAACAGCACTAGCCAGTGGACAGACCTGTAAACACACGGATGGGAACGCAATGGAAAAATTCAGCCTGATAAGTTGCCTGCTGGCTGGAAGCCAAACCAAACTGATTGCATATTTTAAAATAGGCTCTGTGTTTGAGGAGGACTTGTGCATGTGCTCTGACAAGGTGTGAGAATGTTAAAAATCTGAAAATGGCTCTTTATTACCATTTAACTATTCAGAAAAGCACCGTTACAAGACCTTTTTATTAGTATCTGCTAAGACAGTCTGGTTAAAAGATAGATCCATGACACTCTGTCTTAAGACTGGTTGGAAAAGTATAATGTATGTAAAAGGTAAAAAAAAACAAAAAAACAACAGAACTCCAGTTTTCCTATTCATGCCACACACACTTTATCATGCTGTTTGGGTCCAAGTCTCAGTGGTTTATGGACAACAAATGCAAGAAAATAAAAATGAGTGATAATGACAGCAGCAAAGAAATGCCAGTCACTTTGGAGCCAATAGGAGACCGTTATGATCCATCTCATAAGAAACGCTTTTGGAGAGAGATGGGCGTTGTCTCAAAGTCACAGTGTTGTTTGGGGCTGAGAAAATGTAGTACTAAAAAAAGAAAAGGGCTGTCGGAATGCAAACTGTATTGGTGAAAATATAACATACGCGAAAAACCTCTTTTACAGTAGGTCATACGCAGACTATGGATAAGAACCTAACACAAAGAACCCAGAGTATCCATGTAAGAAATCACCTTGGGAGCGACGACTGTAACTTATTATTGAAGACCTTTTGGAGGATTCCCTCACTGATGCTTTTGATTCAATTTAAGGCACTTCTTTTAACTTCACTAAAATCCATCTCTGTTCTCACTTCACATTACTCTAGTTTCAATCATTTTCAGTTCAGTCAGGAGAGACTCGCAATGTTTTGAGTGACCGTGAAGAATTATTGCCATGTGTACAGAAGACAGTGACAGAGTCTTTGGCTGTTAGACTCCATCGTGATGAAGTAATACTTGCCACTGGATGAAGAGCTGGAGGAGGACGGGGTGGAGGAGGGTCGCATGAATGCCTGAAAGGACAGCTGACCGAGGAGGGGAGAGCGGTTTTTAAGTTTGACAGCAGAGACATGATTGGCTCATAGTGTCTGTGGCAAAATCTGGTTGGTCAAATGGCGAGAGGGTACATGAAGACACGCCCATGTCAGGTGAATGAAAAGATCTTCCTGACTGAACTTACGCTGA
Source organism: Acanthopagrus latus (assembly GCF_904848185.1). Taxonomy (NCBI): domain Eukaryota; kingdom Metazoa; phylum Chordata; class Actinopteri; order Spariformes; family Sparidae; genus Acanthopagrus; species Acanthopagrus latus. The sequence continues at coordinate 20,592,662 of NC_051054.1, read as the reverse complement.
GCTTAATTTCACTGACCCCTCTTCAGTTTCATTTCAAAGGGCTTCTAATAAGCACTATATATTATTTTGTATATTAGAATGGAATTGAAACATTTCAAAATCTGAGGGGAACGAGGCCTACCTGAGAATCTGCTGAAGTGAACATAAATCTAACCAAGTTCTTTTTAGACCCAAACTACACTAAACTCCAATGGTTTTTTTTATAATGTTAATAACAAAATATGTGCGCTGTTTGTCAGCAAACTTTATTTTGAAAGCCTAACCGGACGTTGCATACTTATTATTACATGTTATAACATTAAAAGTTTTCATCATAGAGCTGTTGGTTTTATTGAATAACCGTTTCATAATTTAAAAAGATGAAGTTATATGTCATAACATGAAAAAAAATATCCTGCTATAACTTTTAAATGATTTACTAAAAAAAAAAAAAAATTAAAAAGTTTTCAAAATATTGAGAAATAGAGCAGATATATAGTTTTCATCATAGTGGCAGTGATACTCTGTATTAGCCTTTTCCTTTGAATGTGCATTGTGTAGAATTAAGTAGCATCTAGTGACAATGCTGATGACTGCAGCAAATGAAAGACACGCGCTCCTATATGCTGGCTGCTAAAAATGCAAAAGGCCCTCTGTAGAACCACAGCCATAGAAACATGGCCGAGACTCCGTGTTAGAGGACCCGCTGTAGATATGAAAAGCTCATTCAGGTAACAGCAACACAATGGCTCTTATTAACATAATTCTTAATATTGTATTCCATTTCTGCCCATAGATCTTCCAAAATCCTTCAGTGGACTGTCAAAGCTAAGCACCGGTTGAAAGTGAAATAAGCATCTTAATGGCTAGAGTATAACCATTGTTTCAAGAAATTACCATATTTCATCACATTCTACAGGATCCCGACAACATTTATTTTCAAAAACTGTTAAAGAGCGTAATTGAGATGTTACTTCAGTGCTACACTTGACATTAAAACAGCAGTGGATGTGTAGATAAGTAATGGCAGTGAGGTCGTGCTTTGAAAATGTATTTCAGCTTATTATGTGCGGTTGTGTCACTTACCAAATGTTGATTTATTTCAAACTGATGCTTTTGAAGTCAGATCAAAGCAGGCATTTAGTGTCTGCGCGGGGTCGGTAAACGTCTATTCAGAGATGTTGACTTTCTGCCACTGAAACTCAAACATCAAGCGCGTAAAGTGTGAATGCTGCTTGCCTGTCCACGCCCGGCTGAAGCCTTCCCATTATGACCACAAGTGACTCAACTGAGAATAAGTCCCTCAAAGAGCGACACCGAAAAAAAAGTATTTCTCAAGCAAAGGTTAAAGAGGCCAACAAATCAAGGAGCCAGGCTGTGTGTGTTGGGCTCTTGAGAAGCCATACATCACTGACACTGACAGTGGGTAGAATGGGCTGTCAGATGCACTGGGACTCATTCACTCTGCCAGGGTTTGAGTTCTGTAGTGTTGCCTTTCTTCTGAACAGACATGACAGTACCGCAAACAGAGTCAAAGGACGCTGCCCACAGCTATATCACCTCATCTGTCATGGCGGAACACTGAAGAAGAAATCACTCATTTCACTAACTGGTATGGTCACAGGGGCTGAAGTAATGGAAATTCCTGATGTCAGGAGGTTGGAAATTAAATTGTGTCAACAAACAAGGCCGGTGGCACCCACAAAACTTTAACTGAGTGCAGCCACTTTCTAGTGTTTCATGGGAAGCCCTTTACATGACCTTGTTTTAGTGGTCACTGAAGTGGCCATAGGGCTGATTACTATTTGTCTTTGCCCACAGAGAAGCAATCCATGGTTACAAGCGCTGTAATTTCTAGGAGTAACCTAGGGGGATTTACAATGTTATGAGACATGTATTCAACTCGAATGCAATGGAAAGCAGTGAAACTGCAGCCATAGTGACAGAAACAGTCTAAGACTCGCTGTTTTAGCACTGCTGAATTTCTCCTTTTGGTTACTGGGTTGCATTTTTTTTTCTTTGGCTGATATCCGATGGTGATTGATGTTTTCCCTTGCACTGCAATCTCAGTCACTGCTTTGTGTCACTGTATGTCATAAAGGAGTCACTAGCTGCTTCTTCCAGTGAGAAGCTTCGCTGGCAGTACGTTTTGCAGCTGGAGGTTCACACCACAAATCGCTTTGACTAGTAGGTTTATTAATGTAAGTGAATGCTTCATCATCCAATAAGAACAGACTTTCCTTAACTTCACTAAGTTATTCTGTCAGGTTCATGTAGCTTCATACCTGTAAATATTTTAACTTTAAATGTATGAATACTGAGCAGTATGCTGATCAGAAAATAATAGTCTCTGCTTCCAGCCATATTACTGTGTTGCCTTCAATGTGAATCTACCATTGACTTCCTATGCCTAGAGTCACCTCCTATGTTTTGTGGCCTAGGTCATGACAATGAAGAGCAGGGGCCCAAGAACCGAGCCTTGTGGGACACCACGGGAAAACAAGATGTCGGAGCACTTAAGTGGCTGATGGAGACAAACTGTTGTATATATGCGAGGTTGGCTTTAAACCAGGATAGGGGAGTGCCAGTGAAACCAAATTATGATTCAAGATGGATCAGCGGAACACTATGACAGACTGAGTCAAAAGTAGCAGGAGGATTGAGGAGGATAAGTGTTTTCGCGATCACCAGATTCAGCAGCTTAAAGCAGGTCAATGATAACCTTAGTAATGGCAGTCTCTGTGCTGTGATTTGCTCAGAAACTCAACTGAAATAGTTTGTAAATTGGACATGTGAGACTGGCGCCTGGCTGCCGTAATTTAGTGCCCTCCACTGTCACTGTAGGAAAAGGGCAGTCTTTAATCTGCATTGATTTTTAGGTTTGATTTTCATGCCATGTTTCTGGTGTGATGGCCATGGATGTGGAGACAGCGAGAAGGGACTTGTTTGTTCAAAAACCACAATGGCAGCACATTTGGAGGTTAGCGAAGATGCTGCCGTAGCATGACTTATATCAGACCTGGAGAGTTTATTTTATTGACATTTACACAATCAATCAAAGCTTGACCTGACACATTGAGCCCTAAAACTGTTGGCTCTCAAGTTCATTAGCAAAGATTCTTAGCTCTGTGTGTTTGGACAGGATCACGGACTCCGACTCAGACTCAATGTTTAACTGACAGGAAGTAGTAGTTCTATTAATTAGAGTGGTTTAAAACAAACACATACTTGAGGTGTTAGGTGTCATTTTTCTCAAGGTTTTTGGACCATTTGAGTATAAAAAGGTGATGCTGTGAATGATAAAGTAATATGATGTCAGCATGTGATGGCCTACTACAGAGGCACTGTAAGCAGCATATCCTTCCAGCTGTGTTAGAAATACTGATGATTAACACCGGTCCTTCCCTCTCTGATTTTATTAGTTGTTCTGTGGATCATTTCATTCTCTTCTACTGTGAGCCATAAATAGCCCCTAGCAGCCCACTCAGGGCATAGCTGACAAATTGACCTCCACAGTGAGGCGTCTGGTGTGGTCAGAGGGCTTGTCGAGCTGCAGCGGGCTCTGGGTACAGCGTGTAATTCATATAGTTTTGCCGTGGATTTATGAGGTGTGATATAAAAATAAGAGCACCATACAATGTATTACTCAACCGTGTCCAACAAAAATGTGAGCTCACAAATCTTTTTTTTTTTTTTCTTCTTCTTTTCTTTCCTCTTTCTCTTTTTTTGGATTCACATGTCCTAACTGTCTCTAATTAGAAAGATTTGTGTTATAGTCTCTGAGGTCTGAGGAGGAGTTTTGTTTTGAATTACATACTGGCTGAAGTACATTATTTGCCTTTGTGTCTTTAATCAAAATCTGACCGATAACCGAAGAATTCACAATGTTTTCGCCTGCTCACTGGTGTATTTTATTCAGTGTTCATTACAAAGCACTGCGGTTTTGATAAGCCAGTGTGCTCAGCGGATGTATTAACGTCGCTTTATGTTCATGTTCTTCTCACACAATCGTGTCCGTGCAGAATTAAATTTACTTGTTAGGGTCAGTGCAAACAGTAACCACCTGACAACTGCAAGACACACCGCGCTCCATACAGTGAACGCAGCCTCCTGAGCCCGTGTGTCAGCAACAGAGGAGTGCAGGCGGTCAGACTCACATTGTGTACACAGTCCCACATTTCAAACAGTGGCTCACAGAAAGAATTTCTTGTCAAAACACAAGGGTTTTGGAGAAGGAAACTGCCGGATGTTCCCCAAGTGTCTTCCTTTGCCAGAAGCTATGTGTGTCAGATCTAAACTGGCCTGTCTCGACAATGACTGCGTTTACATAACCAAAGGAATAATTCTCTACAGTATATACTCTGCTTGAACACTCAACCTGTAATGATTCTATGTGCGGCTGATATCCTGTGATTGAGGCCCTATGTTGTCTTGTGCTTAAATTCTGTCTTAAACAGTAGAAAGGTTATGGAGAAGCTTTAATTACCAGATGATTCTAACCCTAACCCTTCTTAACAGATCCCAAGTACTCTGAAGCAACTACCTGACAGGACTAATAGTCTCCATCTAGCTGACTAGAATGAAGGCTACAGTTACTATGCAGATGTCAGAGTTGTTAAGTGTACATTGAACCCACTTCAGATAGGCACTTACATTTACTGCAGACAGGCCATGTATCTTGGTATGATCAGATAAATATCTGATATAAAAAAAAACAAAAAAAAAAACAAGTATCAATACAACCAACACGCATCAGGGATGGATTTAAATCTGATTGCTCAAACCTCTTCTGGAGGTGCATCCCTCTCTTCAAGACACTGTTGCATGAAGTAACAGGGAGAATGCAGCATGACACACTTTAATGCAAATGATCTTACCAACACATCCTAATACGTAAACCCTGAATAGGCTCAAGTTTCCAGGACCTTCTTCATACTTACAAGTGCATCATGGTTGAAAGTTTGTGTTGTGTGGAGTTGTTCAGATGTCTCTGTTGCAAACTATCCAGCATGGTCTGCCTGTGGCGAGGGGGAGGGGGGCTCTCTCCATCAGCTGTGTGCTTGGCCAGCAAGTGGTATTTGATACTCAACTAACTCCGGTGGTAACTCAGTTCACATTGATAATAAATGCAAATAACTTTGTTCTTGTGGAGAGAACCATCTGGCAGGGCTTTGAAGCTGAACTTGCATTCAAAAGACCCGTTCCTTTATCCATTTCTGCTCAAGGAGGTTTGTTCCTGTTGCCAACCACAGTTTTACTGCTGCATCACCTCCAGATTTCCCAAACTACGGCCCATGTCGATGGTCATAATGTGTGTAAATCAATCGCATTTCAAAAAAAATGAATGGTATTAAGTTGAATTTGCAGTAATGTGCTATTATCATGTTAACTTTGACAGTCTTAGATGTTACATAAGTAAAGTTTTCTTCAACCTAACCCAACAGTGAGCAACAAAAGTCAGAAGAACATGTATCATAGTTACGCTGCAACACTCATATTGTCTCAGGAAATGCTGACAATCAACCTAGTCAGTCATTTTGGTATGAAGATGTGTTGACTCTTCACCACTTCCTCCTTTGCTGCTAGATAAATTACTACAGCCACTAGAGGTTGCCGCCAAGCAAGAAACGTACACATGGGTCTTGAGTAACTGCTTTTACAGTCGACCTCTGTGGCCGTTTTCCTGATGAGGATGGGCTGGTCTTACAGATGATATGACCTGCCGTTGAAGAGTTTATCTGATCCCTGATCAGTCCAACTACTGAATGACTGTTTTGTTGAAGAGGCACTCTTCTGTATGGATGAGGAAATGCAGAATGACAAACTGCAGGAAGATGTTTTATCTTGTGTCTGGATGTATTTAGTTTACTCGTAGGCATGCTTTATCAGCAGCCTAAATTGATACTGTTGTTGTTGGTCTTGTTTTTTGGTGCATTTTGGCCATGACAAAAAAAAAAAAAAAAAGCTGGTGTATAACCACCAAACTTATCTGGCTTTGAGTAGGGCCTGCTATGATTTGCATGTAGCCCACAAAAACCAAGATAGATTGCAATTAGATTTGTGATCTGGCCAACAGAAACTTAATAAATCCAGCTAAAGTGTCTAAAACTTATCTGGATTTTGTCCACATGTGAGACACATGAAATGACAAGTGTTACTGGGCCAGATAACCTTTGACCTTTTGATTCCTCATTTACCTTTAACTTTCCTGCAGCCTCAAAGTTAGAAAAACATTTTTTTTTCCCCCAGCTCTCACACAAATCCTTAACACTCTTCTTAATGAATCCACATAGCTGGGCAGCTTGTTAACAGGCAGTAGTTTCTACTGTAAGTTTCAGAGTATTACAGTCATATTCAAATTTGACAAAAACAGCATCTCTTGTTGAAAAAATATGCACAATACTGAAAGTCTCAATGCGTCCACGTAATGTGTTACCTCTCCTACACTCCATAAATCAGTCATGCATTCATCAAATCTACATGTTAACACTTAGTAAAAAATAAAAAAATAAAGAAAAATAAACGCTTCACTGCAATTCTGAATAAATTCTGAACAATGCTTATCCAAACAGTGTTTGTTATAAAGGAGCCTGCAGTGAATCAGTGTGGTTTTAACGCTAACCTGACTCTGATTCCATGAGTCAAGCCAGAACCAGGTTACATGACAAAACAGGTTGAGAGCCGAATCCTCCACATATGTAAACAGAGCCAGTAAAGCAGCCTGTCATTAGATCAGGATCCACAAGTTGAATCTAAGCAGCCCCTCCTCTCCCTCCCTGCTCACTGTGGAGCTGTTACACCAAGAAGAGTTGGCCGACTGCCCGCCAAAGCTATCCACTACAAAGGACTACTGATTCAAACTCCTTTTCCTGTTTAGACAACGGCCTGAGGTATGCAACATGGGTCCCCGGACCAAATACATTATGGTGAGAGTGCAGCCCTGGCGGGAACCACATCACTGTACTGTACAGTATATGGTTTACAATGAGTGGAATGAGGTGAATTCACATTTACATTTAGGGCAATTATTAGACGCTTTCGTCCAAAGCGACATAGGAATCATTTCACGTTCTCACACTGATGACAGATGCTGCCATGCAAGGTGCCAACTGCTCGTCAGGAGCAGTTTGGGGTTCAGTATCTTGCAGCTAGGGGGAGCCAGGATTCGAACCAGCGACCTTCCAATTACTAGACGACCCGCTCTACCTACTGAGCTTTAGCCTTTACAACAGTTGCATATAAGATCATCTGGCTATAAAGAATTCCCCCTGATACATACAGTATGTATCTTCTTAGAGTAAAACTGTTCTTGCAGAAGAGTCAAAAGGTGACTATTAAACATTTGTACATCCTTTATGGACAGAAGCAAGTGTGGTTGAATTCATGTCATTGTTATACATTACATGAGAGCTCCAGGTGATATGTGCCTTGAAGTGAAATGTTCATTTTGCTTGGTACACCCATGTAGTGTGGGGCCATGAGCACTTTCTAAAATGAAGCCATTGTTAAAATGCCTCAAGGTGGCTAATGGCAGCCATTTTACTTTTTTTTTTTTTTCGGCATAACCAAATTATGATTTTTGCATTTGGGTAATTCCTGAGCGTCTGACCAGTCTTCTTGGTGTGGCAGGGCACATGTTTCTACGTGGGGGGCACTTCCATTAGGGAGTGCTGTTGCTCAAAGATTGTTGTTATGTGGTCAACATTAGTGTTTGGATGGATGGTGAATGTCAAGCTGCCAGGACCCAAGGTTTCATATGAGAACGTTGCATTGTAAAGAGATGATCAATGTGATTCACATCATTAGTCAGTGGTTTTAGTGTCGTGGCTGATCGGTGTATAAACCCACACACACACACACACACACACACACACACACACACCAACCCTTTTCAGCCAGCTTCATCTCTTCGTTGCCTTATTTCAGTGAAGTGTTTTGTCAGTCTGTCTGTCTGTCTATTAATTTTCATAGGTAGCTGATGTAAATAAATGTAAATGAATTAAAATACCTACATGCCTGGGGCTGGGCCTGTCAGGCAGTTCATCCAACAAAACAGTGAAGCTGATGGAAGCAGTGCCACTCAGGTTCATAGTCAGGAAAATAGTACTTACACAAAAGTCTTCATTCATTCAAGGGTCAGTAATAAAAATCTGAATCTTAAAATGCAGTGCTCGGTAAGTTGTTATTTTTTTTTCAATTAAAGTTACTAATTATTAATATAAATTACAATCACACCACTTTATTAATTGTTCTAGCTAAGAATGGATCACCATTCTTTACAATTCAAAAATGGCACCATATCAGTCAATAAGGGTGGCTGTGGCTTTGGGGGCAGAGCAAGCGGCTTGTTATCTGAAGGTCGCTGGTTTGATTCCCCTGGTCTGCATGTCAAAGGGTCCTTGAACCCCAAACTGCTCCTGATGTGCTGGTTGGCACCACCACCATCAGTGTATGAATGTATGTATGAATTACTGTAAGTCGCTTTGGACAAAAGTGTCTGCTAAATGCCCTAAAATCTCAAATTGGGAGACACAGCACACATTGGTCAGTAGGTCAGGGTTAGGGTTAGGGTCAGGGTCAACAACCATTAGCTACGGCCATATGTACTTTTAACATGAAAAGGTTCCTGGAGTGCTCCAGGAACTAGCTAGTGTTGCTGGTAGAATTTGTCACAGGTGAATGAAAAAATTTAATGAATAGGAACATGAGTGACAAAAGATAGCAGTGTATTTTTAGCAAAAATACATACATCGAGCATGAAAATGAAAGCCTACATTTTTTTAAAACCACCTTTCACACCTAAAAACTTGCAAATCTAGATGTCTGCAGAATTTACTGATATCTTCACTTCAAGCTGCAGCTGCATAAAAAGGCCACTCTGTTGTGCAGCACGAGTAACTTTATTTGTTACTATGACCTTTGGATCTGATGTGTCATACGTTTATGTCCTCATTGGAAAACCTTTTAGTCACATATAACATCATTGTTAAAAATGAATCAGAAGTTCCGTGTGGTTTTAGAAGAATCAAAAGGTTCATTATGCTTTAATGAGTTCCCTTCTTGACAACATAATTGTGTTATTCATCCATTTCTCATTGATCAGACATGTCCACCCTAAAAAAAATACTCCACTATATTCCAAATACCAGCTATGTTCCCAGGATGAGCAGACACAGATACAGTTGCAGATTCTTCTCAAGTAAAATCAATACTTTACCCTTTACAGGCCTGCTGGTTTTTAGTAGCACCATGGTGATGTACAGTGGCTGACTAAATCATTGGAAAATGCTCAATTCCATGAACTGCGGATATGACAGGATTGATATTCATCCTCATCACAGTTACGACCACGGACAAGCTCAAATACCTGTGTTAACCTTCAGCATTAACAGGATCACTAGGCAGCAGGCATGCATAACTAACAGTTGACCAGTGATCAGTGAGAGGGAAAATGACAGCGAGTGTGTGGACAATCGCTTTAGTGTGATCACAGTGAATAACACAAAGAAAAAAAAAAAAAAATTACAAAAGCCCTACTAAATGTCCATGGAAGCTGATTTGTTCATTTCACACCACAACATGAAAACACTGGCTGGAACATAGCTGCTGGGAGATAAGGCGGTGAGGTTATTAAATCAAAGGGATTTTTTTTTTTTCTCTTGTGCTGTGTAAATTTCATCTGGACACTAAGCTGAGTGTTCCTTGTGTCCAAGCGGAGATCTCAACCTGCTGGTGGCGGTTAGGATTTATCCTCTGTGAACCATGAACATCTGCATTCACAAAGCTGTAAGCCAAATAGGTTTTGGAAGTTACTGCTGTCTGCATTATTTATTTATTTTTTTTCAGAAGAGGATGTGGGCAGGGGGTCATGGTGTATGGTTGCAGACAAAGCTCATAAATTTGTTTTACCTGCTTTTTGTTAAAACACACAGACGTCATCGAACACTCCTTAAGTTTTCCCCCTGACTCAACAGTTCTTAAAATTGTGCAATTTGTTAAGGGAGTCTGGGGATATTGCACCTTGTTCAAAGGGTGAGATGAACTCAGTGTGTTCACAAACATCTGCTGCCAGCATGAGGCCCATCATACATATAGAGAAGGCAGTGTGTAATCCCTTCTTTCTGTTGTTGTGGCATCTTTTTTGTTTCGCACAGAATGTCAGTTGAGGACGTGGTCCTGGAGTCTCATTGGCATCAGGTCATGATAATAGCCCCCACATCATGATATTGTCTTTGTCAGTGACGCATCAGGACACGTTACATGAAACAATGATAAGTTGTTTGAGTGACGGGATCACAGAAACACGTACTTCCTTGGTTCTTGGTTTTTTTCCTCTCCAGCTGGTGGTGATTGCTTCTTAACTATGCTTAAAAAAACAAAACAAAAAACAAATGAATAAGAAAATGTCGGTTGACTTTCACAAGAAGCTCGATTTGCATATTGAACAGAATACTTCTATCTGCACATCAGCGAGAACGTTTTTTTTTTTTTTTTTTTTTTTTAAGGCCACAAATAAAATGTGCTTCCAAAAAAATTAGCAGTCGTCATTATGACACCAGCGATCGTATCTGCCACGAAAACAGGTGGGGGTGTGTTTTCAATTGGCTTCTCTCAACAGTACATTCCATCGCAGCGAAACAGCTTAACCACAATACAACTTCTGTTCTTGAGATGAAACAAAGGAGGTTTGTGCTGTCTGTCTGTCAGGGAGGCTGAACCGCCACAGGCAAATACTCCACACGGCTGACGCACTGTTATTGTTTATACAAGCATACACACAATTGCTGCAGATATGAAAACTGGCTCGCATGAGTAGGTCTGTTGTAGCATGATGCCAGTGTCAAAATATATATTAAATACTCAACGATAGAGCAACAGCAAATGCAAATATTACGAAAAAAAAAGCCTTTTAGCATTAGCATTGGTATTAGCAAAAAGAAAAACAACATGTGAGTTTGCCCGTTCAACCCTCATTTATACACTTTTGTGAAGGTCACAGCTCACGGAGGTAAGTGCCAACACCTGAATCTCATTTAATGGGAGTGTCAGGACAGTTAAGTGCAGACTTGAATGCACTTGCTCGTGATGCTAAGACGTCCCAACGACGCTCACAAACAGGAGGAGGAGGACGCGCATTTATTTTCTCATGGAACTTTTCCACCGATATTCACACTCCTTGGTCACCACTGTCCTCGATGATAGCTGTCTTGCCGTCATCAGCATGAAGTCTTCACTAATCAGCAAAATACATCATCCTCCCATCTCCTATCAGCAGGATCACAGTCTTTGTCAGTGCTTTACCATACTGTAATTTCTACTTCAACTTGACATGTTACCCCCCATCCTCATCTGCTACTGCTGTGGTCAAAGGTTCCCCTGAGAAATGTTTAGATCTGTGTTTGTCATCCAGATTAATTGTGACTGTTCTTGAGACCTGACAGAAGCGTTTAACACATTTCATTATGAAGTGTGTGTGTTTATATGAAGAAAAGCAATTTGCAAAGCAAATTCTTTGTCCCCTCTTCTTCCCTGTGTTTTCTGTTGCACTCTCTGCTTTCTCTCTCTCTCTGGTATTACTGCCTGTTGCTCTGTGGCAGAGCCATGGTTTGAGTTTCAGTTTTACAATTTCCTGCTTTATTCTAAATGCATATCAACATGTGTCATGATTGACCTTCCACTGTTCTTTCTCGCTCTTTCTCTGACCCCTCACTGAGAATTGTGTTGTCTAATGCTATGTTTAGGTCAGTTAAGTAGTAGCTAAATAGGGAAATAAAGCAATGAAGATTAAAAGAGAACCTGTTAAATACTCATTGAGAAAATGGGGAAATGATAGAAAAAACTAATTTGTAACTGACAACATACTGAAATATATTTAGAAAATATAAAGTAATCATATGTAACAGCTACATAAAGCTGTGTGTGCCTGATGAACATCACCATCTTGCCGGCAGACAAAGGGAGATGCACAGGTAGTGCTAAGCACAGTGGGCTACCACACCAACGTCACTGATCTGCTAAGTGATACTAGCACCTGTGGGACTCTGAGGCGAGATCCTAACAGTAGCGACAAACAGAAGATTATAGAATATATGCCAAAACTGGAAAAGGACAAAGCCATTGACAGGCCATTATATTACAGACTGTAACCCGAGGAAGCCATCCCATGTATCTATGGACTCCCAAAGATACACAAGAATGTGGCCAACAAAGTGAGAGAAATAACACTGTGGCTGATTACAAATAACCAATAAGAGAGGGTAGGGCACCAGGCTCTCTCTCTCTCTCTCCACCTGACAGGATACACAGTCAGTCAGCCTGGAGGCTGCCTGTGGTATTGTGTTATGCGTTATGTTTACCTGATGGGTGCGGTAGTTTAGTTTTCGCTTCACTTCACATTGTTTGGTTGTTGGTCAATACATTTATCTTCTTTTAAAGTGTAACTTGCTTGACTGTTTCATGTAAAACATCTTCTGGTGTACCTCCCGTAGGGGCTTGTCCTAACCAAATAATGGTGGGTGTTTCAATCAAGACCTGCTGTTGCAAGTTACACCGGTGTGGGTGCTGTTCTCCTCCAAGAGGATTCTGATGGGGTTGAACACCTGATTACTGGCTTTTCGAAGAAGCTAAACTGTCACCAGAAATGGTATTCAACCACTGAAAAGGGAGCATTTTGAGGTTTATTTTGGATCCTCTAGTAAAGTGATCGTTTTTCTGCATAGAATGTGTCACTAAAATAAACGCTCGAATGGTTGGCGTTTGCATCTGCAAGCTTTCAATGTGGTTGTCAGACATATCCGTGGCAGGGATAATGCTCTTGCTGACGCGCTGTTGGGCCTGTAGCCTGCCTCTTAACAATGTATACTGCGATGACTTTACATTTGTGTTGATGTTAATCTTAGTGTGAGGGTGTTACATACTCCCAGTCTGCTGGCCAGGGCAAGTCACTGTGGCTGATGCTGATGGTGTTAGGCTGATTGCGAATAACCAATAGAGGGGGCACGGCACTGGGCTCGCTGTCTCTCCTTCCATTCCACCTGACAGGATACGCAGTCAGTCAGCCAGGAGGCTGGCTGTGGTATTATGTTTTATTTAATGTTTATCTGGTGGGTGTGTTAGTCTAGTTTGTGTGGTTTGTTTCAGTTAGGTGTAGTGGTTTCTTTGTGTTATGGTAGACGATTAGTCCCCAGCTCTCATGGCCGGCCCATCAGTTTGTTTGTTTGATTGTTTAGGGTTCTTTCTCTTCTGTTTGGTTGTTGTTCAGTTATTACATTTATCGTTCAATTGCAACTTACTTCACCCGTTTTGGTGTACCTCCTGTGGGGGGGTCGTAACACACATACACACAGATCAATACTTGCTGTTTGACTCTCATCACCCTCTGGATCAAAAGCTGGTGATCATCAGAACCCTAAACCACTGAGCTGAGACCGTGACCACGAAGACAGAGAGGAAGGAGAAAGAAAGGAAGCACATCAGGGGCGCATTGAAGACATGTGGTTACCCAAACTAGACCTTTTGTCAAAACCTCTAAAAGATCCAGAACAGACAGATGGGGAGACAAGAAAACGTAATAACATCGTCAAGACTCTGCCGTCCACTTACATCTGAAGGAGCAAACCATTCCTTTAAGAACAACAATGTTAACATCTAGTCCAGAGAAGACAGATGGTTTGAAAGAGGAGTAAAAGAATCCATCGATGTAAAACTGGAATGCTGGTCTTCGAACAGAGAAGGTGGACTAAGACATTACTTACCACCCCCTTACAATTCAGTACTGAGTTCCCTCTCCAGACAGTCATTCACACCTGTGCTCACCTAGCCTTAGCAACCCACCTGAAGGCCAGTTGGGTCAATGACCCACAAGTGGCCCTAAAGACTCTGAAACTCAGAGCTCACATGTGTCCTTAATGGCTCTGTAAGGACACTCCCACACAGAGTCTTCAAGAAACTGAAACATCTCCAGTTGCCTATGACGCAGCACTTGGAGTTACCATGACCTGGATGACTGAGAACCTTCATCAACAAGTGAGTGGAGAAGAATAAGAGAGTGTATCTTAAATAGGTGGAGACGTCTAAAGAACAGCACAAAGAGGCATAGTGAGTGTGCACAAAGTCAAGCAGCATCTCTGAGAGTTCACATTGCTGCAGCTCCAACAAGTAACAGTGAGTCCAGCATTGTGGTAAACCTGCAGCAGGCCATCTGCATGACCTCTACCAGCTTCTGATGGGAGGAGAGAAACTGAGCTGAGTAATCTGTCTCAGCTTCACAGAGTGACTTTGAAAACAACAAATGACTTTCTTTAAAGTATTTTGTTTGTTTGTGCTATGAGGGAGTTTTAGATATAATTTCTACGAGGCTCCGCTTCTCATCAGACAGATCACGGGCAAGAAACGTGGCATAAAATAGTTGTTTTAATTATTATTAATACCACAAAAATAATATCCTAAAACGGTCAGGTGGGAAAACCAGATGTATACTTATCCCTCCTTGTAGCATTTAGCGCTGTTGAACTTGAAAGGCCATCTGTGATCACTATGGGTGACCACTCATACCTCAATGAACTACATGTACAGAGATTGCGATATCATCATAAAACATGGTGACTTTCTCCATTAATAACCCGTCATTCTTGTTCCCATTCTGATTCCTGACTGCATGTGCACAGGTGACTGGTAGGTGATGGGAAATATTGGTCTGTTGAAGAGGTTGACTGAGAAAGGAAAAGGTAGATTGTTGATGAACACTGACAGTTCTCTTGTGCGAGCATTACTCTCATACAGCCTTACTTGTGACAGAAGCACAGTGTCTGATTCAACCTCTACTCGAAATATGTTTGGCTTCCTTGAACAACATTTCTTTGATAGCCCACCAGATCTTATATGCACTCAGCATTTGGGACAAAGTACTTTAAATGATAATGTGTTTAACTAGTGAGGATAATAACAAAGAAAAGAAAAAAAATGGATTTTGCATTCACTTCTGGATGGTTAAAATTGTTTAGGGGATGGATCTGAGACAGTAGTGAGAAAAATAATTGTGGAGCCCGACTACTTCCTGCATTGGCACTGGACATATAGCTGTGTAATAGTCTAGTATTGACCTGATTCCCAAAAAGACAAACAAGTTTTTTAAGGCTTGTATTATTTCATTTAACTTCCTGATAGCAGTGACTTTACTTTGTAAATTAAGATCTTACTGCACATTTCATTGAGAGTGACTCATCTCTTTCATATGTTTCTCTTTCTTTCTTTCACTTCCCTTTCCTCTTATGTTATTTGTTCTATTCTTCCTTTCCTACAGCCATTATGTCTTATTTTAGTCACTGTTTTTCTGTTGCTTCCTCGGATGACCTAAATGCAAGAAATAGCCTATACACTAAACACTATACCTCACATTCAATGATAAATAACATCTTAATCTTTGATATGGGTTCACATAGATTAAATGTAGAAAGCAGAACCTTTTGTTTGGGTTGTAATACAGGGCTTTTAGTTTTATAACTTTCACTTCAGTTAAGTTTTTTCTTCCATATCGGTCACCACAGATCCACTGCGAGCCAGGGAGAACTTCCTCATAAAACAGCTGAGTTGACCGAAGTGCATTATTTAATGTGTCAGTATACAGTATTTCACTAATTAGCCATAGCCATGGCCTGCACGGATCAGAAGCATCAGATCGGTGAAGGACCAATGGCAATCTGCTCCAGGGTGGAGCAGCAGAATTCATCAGGCAGAACTCAGCTCCCACAACAGACCCACGCAGTGCTGGCAGGGAGCAGAGAGACTGAGTCAATGAGAGAAAATGTGTAACCTATAATGTGTTAAATGTGCAAACATCGTGCAGGACACACACACACACACACACACACACACACACACACACACACACACACACACATACAGTGAGAGCGTTTAAGGCAGGGATTTGGGGAGTTGTCTGACAATGGTAATTCTTAGAATAACAAACACCTGTATGCATTCCCTGACAGAACTCTGCAGTGTTACAAACCTGTTTTTCATCCAGCTTCTTATTCTGACGGATTTATATGCACGACTGAACATGTCAGGTCCTCCCAGGTACAACACGGAGCGCTGCTGTACAGGCCAGAGGCCCAGTCTGGATAGCTGTCTCTGCATACACATGTCAGCATGGATACACATACATGGAGTGTTGCGTTACTTCATGCTCATGCAGTTTTTCTTTCAGTGCATCATTGTGTTGTTTATATTTCAATGTATTCATAAAAAAACTGAATGTGCCCCATAATACCTTTATTTTGTGATTTGGATACTGATACTATGTCAGACTTACTTGGATAAACAATGAAAACTGTGCTGATTACCAGTATGAGTACCAGATGTGTCATTTGCAAATCCTTGCACTCCTTCTATTGATTAGTTGCGGATAAATATAATACTTAACAGACTCGCATTGTTCTTAATACAATACATTATTTTTTTCTTTTTTGCAGTCATATTCTCTATTACCAAGTTGGCTGGTAAGATCATGAAATTACTGCACTCTTTTGACGCACAAACTGACGCACTGTTGGGACTCCTTAGTGTTTTTTTTTACATTGCCAGCGTTAGTTACTTTTTGTTGTAAGATATGTTATATGCGATGTCTGCTTAGACTTTAAAAATATGGCTAGCTGGCAAATAGTGAACTTATGACAAATCTTGACTTCATGACTGTTATTAACATTGTCAAACAGTTGCAGTGTTTAGTCTCATAACTTAGTCTTATAACTTATATCTTATAACTTATATCTTATAACTTATATCTTAAGTGATTTAAGTGATGTTATTTACATAATGAAACATAAGTGACAGAAGTACAGAATGTACATAATGAATGTCACTTACATTCAACAACTTACTTTTGTACATAACTTGAAAACAAATCTCTCATGACTCTAAGTCACAAACGGGACATGAGCCCCAGTCTCTGAGAGTCCAGTGTATGACCCGTCCATCCAGTGGCACTTTAGGAAGTGAAGCTAAAGGGGTTAACAACAGCGACAAACCTGGAAGCGTAGGGCCACATTTGGGCGACTGTATTTGACACACTGGGAGTGCACACACACAAAAAAAATAAAAATAAAATAATAACTTGGACTGTTTGGACCAGGTCTTTCCCGTGCCATGTCTTTATGTGATGGTGTTATGTGCGACCACTTGTCACTGACTAGTCATGTGTTGAGCAAACCACAACAACTGCAGGACTCCTGATTACAAGACAGGAAGTTGTGTAGTGTGAATTAAGATGGCTTGTCTGCAAACGAATCAGTTCGAAGGAACGACTTGTTAACGCGAACGAACTGACCTGAATCCATGTTTCACTTCTCTCTCGTTCGTGCTGTCGTTCTCACAGACTAGTCGCTGTGTTGTTCACTGTTTAGTTATCAGAGTGGTGAAGAGGACTGGGAGCCAGCCAATCGTATCCTGAGTCTAGGACACTGTTGTTGAATTTTTGCCGTTAAGAAACAGGAGAGCATAGCAACCGTTTCTATGAAAAAAAAGGAAAACAAAATTGTGATGACACTCATCGTTCTCACTCACAAGCGTGAATATACACATTATCTACTGTTGTGTTGTCTAAAAGTATACATAATCCTGAAGCTGCAGCTATGTATTTGCCTTGAACTACAGCCGTGAAAGTAGTGTAATGTGGCCAAGAGATAAGATACCAAACTGTTGTTAATGTCCGCATTTATTTCACATTGATATAAATTATTGAGTTGAGGGTCCTGGATTAACAGTGGAATGAAATGTTACGACAGTTCCGTGTAAAATAGCCAGTAAATGTTTTTTCTGGTAAAGACACTGAAGGAAGAGGCTGTATCTTCTTACAGTGACATTTTCAACCTGAGTTTCCTTAAACGTGACAGCAAGTATCTACTGTTATACTGTAACTGTATGACTTCCTCATTACTTTTCACCACCTCCGATCCCTTTTCAGATCTTTTGCTGGAAAACACTCGCTTGATATTGCTGAGCATCTGCCTGTGTCTTATTTTTCTTTCATAGTGCATGCGAAACATTTGATAAGGTTGATGTCTGTCCTATGGGCACAGTTTTGTCGGACCATGGATGTGTCAGAGGACTTTTAATTTACACAAGTTATAGTGCGTATATGTTTCAATTAACGTCATTTCAGAGGAGCATGATGAAGCGTTTAATGTTTGCAACATTCTGGGAAAGAAATGCTACCCAAATGGCTCACAACAACTGATTAAATCATTTCTCCAGTGAGCGATTGACAGCTGCCTCTGCTGGAATTCGAGCTCATGTAAAACTGTAGTTCATAACTCTTATCATTCCAACATTCATGCACCTACCTCAGTCTGTGCCTGTCCTCTGGCTCTGCCTTATCTCATGTCTCTATCTGAGAGATGAAGAAACAGAATGTCAGACAAAAGCTAGATTGTCCAACTCTGGCAACTGAAAGTGATCCCAAAATGCAAAAGGTGTTTTCCAAAAGCATCTCTTTCACAAATAAGCATTGTTTGAAAATTGGCAGCTGCGAGGAATCCTCCACGCAAAACATTCCTTCTTATTGTCACCAACACCCAACACCTGACTTGCAGCACCTTTCCTTATTAAACCAATAAATCGCTGATGGCATGACACCCGCTCAGTGGCAGAGAAACAGAAAAACACGTGCTATCTGTTTGAATGTTCATCAGTGCTGCTGTTTCGACTGAGACCAACACCACTGTCTGACTTTCACTTTCTTCCTGAATCTCAGTTCTGAGTTTATGATGATTGTTGACTTCAAGTAGCATCATACGGTGGTAGAGGGCCCAGCTCAGGCAGGATTAAACTTACATTTGCATATTCATTCACTGCCAACCTAGAAGTATGAGACATTGTCAGTTGCTGTCAAAATTGCACTGTATGAAACTTCACCAATGCATTTTACTTAATTATCCACAATACTTTACCCTGCATGTTTTTCTACTTTGCTATGACCAAGAAGCTAGCCCTGAGTTCAAAGTCCCAGGAGAGGCTCCTGTTAACTCTGAGGCACAACCCAGATGACATGGCATCATCAAAATGATCTTTTCAGAGCGAATACTGTAAAGGACAGGTATGGTGTATTGTAATGACACATTTGACATACATTTTCTAGGAGTGCACCAGAGAGAAGTTGAGAGACAACCCCCAGCTGGTTGCAGTGTGCATAATGTTATCTAAATAAAGTATTTGCATATGAGATTATGACTGATATTGCAATCAGAAGTGTAGTGAACCTGAATATTGCAGTTTGGGTTCAGAAGTAACAACATTGCATACAATGAAATAGAAATTTATTGTGTGCCTGCATGTGTGTGCATGTGATTTGGTGCTGTAGCAAGCTAGCTAATTTAGAAGGCGCTTGTGAAAGCTAATGTTAGCTACTCGCTTTTTTCTTGCAAGCTTCTGAGAGGCCTAGGTTCACAGAAAGCCACCACAGTTAAGACGTTAGACATAATCGTTACAAGATTATGTGTTGATTACCAGAGATGTAAAAAAAAAACATGGGACGATATCAGCACGACATATAGTCCACAGTACGATAGCAAACATTATCAGTCCTCCTTCCCCCTGGTTGTACAGCAGAACTACCAGGGGTGTGTCAGGGTTAGACAAAACAGACCCAAACCGGAGATACACGAGCAGGCAGGTAAGGAACCAAACGCAAGCTTCATTAAATAAAGCTGAAAGCCTGTGAAATCCCAAATCCCAAAAGGCAACAACACAAGGCCGGCAAAGGCAAAAAACATAACCAGAGAAATCCAGAGAAGAAAAGCAAAACAAAGTACAAACCAAGAAAACAAGGGGAATCAAAAGCCAGAAAAAACATGGGGAGATGGGACACTGAGACACAGGAACAGACTCGGGGAACTGACAAAGAGAGCAGGGAGCACACAGATTATATTCATGGGGGAGGTAGGGATACCTGGACTCAAGGAGGGGCAAACAATCACTAAGGTGGGAAACATGGACAAAGGTAGGAAGTAGAAAGTGAGATGTGACACAGGAGAATATATCTTCAAAGTAAAACAGGAAATAGAAAAGCCACGAAGTCAAACCATGACGAGGATGGCTAGCCAAGAACAAGCACTCTTCCCCTGTCTGGCATACAAACAGGGCCACATAAATCTCTGTCAGGTTCACTGAGGTTATTATTATCCGATAAGAGTATTTTAGTGGCTGTCGGGTGTTATGGCATTGTGTTTTTTTTGCAGTTGTCTCATAAAAAACAAACAGCCAGAGGGGGGAGCTGATGCAGCGGAATGTGAGCTGTAGTTTCCCTGTTAGGTGAAGCAGGTGGCGGAGCAATGGCACACCAACCTGCCCACACGAGCCTAGAGTTACTCTGACAGCGAGAAGAGGCTCCAGAGAAGGACTGAGGAGATCGGACTATTACGCTAGTCCAAACACTACTGCAAACAGACGTCGCCAGAGCATCTATGTAAGCTAACAGTTTGAGTCAAGCATTGAGGACAAAACCAATGAAGCCAACCAATCGGAGGCGGAGTAGGGCGGGTCTTGAGGAGTAATAGTCCATAGTAGTGATGGAGTTCAATTCAGGACTAGCAAATGTCATACGGAAACCTTAATTCTAGTGTAATTTATCGATTCCTTTATCACTTCTGATGTGTGTTTGGGTTTACTGTTTTGTTGAAACACCCAACTGAACCCAAGATCCAGTCTTCTGCTGATGATTTCAGGTTTTCCTGAAGAATTTGAATATAATCCTGCTTTGTCATCATTCCATTTACCTTCTTTAGATCAGCAGATCCAATGACGTCAAAACAGCCCTGCAGCATGATACTGTACTACCAGCACCATGCTTGACAGTAAGTAGGATGTTCTTGCGGTTAAAGGCCTCACCTTCTCTCCTCCAAACATATTGCTGCTCAGTGTGGTCAGACAACTTAGTTTCTTATTCATCTGACCACAGAGTTTTCCTCCAGAAGGTTTTTTTTATCTGTCCATGTGGTCAACAGCAAACTTCAGTCGAGCTTGAAAGTGCCCCATCTGAAGCAAGGGCTTCTTTCTTCCACAGCAGCCTCTCAGCTCATGTTGATGTAAAACACACTCGACTGTGAACACCGACACCTGTCTTCCAGCAGCTTCTAATTCATTGCAGACTTGCTTTTTGGTGTTCAGTGGTTGACTCTTGACCATCCTGACCAGTGTTCTCTCAGCAGCAAGAGACAGTTTGTGTTTTCTGATTGGACCACTGACACAACTGTACCATGCACTTTATACTTACAAAAAGTTGTGTGTACAGATGATTGTTGGACCTGTAACTGCTTTTAAATGGCTCCAAATGACTTCCCTGGCTTGTTCAAATCAATATCGGGCTCTTTCAAATCAATGCTGAGGTTCTTAGACTTTTCCTTTGTAGTGTTTGTGTCTGTGGTTTGTGGGTGTATCAAACAAGCCCTATTACAATGGGCCCAGCAAAGTGACCAGCTGTTATCAATCAGAATCACTCAGGGGAAGTTAAGAGGCCTCACAACAAAGAACATTTGATTCACACAACTTCCTGTAATCACCAAAATTGATCATTCAAGTTGCAGTATGTATATTTATGATCCAGAAGATTTGGTTTCATTTTCAGAAGACCTATAATACATTTAATTGTTGAATCAAACGTCATGAATGCTTTTGTTCCACTCATTCCATCACAGAAAAATTAAAGCTGTAGAAATCACTGGAACTTAAGACTGCCATATACATATATATATATATATATACACACTCTGACCTCAAGGTGAGGCTGTGTTAATCAAGTTAACATTTTAAGAACTAACTTAAAAATGGATTGGCTTCGAGTGTGGACAAAGTTTTAGAGAACGTTTGAGAGTGAAAAAATGACTGTTGTAGGTATTCCAAGTTTAAAATAGATAAAACTACCCATTTTGCATGACAACTTCTGAAGCTGAGAAGTTGTATGGAAAACCATTTCACTCCAGTGAAGCAATCAGCGAGCTGAGTAGCAGAGAGAGGCTTTAAAAAAGAAGAGAATGCATATTGGGTTTGAAGTGTTTGGTGTTTGAGATTACATGGCAAATAACGCAGAACAGGAGCAGCTGCCAAAAATGAGGGGCTGTACTTTCAAATCCACCAAATAGTTTGTTTGCACAGAGTTTGTTAGCCTGATGATGGGCTGCCTCTGAAACAGTGAAGGAGGTTCGGTCTGATAGGGTTCATGATGGAAATTCCTACATTATGATGCTTCATTTAGCGGGGGCTCTTGTTATATGGTCCTTGGCAAGTGCCTGTTTTCATAAGCAATTAATTATTTCTCTCACTGGCTCGAAAGTCTCCTTTAAATATTTTTCAGCTTAGGCACAGATGGCCAACAATCAAGCTAAATACAGATTCAGGCTTATCCAAGGCCACTCAAATGCACCTCTCCTTATTAGTTCCCAAAACTGCAGCTCTGCTCAATGACTTAGTCCAGAAATCTTATCAGCAGTGTTCACTGGACACATCTGTACAGCTTCTACTTGTTTCTCTACTGCTGACACAGAGGTTTGGCTCAAGTATGGCTTCTTACAAGGAATAACATGACATTCTATCTAATCGATCAAACTAATACAAGGCAAAAGTCCAAAATGGCCGTGTTCAGCGAGGATACCAAAACAGATAACTTGTTAAAGGGCTACACACAGTGTCTTCTGTTGTGACACAAAGCCATTTCACTGTGTATTTGAATAAAATCCTTCAAACTCATAATATACTCGTCATCATTTATGATATTTAAAGGTAAACCGAGTAAATGTCAATCTGAACGGTGTTATCGGTTCTCACTTTGATATGTCTGTAGTGTTGATTTAGAGCTCTGGAGACCAAAGAAAACGTGCATCAGCATTCTGACAGGAGAACTTTGGGACCAAATTCTCACAATGTTACTGCTGCTACCCCATTTCTACAAGCCAAACATTCAGAATATGGTACTAAATGACATTAGGTGCACTGGCAGACCACCAAGTCTATAGTTACTTGTTGTCAAACAAGTGTTGGGAAAGAAATACAGCCACTGCTGTCAGAGATGAACCTCACTATAAATAATATAATACTATTACACATTCAGTGTAATGACATTCATTAGTAGTAGTTTCACTATATATTTAATAAAATACATAATAGATGAAATACTTCCTTATAGTCAGGTTGCATTATACAGATACATATTCAAACCCAAGACACTATGGTTTTAATTGCCTATTATGTCAATTAGAAATGGTACATGTGCTGTCTTTATACATTTCACCAAAATTATAGGAAAACATATAGGATTTTACAGCATTTCAAAGTTACGGATTCACTGTATTTGGTGGATGATACTACAAGAGGATGCCAGGCAAATGCAGGTGAGTATTCCAAAGAGTAAAATCCATGTCGCTTCCTCAACAATTTATATCCACTGTCAATGTTAAGAGCCAATTCAGGAGGTGATATGACATTCATGCATTAATGCTGGAAGTAAGGGTGAGGAGGTCGGCGTGGTGGGATGGATATACAGCATGGTTAAAGAACACATCCTCTCACAGACCTGCAATTCATGTTTGCCTTTTCACGAAAATGGAACGACAATTGCTTCATTCCCTTGAATATTATGTAGTCGCCTTGTAGAAATATTGCAGAAAGCAAGAACTTTAGTAAAGGTGTGGTCGGACGGTAAGTAAAAAAATACGTAATCTTGTATTTTGCAAAAGCGCTCACATTTTCGTCCATCGACAGAGCTGCAGAAATCAGACCTCAGTCACATACTTTTAGAGCTGATGTGAGTTAACACAGTGTTTGGCAGTGCAACCCAGTGGCTCGGGCATGGTTGAAGAGGTTAGGTGCATAATCTCTGAATGCCATGTGTTGTTTAATTCATTCAGACATTACATCTGAACTGTGTAAGTGCCTGTCTATAAATTATAGCAGTAACTACGAGCCCTCCAGATAATTAGGGTGTTGTTTCAGACTACCTGCAGTGCCAGATAGATTGGCATGTTGGACGAGGCGACGGTTGGTTCAGGAATGTTTGGCTAATAAGGGCTGATATTTATAGCTGGCTGCTTAAATCATCTGCAGGGTTCACCCATCAGCCAATACTAGAAGAAACAGGCCCATAACAGACCTCTTGGTTCAATTGAGTTAGATAATGCTGTTCATGTAGTAATCTTAAATTCTCCATCACAGTTTAGTTGGAGAGTGCTTTTTTGCATAGAACCAAAACTGACAGACAACAACAAGGCAGCAGTGTCCCCTGAACACACCCAAGTACTGAGCTTCCTATGCAATGCAACAGTCACAAAGGTGTTCTGTGTAACACACACAAACACACGCGCGCACACACACACACACACACACACACACACACACACACACACACACACACACACACACAAAAAGAGGTTTTCTACCTAATCAGTAGTGGAACTTTCTGGGGGAAAATGCTCTGGGTTCAAACTGGTTCATCTGGCTGCGGGAATGACTATGCTTGTTAAATGTCACTGCAACTGTGGAGCACTGAGATTATAAGATCTCTGGGGAGTACGACCATGCTGGGCAAATTCTATGGCAACCTGCTCATTAGATTTAGAGAATTCTCGTGTGTTCAGGTGGCTCTACATAAAGGGTAATCAAAACAGATAGATAGAAGATAAAAGGAACACCATTGATAATGGTAATCTGTCCTGCTAGGAAGGCTAAAATGACAAATATAAGATTACAACTAGTACTAGTACTACAGTGCAACTATTACAAGAGTATTGGTCAATATATATATCAAGGCATGCACATCCCGTAGTTTGAGAAATCAGAAAGTATTGCAGCAGTGATGTTGAGAACTGCAGCAGAAACAAACCTCCTTGAGCAGAAATGGCTAAAGGAAAGGGTCTTCTGAATGGCACGTTCAGCTTCAAAGCCCTGCCAGATGGCTCTCTCCACAAGAACAAAGTTATTTGCATTTACCATCAATGTGAACTGAGTTACCACCGGAGTACGTTGAGTATCAAATACCACTTGCTGGCCAAGCACACAGCTGATGGAGAGAGCCCTTGTCGCCCTCGGTAATAGTGGTTACAGCTTGCAGGTTGATTGACACTGTTTAGTTAACCTTTACATGTGTAATGTTGGACACTACATTGTGACAGTATTACTGAGGAATGTTTCATTCAGGTCAATATTGTGTGCAGGATCTGACATTGTTTTGGATTGTGGCAATATTAATAAACATACATTTGCATAAAGCGAGCATATTTGGACACTGCTCATATACTTGCACTCTCTATGAAAATGAGAAGATTAAATGTGTCGCAGTTATCACAGCAATCTTTTTTTTTTTTTTTTTTTTTTTTTTTCAGTATTTGGGAGTGATTCTCATGAACTACTCGGACTGTCCAATCAAAGATTGGGTGTATTTGCTTTGTCTCAAATGTCTAAAATGCTTCCGTTGAGGAATGAACACTTGATTAATCAAAACAAGAGGCTGAAACTGAAGTTGACACATCATAAGCCTTCATGGTCTGTTTCCAACATAAATGTTAGTTTGATAAATGTTATACTTCAAGAAATGAATAAAAATCAGTTAATAATAGTCTCCTGTTAGAATATGACCCAGGTGAAACATAAACAGTGTAGTATTCTGACTTAATGCTGTGCCAGGTGCCAGGGAGTCGAAGGTTGACAATTGTAATTTTTATTGCTGGAGTATTTTTTTAATCAAATCCTACAAAGGAAACATGTTGTTCCAAGTAACTCAGGACTCATGAAAACAAAATAACCCTCAGCATATCACTGCTGCTGGTTCCCCTCTGTTGCAAATCACTACTGACACTCTTCACCACCCACTCCAGTAGGGATGAGTGAGTGCACCTTAGGTACACCCCATTCCACCTAAATTGCATCTGTATTTCCCTCAATTGCATCTTTTCCTTGCGTCTTAGCTCCTCCCGCTGAGGAATCAAGAGGAGGTGTGAGGGAGCTTTGGGAGAAGAGAGGAAATGGGGATATATGTTAAGAGAAATGGAAAGTCTGTTTCTCTAGATTGTCAAGTAAAGCGACGCCCATTTCTGATAATTGCTGTCAGTCGACTTTTAATGGCTGTAGAGACTTTAGGTGAATTTGTATCTGCACATGCCTTTGCCAAAACTGCAAATTTCATTATGATTATCTCTTTATATTTTTAATAGTAATGCATAGCTAGTTATTTTAATGTTAAATCTTACCCTATTATAAGAAAAAGGGTAAACTAACTGCATGATTGGGAGGGAGGACACTCTCCAGGGGAGCGAAAGTTTTATCTTCTGAAGTATCGTTAAACTGCTTTGATGTTGTAAGATGGTTGATTTACTGCAAACTATGTCACAGGAGGAACCTGGACTGTGTGTGTGAAGAACACAGAGCATCAGTCAACATTGGATTCTGTCCGATCCCGTCGGCCTGTGGGGGCATTTAACACTACGGTGGCTTGCGTGTAATCGCGCACTGCTCTCCTAATAGGGAAACAAGTTTCTGCTGCAGGTGATGCACTGTTTTCCTCTTTAACCTAACAAAGACAACGTTTCCATGGGACACACTGCCATGCTGCCTTTTATTACATCGCCATGACAATTGTTTTGTCTAGAGCTCCACGAAGTGCTGGTTTAATCCAGACACTCTGGGTGGAAGGAGTAAGGAACATACAAGAACATGAGGGGGTTTGTTTGGCTAAGGTTACCCAAGTTGCTCTTGGAGAAGGATCAAACCTTGAGGAGGCCCTCAATCGTCATCCTTCATCCACGCTGCTCTTGTTATGCTTAGGCTTTTAGATAAACTCCCACTCCGGAGGGTGAATGCAGCACTGGGATGGGGGGGTTTCATTTTTACAGTCACATTTGAAGACACAGAAACTCTCATGGAGTCACAGGAGGTGCTGTATGGACGGGAGGTAAGAATTGTCATCATGCACTCCCTCGTACACTCACATGAAACAAATATCCCGGTCCTTGGGCCTTGACAGCCTGTGGAGGAAAGACATTCCTCCTGCATTAATCCAATTACCTAATACCTGCAGACATGCAATAACTGTTAGCTACTGTGCCAAGATACCACCTCCATCCCCTCCGTCTCAGCCTCAAAAATCACTTCCCCAGGACTGGTCAGACAAACTTTGAGTTAGCTAGCTAGCGTAAGTTAGCATAAGCAATGTTAGCATTAGCAACGTTAGCTACAACAAACTGCAGCCCCTTGAGGGGGGAAGATGATTCGATCAACAGCAGTGTTGATGTAAATGCAGTCGTGGGGAGAGAAATTACAAAATATTGTAATTTTCCATATATTGTAATGTGTCATTTTGTAACATTTTACTCATAATCTTGCAAATCATCATTTAACAGCATTTGGATGTGTCTCAATTGGTTATATATCAAGTAAACTGTTCGATTTGTCACTTTTGCTGACAAGCTGAAGTTTTTGGAAACAATAAAGATGAAGTCAGAAGTCGAATCATGTCCACAGACTAATACTACGGGATTTTATACACATATGACTGCATATTACAGAAAGTATAATTTTTGCATATGCATATGAATGGATATGCAACAAAAGTCAAATTGAACCAAAAATATTCACAAAACGCACAATGAAAATTCAGATATGTCACAACATAAACAATCAAGTGAAACACTATAATATCCCTAAAAGTCCCTAACTTATCCAACATAGATATATAAGTACATACAATACATACACATGAGAAGGATTTTACACACAGACTTAGTCATGGATTTACAAATAGTTCAAATAGTGCAATCCAGAATGGACTGAGTGATGCATACATCTCCACATACACACAGTGTATAACGTCTGAAGAATACAAGCCATATTCCAAGAAGCTAGTTGGACTCATGTTACACACCTGCCAAAGCCTTAAGCTGAAAACACAACATCCAAATGTTTTGAGGTATTTGAGAAAGGCTTAAAGTAAACTTCAGGTACAAATCCTGTCATCCAGCAAAAACCTGGCTGCTCAGTCACTCTTATCCTTTTTCTTCACCTCAGTTTCCTTTCATGCTCCGAGGCGGAGCCACGCTGTGTTTACAGTAGGACATGAAAAGAGATCTGCACATTTTGCCGACTCCCATTCGAAAGAAAGCCATGGACGGAGTGAATAGTTTAGGCTTGGCCCGGTGAGGGTGGGATTGAGGGTGGGGGCTGATACAGTATACTGTAGATCAAAGTCTTGAGATTGAGATATATTCATATGCCACACAAAATGAGCTGTTTGCTCAGGCCACAAGTCAACAAGTATGGAACAAGTCAACCCCATACAAGATACTGCAGGAGCATGAAAATGTATAAAACTGATGGAAAATTCCGCTGTCAGGTCCTCAAACGCCCACTCTGTCTCATCAGTGTGTAATGTTTAGTGCCTCCAGGTTACTCTGTCATTATGTGTGGTCATTTGTCTTTTTATTGTATGTTCAGTCCCCCAACCTGCCAAGACTATTTCTGCTTCAGTTATGGATTTCTTTCTTTTTCCCAGAAACACTGTAGCAACCTTCAGAAAACCTCTCTGGGTTGGTGCATCCAGCTGTGTTTTGCAATATATAATGTTAGTAATGGAGAGACGGTGAGAATGTCCAAGAAAAAGAAGGAGTGGTGCCCCTCACTGTGCTGTGGTCTATGAAGGCTCCTGTTGGCACACATGCTGGCATCTTTTCAACTTCCAGTTTGGATGACCCCCAGAATGACTGCTAAATGTATTGGGAAATGGTGAGTGTAGAAAAAAAAAGGCCCCTGAGAAGGTGAAGGATAATCTTGAACTTTGGGGGCTGGATAATCTCCACAACAGCAGCATTGGCCCTTCATTGAGTTTCTGTGTAGAATCTGCACATTTGAAGAGTCGCTGTCTGAGCACAACTTCTGATTTCTGCACACTGCTTATGCTGACACCCAGTGTATACAAAACCGTGTTCATATCAACTGTCTTTGTCGATATCTCTTCCAAAGTATTCAAGGGACTTCTGGCTACACAGACACATCCTCTTTTGAGGAGCCTGTCAGAGGACATATTTGACATTACGCAGGCTTTTGCAGCTATGCAGACACAAAATGTGTCATTTGCTGCGGTGCTCTGTGGTGAACTTGCCTTTCTTTTTTTTCTCATTGGAGGTCACAGTTACTGAGGCTTTTGTTGTATTAGATTAAACTTTCACAGTGCTTGTATAGTTGTGACCCCTCAAGATTTTAGTCATGGTTGATTTTGGTGACACCTGTGGTTACTGTTTAGGATAGACAGATTATGAGCCTGAATGATTACCAGGCTCGGTATTCAGAATTTTTCCTTTCTGTTATCGTATCAGTGTTTTTTTGTGTGTCAGATTGCTGAGAAAATAAAAAAAAATTAAAAATGGGATACTTTGTATCACTTTGTCATGCCCACAACACTATCTGATTAGTTACACACCAAAAGTAATAACCTATCAACACTTAATAATCTGAATCTTCAAAGTAACTCGAAACTACGTTACCATATCACTGTCTTATTGATCAGCGACTGACAAGATGATGGACTGTAAAAGCCTGAAGGCACATTTGGCCATATTTCATGTTACAATAACATAACTGATAACCTCAGCTAATGTTGGCATTAAACCACTTCCTAGCATATATTGCTGTTTGGGAGTGAAACCCAAAACAATTCATCAGTTTTAAAATAATGTGCACAAGATGTGGATTGATATTTTTGAGTCAACCTATCTTGGAAGTGTGAGCTAGGAGGTGACTGAATCCTAACATTAGTTGTTGTCTAGTTGAAGCTAATAGGTGATTAGATATGTTGTTTTACCTCAAAATATGGCCTGATCTTCACATTCCATAGTTTTACAGCTGCCAATCAATGACAAGATGTGGAATGATAACAATTTCTCAGATTTCCTACATTTATTTGGATTCCAATGTGCAACGAATACATACAACAATTGAACTTCCCAGCCTTCACATGACATCAGAAGAAAATGGCCACTGTGTTGGGCATTGTGTTGGTCTGGTGCTCTTGAGCCAATAACCCAAGCTTTAAGAAATAAAACAGTTTAGACTTCTGCAACCCAACCCAATCCCTGTGGGTTCTCACAGTAGTAAATATCATGCCACTCACTGTTAGTCACATCCAGTAAGTACACACAGTTTTCCGTTGTGTGTCAGTACAAACTGAATCCCCCAGAGGACATCTGGACTCAACCAACAATATAAACTACTTTACAGACAGGTGAATATTTGGTACTGCTCAAAAACACGATCATTTAAAAGCTACTCATATAAAGTCAAGGTATATAATACTTTGTGGCCCAGGCCATAGATTTTATCCATTCACAGCCACTTCACACTCCAAACTCAACCAAACAAGTCACAACTTAATGATGTCATCAATCTGTCTAATTGTTTCCGTCCTTAAGTCACTCTCTGCAATTATAACATAACCTTAAAGAACCAAAACAGAACAAGTGAAACATAGTTTGTTCCACGAGTGGACAAGTGAGATATGGCATTAGAGTTGTTCCACATTCATTTGAAAGATGGCTGTAATTACGTTAGGCGTCTGTAACAACTTGATCTTTGACCTCTTTGATCATCTAGAAGCAGGTTTTGAAGTTATTTTCTAACACACCCAAGTATTTTTGATCTGAACTGTTTCTGCTCTATACAGGATTTTCATGGAGAACCATCACTGTAGCCTCCATATATCAACTTGACAGTGAACAGTTCAGTTGCTAGAGAAGGGAATGTGCTTGTGTAGGACTTGGCAGCCAAACTCCCGACACCGGGAGCTTCAGATGAAAAGAAGAAAATGATCTGTCAGACCTTGGTGCACTCACTAAAGGAGCACTTGACGTGGGCCTGACTGCTGTTGTGCTTGGCTGTGGAAGGTCTGGAGCTGCAGGGCAGCTGAAGCCACCTGTGGCTTCGGTGCAAGAGCTGTTTGGATGGCAGGACAAGACATGGCCACCCCTGGTCATAACATAAAGCAGAGCAGAGAATGATGAAACTTCCCATTCAAGTTGGCACACAGAGTATCAGGAAACACTGCAGAGGGAGGTAAGATCCACCATGGCGGCGCCCAATCACTGTGGAACATCAGTAACATTTTGGTGATGATTTTCTTTAAACTAGACCAAGGATCAAGGTCAGTGTGCTACACAAATCTTTTAATCCATCACTAAAAATCTTGAATTACTAATAACACTTAATCGATTGAATAAAAGAGCTTCAGTACTGCCTCAGCTTCACCCACAACTACATTTAAAAGCCAGAACAGTCAAACAATTCAATCTACTGTAAAAATGCTCACAGAAAAAGTGGACAGAGTCATTAAAGAACACAGAAAAATGAAAGAAACCACACTGGACATTCAAACTCGAAGCATGGACAACAACATTATCTTCTTCAGCATCCCTGAACATCCATCCAAAAGATCAGAGGCACTGGTTCAGGACTTCCTGAGAACTCAACTCAAACTCCCTCCTGACACCGTTAACCACATAACATGTCACAAGCCAGCAGATTACCCCGACCAATCACTGTCAAACTGGACCATGTCAAAGGAGCTCATTACGAACTAACTAACAAATTTACAGGTGAGACAGATGAATGAGTCCGCTACCTCATCCGGAAACAACACAGACAAAATGATGGGAACAAAATTGCGTTCCTGCTCCGGTTCTTTTTTGCCCGGTCGTCCAACAACCCCCACCGACTCTGTTTTGAGTCCGGCACGGCGCAGCACTGCTGGATAGCTGCAGTTGCGAGACTGAGGAGTTCCCGCAATAATTAGATGCACGCATGACCGCAGTTATAGCTATGTGTTATAAACACAACAACACAAAGCGTAACTGACTAAAGGATTAGTACTTGTTTTTTTTTTTTTACTGGCATCAACAAAAAATATTAACCGGATGTTATGTTGCTGTTTCAGTGCATGACTTCCTGTGTGCGCGCTGTTCTGAATTTGGCTGAATTGCTACGCTCCTGTGAATCTGCTCCGCCGGGGTCTGGACTGATGGGGTCTGAACTCTGCCATGGTGGAGCTGTGACAGCACGGAGCTGGATCGGACACGTATCTGGTGGAATCTAGCGGTAACTAGATGCTACACTTCATTGGCCACTTAGTGACTGTGACCCATCCATATGAACACTAAATGAACTTCTCCCATCACTTTACCTGAATTACAAAATATACAATTTTAAATAATTTATGAGCACTGATGGGCAGTAATGCGTTAGAAGTAACGCTTTGCTGCAATCTGATTACTTTTTTTCTAGTAACGAGTAAAGTAAGGGATTACAATTGCAAAAACAGTAATTCGAGTACTGTTATTTTCCCGCAAGCACGCCGCGTTACTGCGTTACTTAACCGTGATTTTGTGATGTATATACATATGAGTGGCGCAACGTCAGTGGTAAACACTGGCCTGTGTAGTGATCAACAAGATACAACACGGAGAGCAGGAGAAAGCAGGACCATGCAGCATTTAATGCTTGGAAGTACCAACAATTATTTGAGTTTGACAGCGTCCGCTGTACACTCTGTGTGGGAAGAAAACTTTGATCTACAGCAAAAAATTCCACCTCATATCTGAGCAAGTGCCTAGCAAGCCGGCACAGGACACCCTCGTGGCTGGAAGCTCGTGGCTGGCTAACGTTATATTGTCGAGGACATGTTGCCCATTTCCACTGTAGACTCTGAATCGTTCCAACGCATCGTAGAAAAAATACGGACCAAAAGCGGTCATTTGATAAAATTTTAGATGAGGTAATATGCAGAAAGAATAGCATTAGGCTGAAAAGTCTATCGCTTTATAGTGTATTCAGGTTGTGCATCATGTTTTTGAAAAGTAACTAGTACAGTAACTAATTACTTTTGAAAATAAGTAAACAGTAGAGTAACTGGATTACTTTCTTGGAGAAGTAATCAGTAACTAATTACTACTTCCCAGTAACTTGACCAACACTGTTTCTAAGTTCCATTTGTACTAAACATACAAGATTGTTTCATATTGTGTGGTTTTGAGTTACTGCCTCTGAAACTTCTGCCTCATTACTATCATGATGCAGCAGGATCAGGAAACCATACAGAGGACTCTGCAGTTACTGAACAAAAGATTGGACCTAAATACAAACTATACTAATGAGGGAATGAGGTGCAGGTAGAGTGAGGCGGACAAACACAGGTGAGGGTAATGAAGAGAAAAAAAAAACTGCAAACAAGGAACGAGCTGAAAAAAACAGAGGGAAGGCAGACTGGAGGAACTTGGGTAAAAGGGTTGGGCTAATTTAACAGATGAACAGATTAAAGAATGAAAAAGGGCAAAATACACCTCAAAAACCTTGAAAACACACAAAACACACATGCAGTGAAAACAACGACAGGACTGTGACAACAACAATGAAGCTGAATAGACATGCGTCAGTCGTTTTGTTAAAAAGATGTTAAAAAAAATAAGCTAAGTGTGCTAAGTGTTAAGAAAACAAAACAAAACAAAAAGTTTATACCTTTTCAGTTCAATAAAAAACAATAAAGTCAATCTGCTGAGGAAGATCATGTAAAATGATCAAAACCCCTTTGAAAACGCCTTTACAGTGACCACTCTGTTTCCAGAAACAGACGGTTGTTCAACTTGTGTCAACAGAAATGGTCAGCTTCCACTGGGGTTGTAATGGTTCAGGTAATAATAATGAGCTGTCAAGAGTAGAGAGGCCCTGGTCTGCTCTGATTTTTCTCACAAAAATATAGATTCAAAACTCAAACATATTTTTCACAGTGGCCCTAAACCTCTTCTGTACTATCAGCTGGTAAGAAGTTTCTTAAATGTATACAGACAGATTTCCTAAAGACACACACACACACACACACACACACACACACACACACAATTTAAACACAAATGTGTGTGTGTGTGTGTGTGTGTGTGTGTGTGGGATTGTGTATGTGTTCACAATTTCAATAAACTACTCCATATAGTATTCCAAATGTACCCATGATACTTGCATGTTTTAAATCAATCATTACACAGATCTCTGATAATATAAGAGCCATTTTTTCACAGCACGTAAAGATCATGATTAATTGTGTCTGTGGGCATTGCCAAATCATTGATTAATATAGTGTGTACGGTAAGTGTCAGAAGGAAGGAAAAGCAGTTATAACGTGCACCTGGCAGAGGGGGAAATAAGCGTGCAGATGGAATAACAGATATATGTAACAGACACTGGCTGAGGATGTAGAGCTCATTAGAAATGTCTGACTGAACGTTTTGTGAGAAAATGCACCTAACACGAAATGAGAGGACGTGATAGATTGTGATCCCAAACAACAAGCCCACTGCAAAAAATGCCGGATGGAATGTGAATGAACTGTCAAGTGATTTGGTCATTAACTCTGGCCATTGCCGCAGACATGATATTTTCAACAAACTGCCATTACAGGTCTGTGATATTCCTCTGGATGTTTGCCACAGTGTGTGATAATGTTTTCCTACTGAATGCAAGTTCCCTTAATATTCCACATTAGCATTCAGCCTTTACTGATTAGCCGAACCGGCCCCGGGCAATGGCAATCAGAAGCCTTTTAGATGCTGAGGAAGATAAAACATTCGAGGGAGTTGGGGGCCATCATAAATCTTACGCAAGGGATCAAATATCAAAAATGGCCTGAGTGGACAAATAACATCATATCGATTTTCCTTTTTTTTTTTCTGGCTATAAATCCCAAAGTTATACACCGTGTCTCTTCCAACAGGCTCTCCTTCATCTTAACTACATAAATGAAGTTGAAATGAGGAAACACTGCCCTATGGAGCGGGATGACAATGGTGAAACTGAGCGGAGTTTGGATGTTGGTGAAAGACTTTGAGCTATGCTTTCAAGCACGGGAGGGAGCCTGGTGCAAAGTACTCAGGCATAGCAGTTTGATTTCCCAAATGTTCATAATTAAATGTTTTCTATTTGAATAGCCAGCAGGGAACTCCTCGGCTTGTGTTTTTGTAGTGGCTATTGTGTTTGTGGAGCCAAATATTGGAAACTTTGATACCGAATCCCCTGGTGTATGTTAACTTTGGCAGCGGCCAAAGGATTCTGGGGATGCTTTTCCTGCGCATTACTGCGCCTCCACTGTCCACCACCCACCATCTCCTCAGGTCGTGGAGTTCCCTGTAGCCACTGCTCGCTGAGCTGAGGAGGGGGCAGCACAGGGAAGACATTGTGATGCATCTCGGGGTGAAAACTTATCTCAAATGTCTCAGAGGTTTTTAGAGAAAACACTTCAATGTGGGAGCTTTTTTTTTTTTTTTTTTTTTTTTGAGAGGCCATCTCCTCTTGCTGAACTCTGCTTCATCCTCTCTCAAACCCTCGGCGCTGTCTCTCAGGCTACAGGAAGCCGTCAGCCACCTCCAGAACATATCCTCCCCTTACAGCATGTATGGTGCATGAACCTCTCAGCCTGCGATCTCTGCCTCCTGCCCGGGGATCAGTAAATATTCAGACTACTGTGGAACAGAGGACCAGGGCTAGGCTCATTTGGCCGGTCTCTGAGCAGCACAGGATGAGTCCTGGCTGGATGGGAATGTGAGCTGAGGGCCGCACAGGAGGAAAGGCAGAGTCAGCAAACAAGCGGCAGAGCAAATAAGCCACACATACTGTTTGTTATTAAGTTCAGTTTTCACGTGTGCATGTGCTTACACAGTACCACTGATAGCGAGTAATCCAGTACTATAGTGGTCTTCTTTTTACGAGATCTCTCCTGTTGGAGGTCAGTCATCTTTTTTTAATAAATGCATGGTGGGACTATGACCTCCGGTGGCCCCGGGGAGTTCAATTTTCATAGGGCCCATGTGTTCTGCGGCTCAGGTTTAGGTTTCAGACTGACCATTATCACTTTTTAAACACGTTTTCTTTTTGAACAGTGAATATGAGGGTACTGTCGGGGCCGAATAAACACTCCGAACCCTTTTGGAGGGGATCTCAAGTGAAAGCCAATTATTCTCTATTTATTATTATTATTATTTTTATATTTTATTTTTATAATTATTATTATTATTACTATTTTTTATTATTCTGGAATGCGAGGTGCATCACAGAAAATGCTTCTGAAGGAGAACTGGACATGCTGCCATAGAAGAAAAGAAGAGTATTTGTCAGTTTGGACTCTGAGACCTGCTGGTCCACTGCAGAGTTGGAAAATGATTTTAGCCAATGGATGAAACATCTGAATCAGAAATCCTTTAATGTCCTGCAGACAGAGAAATGTGTTTGTTCCAGCAGCCAAACGACATAATATTTCAAAAGACAAAACCAACAACAAAAATAAACAATTAAAAAGTAAGAAATAGAAAGACGTATGAACATATAAACATGATAGCACGTCTTCTAATTTTGGACATTTTTAAAAATGTTTCAACCAGTAGGCTATTTCTTAATTCTTAACAGGGGGACACTGTATTCAGAAAAAAACAAAACATAAAACAAACATGGTTTCATTTAGGTTTTAAGACCCAACTTTATTTGATTACTCTCAGCTGATTATAAGACAGACATGGACGCAGACAGCATGGACAACCAACGCACACACGTTTGTCTGATGTCTTGCACAGCTTACCGAAAGCCGTTCACAAATCTTCTGCGGCTTCACTGGGACAGAAAATGGATTCAATTTATTGACCTAAAATAGCTTCTCTTTTGTGTACTCAGTAACACTATGACTACATGACCACTGGGCACAGGACATCCACTCAGATGAGAACTGATGAGAAGCTCTGGGGGGAGTTCAGGACCAACAGGTTCAAGGAATAAATGATGGAGATTATTATAACATTGAGAAATAAACAAATGATAAAGACATATCCTGATGAAAAAACATACAATGCACCATTTATTGTTACCAACACGTATGAACTTGAAACTGTTCCTAAACTTGAATGCAGCACGAACAATTACAGTGATTACCTGAACGGGTTCACTGTGTAATTTTCTAAGTGTCATAAATATGTCTTGAAAGAGCTCCATAATTCTCACTCAATGATACCCAACTGCAATCAAGATATTCAGACATTTAATTATAGTATACACTGTGTGTTTAAACCCTTTGAACAGGACACAGCTCTGCATTTTCTGACTACAACATTGCACCGATGTATTCAACAAGACCTATGCAGTTTCATCTATGGTGTAATATTAATATTGGTAATGATTATGTTTATTCCAACGTGGCCCATGTGGATTTGTAATATAAAACTGGAACGCAGATCTGCAATTAACATATTCAAACAGTAGCCCCATTCACACAGCAGTCCTTTAAGTGCGGGTAACCTGTGCCAATTCTCTGCATCCTCCTCCAGTAACCAACACAAAACTTACTAACTCGCCAAGTGTTTGTCTCCTTCAGCTATTGTGTTGCTGTAGTGACTGTCTCACCACGACCTTCAGCCCTCCCAACCGAGACTTCATTGAACTTTCCTCCCTCCCTCCCTCCCCACGAGTGCTGGAGTCAGACAGCGTCCAGTTTACTGATGGTGATCATGTCATTTTTTAAAATTTAGAGCCAAAAAACGTAACTCTGTCACTTCCCAAGATGTTTGGTGTATCAGGATCTCAATCATAAGCCATTATAACATCATCCATATGATCATAAACAGTCAGCAGGTACATGTTTAGATCAACACAAGGACGCCTGGGGTGGCATGTTGAAAATAAATCACACAGATGTTGTCATCATGACGTGTACTGTCACGCCCCTTTTGGACCCACAGCAGCGGCGTGCTGTATGAACTGACACACTGGTGCGTCTTTATGCCGGAACTGCTTGGTTTCTATGTGAACAAACAAAGGCAGAGAGTTGGCAAACCTCCACTACGGTGATAATGCAGAGTCATCGTGTGAAAAGGGCTACTGAATACATGGCATCTGTCAGCGTTAGTATGACAATTATGGAGTCAGTGGTGGCTAATTGTATTGCACAATCATTTTGGCAGGTTGGCTGAGGCTGAATACCTGATTACACCCAAGCATGGAAGGAAAGTAATTAATTTGGTTGTGTCTGGGACAACACCTGAAGCGGTCAGAGCTTGGATTTACGAACTGTAATGAATAATATTTGAGGAGTGAAAAGTAGAAGTTATTGTCATTTCATTAGTTTAAGATATACTGCAGTTGCATATGTGAATGCAGCCTCAGTGAGTCTTGCAGCATCAAAATGGATACACTGACAGAGTTCTGGCAGCACGTCATGTTACAAGATGTGGTTCCCTGGGTGAGAAATCTATCCAGGCACTGGTGAATAATCTGGCTTGTTGCTCTTACAATTACCCTCTCTCTTTTTTTTTCCCCCCCATGTCAATATCCGACTGTAATTTGGCCCGCCCTGCATTAACTCTGACCTCAAAGCCCTCCCATCATGCTCTGGCTGTGAGCTCACCAGCACTGCTGCACAGTATCTGTCAAATATGGCACCATGGTTGACTTATAATATGAGAAAAAGCATATTATGGAAAAATAATGTTTGTGTTGCTTTACTCAGGACGACACTGGGGCTGACGGTGCGCCAACACTGAAAATGAAATTTTACAGTGTTGGTAAACCTGAACTGCTCTACCAGCTGAGCTAAGCGGCTGAGCTGCTTGTAATGGTGACACTGACTCTAGAAAGAGATGATGCTGATTAATTATTACATCACAAAACTTGGACATGTGGAAGCAGACTGTCTGCTGGAAAATGAGCAGCTGGAACAATCAGAGTGGTTGATGGGGTAAAGTCAGCCTACGGGGGCCATTACAAAATGTGTAGGAATGATTTGATGGGAGTGTCATGCTATTATACTAGGAGTCAGGATTCTCATGAGGTAAATATGGAGCTATCCTCTTTCTATGACAGTTTTAACATCTGGTTTACAGTGACGGGAGAGCTAATCTTAGTGTGGTGTTCTTGTTTTTGTTACTCAGCCAGTGTTCATGGGTCTGGTGGACCCACCGCGTTATTTGGTTTTTAAATCAATACAGCCATAACAATCTAAAATGTAAAAATACTTAAAATATGGTTAGTATATGGTTACACCATATGTGGTTATTCTTGCCATTTACCTCTGTTAGATCTCATTTATGAGTAGAAGTGCCATTCGTTGTGATAAAATTTAATAAAAAAGTCAAATGAATCAGAATTATCGAATGTACTGAAATTGAAATTGAACATGTTCACGTTGGTATATGACATGAGTGTACATTGAACACTGTGACTTGGTGTCACAGATGGCTGCTCACACAAGCAGACACACATATACAAACAAACACACACACACACACACACACACACACACGCACACACACACACACGCACAGCAGGCCGGGGTAAGAAGAGGACAGAGTGCAG
This sequence comes from Acanthopagrus latus, assembly GCF_904848185.1. Taxonomy (NCBI): domain Eukaryota; kingdom Metazoa; phylum Chordata; class Actinopteri; order Spariformes; family Sparidae; genus Acanthopagrus; species Acanthopagrus latus. The sequence continues at coordinate 20,553,290 of NC_051054.1, read as the reverse complement.
GCTCTGATGATAATGCGCTATAAGTCAGTTAAACTTCACAAGAGTTGATGCGGAGAATGCAAGTTAACAAAAGTACATCAGACTTGCATGGGCGGCCAGACAGCAGTCTGTCTAAACATCTGCCCCACACACAGCCAGAGACTGATTTGAAAATCGTTCCACTAAAAACCTTGTCTAATAAAAGGGAACCTGGATTTGAACACCGAGCAACTATAGATGATAATTCTCCCTTTTTTTTAAGAGAAAAAAAAATAGTTTTGAATCAGATCAGTGTCTTTTTAAACTCAAACACTATCAGGATTTAGAACACATCACAGCACAGAGACAGCCCTGCTTCAAATAGTGCATGACATCAAGCCTTCAGTTCTGCTGCCACTTGACCTGAGTGCAGCGTTTGATACTGCGGTGGATCATTTTTAGGACCATTACTTTTTTAAGTTGTACATGCTGGGCAGTGCCATCACGAGGCATGGCATATCTCTCCACAGCTATGCTGATGATACTCAGCTCTACGTGTCTCCTGATTTACTCTCTTGTAACTGTATTTAAAATATTTAAGCCTGGATGTCACAGAACTTCTTAAGCTCAAAACAGAAGCACTGATGATGTGTTAAAAGGCTCAGAGAGAGAAACTGGCCTCCAAACTAAATGCAGCAGGACTCAACCCAAGCTGGGTAGCCAGAAATCTAGGAGTGATATTTGACTCCAGTGTTAGTTTCAAGGTGCATGTATGCTGCAGAAACAGCTTTTTGTCATTCAAAACATTTCCAGACTGAGTCCAATGTTCTCCTTCCTGGTCTACCAAATAAAACTGTAAATCATCTGCAATGCTGACCAGAGTGACTGAGACCAAAGGGAGAGTTCACATTACATCTATTTGTAAGCTTTCACACTGTGTTGTTTTCATATTGATTCTTTTAATGGTTTGTAGGCCCAGACTACATCACACAAATGGATATAAGCCAGAGAGCCCCCACAGAGCCTCCGACTCTTCTCTTTTAAACCCACAATCTTTTTATTCAGTCTGGCTTTTATGTAGTGCAATTTTATGGTTTTAATGTTGATAACTTTTTTTGTTCGTTTTTTTTTTATTATAGCCTTTTATTATTTTGTACTTATATTTAATACAGATTTTAAGTTATATTTCACTGTTGTTATTGTAATTATAAGATTTAATCAAAATAAATGTAATCAACTTTACCTACAATATTTTTTCATCACTGTCATTTTTCTCGTTTGCCTTTTTTCATTCTTTATCTTTTGATATTTTTCACTTTTTTGCAGTCGGTGTGCATTAGTCCCCAAACCCGTTTTTATTGTTGCCACTGCCAGATGTCCTGGAAAGTTTTGGGTGAACACGGTCCTGCTACTGGTTAGTGTCATTCTGTTACTGTCGGGAAGGTAGAGAGACGAGGAGGAAGAAGAGGAAATCACACAATGACAGGTGGAATAAATGGGACTGTGAAGTATATAATATTTGACTGACTTTGTCCTGTGACCTATATATGACAAAGATCCCGTTAAAATACCAGGGAAGGTGAGGTCCATCATGTACAGTGTGATGACATTTAAAACCTGCAGCTATTGATTTATCCCAGCAAAAACACATCCACTTCATCATGATTTATTTCAACACTATTCGTACTGTTCATCAAGTTTTATTGAGTCATGCAAGTCGAAGTCTTTATATGAACTGCTGCCATATTATTTCAATATATAAATAAACGTTTGCCATGAAGACTTGACCTGCTGTTGCTTTATGTAATTTACAATCACAATAGGTACCATAGTTAAACCCAGAATATGTCATTTCTGCCACTGGGGGTCTCTCTATCAAAACAAAAGACACTTGCAGGGTGTTGTGTGGGCTGGACTGGGCACAGAGGGGCATCAGAGCCTCCACCCAGCTAGCCGGCTAACTCAGGAAGAGAATTCAGATATTACTTTAAGGTTGTGGAGTTAAAAAGTTTGCTCCATGACCACAGAGTAGCATACAGGAGAAGAGGTAAGGAGAGTGAGAATAAGAGTCCGTGGTGAGTGCTGAGTTTAATGAGGGGCTCAACTGAATCCGCAACACAGAGACGGAACGTAGATTGAACAGGGCTGAATTTACATTGTTGTGCTTGGCAGCACCATCAGCTGCTCTCTCATTGGTAGTTGTGGTTTTGCTCAGATAGTACAGCACTGCACTGATGAGTCTGTGAGCAGTTCAGGAGGCTAAAGAGTGGATCTGTAAACCCTTACATCACCTGATAACCTGTGCCAAACGGCATAACTTGAAAGGGCACGGCAGTAGTATCTACAACAAAGAGGCTGTGCTACATACTCAGTGTGTAAGTCATGTTTACCAAAAATAAACCATTGTGGTGGCCGATCAGCAATACTCATGCGGATCTTTTACTTTTAATTGTGATTTGCATTTCCATCAGACACAGTCTGAGAGGTGGAGACAGGTTGTGCTTGATGGGGAAAATTTCAGAGAGCTGAGCTGATTGTGTAGCTCAAGTGAAAGCTGGAAACAGAATACATACGCAGACAAACCGTGTGCAGCAAGAAGAGCTCAGTAAGAAATTAACTCCTTTCTCAATTGTAAACAAAACCGAAACAAAAAGAAAAAAAAACCCTTTATTTACTCTCTGAGCACAGATTCAGAACAGAACACATTGTTCTCCACATGCACAGTGTCGGGGCCAGTAAATATGGATCTGGGCACAGGATTATGCTCTATTACAATTGAGAGTGACATTTTCCCTTGTAATTGACCACATTTCATTTATGAGCAAGTGCTTAGTGAGTCAACCATGAGTGCAACATGCCCATAAATCATTTGGGTGTTGCCTTTGTTGTGTGACTCTCATTTGAACGGCGAAAGATTGAAACATTTCTTCTGTTATGGCAAAGATTAGTTTTCCATTTAGTGTTTGTTTTGTTCCAAAGGAGAACCGTTAATAGGAAAGTTTTACCACCAGCAGCTAGCCTTGGCTGGAAAAATACAGCTGCTGAGACACAAACTCAAAGTCATCTTATACAATGAGACCATGAAATAACAGAGTGACATGAGGTCACGTCTTTTACATTACTGTATTAGAGCTATGTTTGCATTGCCATGAAAACTGTAATTGCCTGAAGCACATTATGGAAAACACCAGCACTGCTCGTAGTTGTTTGTATTAGTGTTGGTAACACTGGCTGGGGAGATTATTAGCCATTAGGCTCGTCATTTTCTCCGTTCAACTGTAACTCATGGACGACTTTTGAGTCTGTTGTTATTGTGATTGTCATTTGAGTCCATCCGTCGTTCAGATTGTTTGGTTGTTAGGTATCTCCTGCATCCAACTGAATGTGTGATGTCAAGTGTAAGTGTTATTAAACAGGACAGAGAGGGGCAGTAGGTACTGTATAAAATTACATTTTACTTTTTTTTTTTTTTTTTTTACGTTATTTGTCACCTCAGTATAAATGCATGTTCTGTTTGTACAGCAGGGGGCGCAGTCTGCCTCACTTAACCAGCCCAGAGACACTGCTGCTGCTGTGACATGTAGTCAGTATGTTTACCGGCAGGGAAACTACAGCTCAAATCTGCTGCGTCAGCTCCACCGCTGTCTGTCTGTTTTTACAAAACAAAAACACAGCATCAACCCATTAACACCAGACAACCACTGAACATGAGGAAACCATAGCGTGTAAATGACGCTAACAGAGAGAGATTTTTGCAAATGCTGAGGTCATGGTCGACTACTAATATTTTACCACAGAAGGAAAGCAGAGGTAACCTGCCTCAAATAAAAGGTCAAACAAATTGTATACCAATAATAAATTCTGCCCAATTGATTATTAAAGGACATTGTTCAATAAATATTTCCATAAATATTGCATTGTGGAAAATGTATTGTGATGCTGTTGTACTTAGAGTGTTTGGTATTGGTACATGATTGATAGTTATCATCTGTAATCCATCTAATGCTAAAATAAACGATTCATGATCATTAAAGCAGTATTTATTGGTATGGCATGATTATTATTATTATTATTATTATTATTATTATTATTATTATTATTATTATCATTATTTCCCTGATATGTTTCCCACGCTCATGAACCAGGCAGCTGCACTGTAACGGCGCTTTATTTCATCCTTCTTGACAGTGTGAACACACCGCATGTTCAAAGTGTAACTAGTGTTCATGCCACTGGGACAAAGCAAACTGCATTAAGACACACGTAAAATATGGCAGCGTCACTGACTTCTATAAAATGTGAAACTGCACAACAAATATCAGCAGGGAGTTCCTGCTGCACAGCTCTCAACAGTTTGCATGAGCAGAGCTGCCCTCCCACCCTCTGGCGCTGACTCGCATTTTTTAAGCCTTAGGCATATTGAAATAATTCTGGGACTTATTTTGAGTTGCGTTCAATTATATGAAACTTGTTGTACAGCAATAAATGTGTATTTTATGGACTAAACCAGTGTGAAAGACATGACAATATATTTGCTGTGCAGCTGAGCATAATGGGCAGAGCTGCGCGAGGATCAGACCCCGATGCAGAGCATTACATTGGGGATAAATTTATGAGCTTTATAAATATTGCTTGAGTAACCAGAACACTGGGCACTTTCCCATTTCCTGCAGTGAGGTTTCTCTTGATCTTTATTGTAACACACTTTATAGTGTGGCCCAGCACAGAAAACACTAATGGTACCATGGGGATAGCTAAATGGCTCAGAGTTATTTCAGAGGTTAGAAGGTAAAAAAAAAAAAAAAAAAAAAGGCTGTTCTGTATTTTGATACACATACTCATTTTGGACATTCCGTCATGGGTTTTCCTCCCTTCATTCTGCTCGCAAAGTTCCCATGTCCTCGATCTGCTTGAACACGCCATTATGTTCAATTCCAGTGTTTAGCATAGCTCCCTTTACATTAAACACAGTTTATTCTACCAATTACACTGCAGTGACACTGTCTGGGTCTTTACTGGTCTGGAATAATCAAAATTACAGAACCATTAAGGGTACTTGTTCAGAGAATGTTTGAACTCTAAACTTAACTTACAGGGGCAGAGGTGCATGGCCCAGGAATGGAATGAGAAAATAAACTATTTCTCTTTAAAAACACACCAACACATTTCTGTAGGCATTTCCTTTCAAGTGTACTTGAGAAAAACGAATAGTGTTTCTGACCGTCCTTTACCAGGCAGGAGACATTGTCTCAGTCCTCTCATTTCAGTGTCTCTGCAGTTGCGTTTTTTTGCGTGTCTTGTGAGTTTTTGTGGTGTCTTTTGCTCCGTTTCCCTCTTGTGTACTTGTGCTCGTCTCCGGTCTTTGTCCCCCCCAACACACACACAACTGTGCTGCACCTCCTCTGTTGGCCCCTCACCTCTGCCTTCACCTGCACCTCATTCCCTCATTAGTGTAGTTTGTATTTAAGTCCGGTCTTAGTGAAGTCATCTGTTGAGTTCTCTTCTTGCTGATGTGGCCATCATGTTGCCTGTTCCTTGTGTTTCCACATTGCTGAATGAATCTCGACCTATTGCACTCCCTGCTGTCATCTCTGTCCGTCCTCTCTGCTAACAGTATGACGGATGTTGATGTGGTCCATGCACCCAAAACTGGTCACATGCTTCATTTAAGTCCTGATATTGTAGACAATGTCTTTGACATTTTTTTACACTTTAACATTTATCCTGATGAATTTATCATTATTATTATTCACCCTTCTCACCCAATACAATAAAAGCTTTGAAATGTGAATGACCTCATGGCCTGTCCTGTGATGACACCCCCTCGACAAACTTTATTTTGCTGTAGTATTGATAAGACAAGTGGTTCGCAGCAGTAAGTCACTACCATGGCATTATGTTCCACGATGACAATGCTTCACAAAGCATGCACTCTGAGGAGGACTGGTGTGAAAAATAATGGCTGCACTTTATTTTAGAGTACATTGATAAAATGTGATAAGCTGTACTTTATGTAAAATAAGATTAAAAACTAGACAAAAATATGCTAAAAAAAAAAAAAAATATTAGACCTAATTTCACACTTGTTAGTTTCGAGGTGGACTAACTGCACAGTCGGCTCGCCGCAGTAAGAAGGAGCAGCAACACACTGCAAGCAGCTGAGCTGACGGCCAACCACACCGGAGAAACACACTGAGGAGAAGACGGTCGATGATTCATCAGGTTGCCACTTTTCCTGCCAGGCATTTTAAAAGTACATTTTACCGGAGAAGTTTGTTAGAAGTACGGAACTGTGGCCAAACAGGTGGCATGTTGTGATGTGCAGTACGATTTTCTTGTAATGTGCTGCTAATTAATGTCTAAGAATATGTAATTAGGTAACATGGTTGAAATTAGCAAAAAATTACCCTGTGATAAAGTGAAAATATGTTAAATAAAGTGCAAATTAATGTGTCATCCTCTGACCATTATTAATATAGCACTACATTACAGCCTGTGTTGCCCGATTAAGCCATCATTGCTCTTTGTTGGTAGCATTAAGTGTTGTGTCTACAGGATTATATATATATATATATATATATATATATATATATATATATATAGACACACACCAACTGAGCTACTGGGGTGTGCTGTAGTAATTATCTATTGTCCCCAGCAGTGGCAGCTGTTACTGTGAGCTCTGTGCTATTACGGCTGTGTAACCCTGCTGTATTAGGGTGAAAAGGCCATCAGAACCACGTGGAAGTGATTTTCATCAAGACCTGCTTTCACCTTCCTGGCCTTCTCAGATCCTGCTCTATAATTGTTGGAAAGGAGGGGGAGGACTTTTCCTCCCTAGCTGGAGGAAGTCTGAGGGGGAACAACCGGTCCCTGTCGGCTCTGTGTCTGTCATTTGACTGTGCGTCCATCCTGCCACCCTCCAACTCACCCTGCCGGTCGGAAACTATAAATGTGTCAGTAACCCAGAGCAGCATCTACTGTGTGAAGCACCACTTTATCCCCTTCATGCCCTCTGCTAGTCCATCCTAAATCATTCAGTTAAGACAGTAGCAGTGAATGACATTTCCCCCAGGCCCAGAGGACACAGAGGTAAAGCCAAGGCCAAGGGGGGAAAATCATTCCCCTCAATGTTCGCTGAGCTTTTATGAAAAAATGTAAAAAGTACTTTTTGTCTTATACTGTGGATTCCCATATGGATTGCTTATGCAGTGTGTGTGGAGCGTATATGGAATGTATTGTGTTGTTCCTTATGAAACAAATTAAATCACAAGAGGGATGTCAACTACAGACACTTCGGGTTGGCAGAGCCACTAATCCTATATTTAACGACCTGGAAATAAGACTCATCAAACTTTCTCTTTCTCCAGAATTTCCCTTAAAGTTACAAAGTCTCAATTTAAAAAGTCCTTTGTAAGAAATGGCAAGAACTGGAAGGAAGCTCCAAAACTACAAGGTGCAGCATAAGTGGTGATGCTCACTATACTCTTCTAATCTCTTCTAATCTAGCTTTAGAAGACATCTTTGCAACACATTGCGCTGACATCTCTGGCGTAACATCAACACTGCAGTTTTCTTCACATTCTGTTGAGGATGCTTGCTTGTTGAACACCTTAAATTAAAATTCTGACCATGTGTCACAAATTGCCCCTCAGTAACAAATAATTAATGTAACATGCTACACCCCTCCACCAAATTTTAGGGAAATTCGGCAAGCAGTTTTTCTGTCATCCTGACCAATCCAACAACATAGCCTCCTAGGCAGAGGCAATAATGAGTCAGTATCTACAGACCCCCTCATTTAACATTAATTTAATGTCCTCACGTTAAAAAGGTAAGTTAAAGCGAACATGCTTTCAACCACAGTCGGACAAATCGAGTGCATATCTTCCATGAGACAGTTTTTTTTTAAAAACTAAACTCCGTCTTTGTATTTCTGTCCCTTTATCACTGCTTAAACTAAAAAGCAAAGAAGGAATGTTGTTTCATGAAACAGGGTAACTGAAAAATTCCCACTTTATTTGATGGCCTCTGTGACACTGACATTTCAGTCACTTCCTAATGCGACATAGTCGGTATGTAGAGAATAACAATCTTAGCGACCAATGATGTTGCAGCGCTAAAATTTTAACAGTAAAAGGCTGATTTATTCCACAATGTTTATACCCTGAAAGAATGACGTTCCAGTGTTTCAGGAGTCATATCCTGTAGAGATTGTTAGTGTGCACCACTCACACAGCTGATGGCATATTCTGAGTAGCCCAGTCTATCCCCAAACAAACAAAGCTAAATATGGCATGGACATGATGATGTGGCGATGCCTTATGCCTGTAAATTAAGGCTGCAGAATCTGAGCTAACACACATGCCCCTGCATTAGGACATGACCCCTGCGGGCACCATTACACCACTGTAATGTTTGTGTTACACACATGTCTGGTAGCCGTGCTCTTTAATCCCCATTGTCTCAGTGCTGTTGTAAAGGTCTGTCATTTTTCCAACAGCCTGAGGACAGAAGGCCATGTAGCAGGAGTAGTGTCCCTCCCGCCACAGGCCCGACAAGCCTTATGTCACGTACACCATCCCCTGCCATCCCAACCTGCCCAGCTGTGTGAGAGAGTGTGTGTGTGTGTGTGTGTGTGTGTGTGTGTGTGTGTGTGTGTGTGTGTGTGTGTGTGTCCCTGGCTACTCAGGGAGTTAGTGACAGACTGATGAGTTCCTGAGTACAAGAGAAACGGTGAGCAACAGGCCGGCCATCCGCTCCGCTTCCCCTGGACCAGCAGCTCTCTTCCTGCATGGCACACTAAAATATGCCAACACACATAAACACACACACGGGCAGAGGGCAGGGGCTAGCTGGTTAGCACGGTAACTTCAGTACAAATCTCTGCAACACAAATTATTTTATGATTTTTTTTTTTTTTTTTACCTTCTGTTGATTTTTTTTTTCTTTGGTTTTATGTTGTAGCCACTTCTTCCATACATAACATGGATGCAGATGTCTTCACACATGACATTATGTGAATCATGCCATGGCCTTCAAAGTCACTCGATCTTAACCCAACTGAACACCTTTTTTTTTTTTTTTGTTTTTGATTTTGAGATTTTGGAGCAATGTGTTAGACAGCACTGTCCACCATCATAAAAAAAACTGGGAAGACTGGAGATCCACTGGAGGCTTGTTGCGGCCCTTTAAAGCCCTGGGTTGACAGAAGTACATTACTTTTACCCTCTGGATACAACAGGGATTAAAAAGAAATACACAAATATATTTGCCTTGACCATCTTGAGAAAATTCTTCTAGAATCATCATCGATCATTGAGACACTCAGATACGATAGAGATTTGCAGAGAAGCAGGAAGTTGGTGGACTGATCTGCAGTTCCCTCTAACACATTTTTTTTTCCTCACAGGCAAAACATCACATTGTGATTTGTATTAATGAATACATACATAAATAAATACTGAACATGCCATGGACACTGGTTTCTCTGTACAATCCTGGGAATGTATAGCATATACATCTCACGCTGACACATGAATAAAGATGTAAGGATCAGCTTTACAAATGCTGTGAAGTGCTTTCTCGTAAATTTGCATTAAACGCAACAGATTAACATGTTTCTGTCTTTGTAAAAAATGTCAGTTTTTGTTGTGGCCACCATCGTGTCTAGCTGGGCTGCAGGTGGGTCAGGCAGAGAGCAGATCCTCCTTTACTTTATTATTTTTTTCTGTTTTGTTTTATTGTTGTTGCTTTTTTATGCTGCAACTGTTCACCATCTTTATCCTCATTATCATGATCATGAAAACATTATGATGTCCGCTGAACTTCATGTAACTTCTAACAACCAGCGGACATAATTCTCACCTCACACAGCAAACAGACACACACACCAGATAGTTACAGTAAAATACTTTATTTAGAAATGATTATTCATTTTGAAAATAAGTTTAAGAAATCCAGTGATATATGTAAATAATCAATAATCAGGTTAAAGTGCAAAAATACATTTTTTTTTGGTATAATGTATCTGTACAAAAATAACATTGGAATGTGATATTGAAAGGGAGGAACATGTGTCTACGCTAACATGGCTTTGATCATTCTCAGTTTTTTGTAAAAAAAAAAAAAAAAAAAAATTGCATAAGAGTCATGTCCCTTTTATAATGTCTTTGGATTATAAGCTTCTGAGCGATGTATTTGCAGTGAGCACCCACAAGGCTTTTTTTTCTTTCTGTCCATTCCACACATCCACTGAGTTCTCAGCCAAGTGGGGCTTTGACAGCTAAGCGTACACTTCTCCACTAAGGCTTATTTCGGTACAACTTCTTTAAGAACTGGCTGGTGAAATTTTTCATCCTTGAAAAGTATTCCCATAGATGCAGAGGGCTCATCCTCCAACAGCTGAGATGAAAAAAGAAAAAAAAGTCTTTGGTTGATCTTTGGCTGTGGTTGGTTTTGGTTTTGTTTTTTCCAGTGTCCCCATCCCTTCCCTGCTGGCAGAGTGAATCACTTGATCTTGGCTGGCTTCAGTTCCTTGACCTGCATGTGTAATGTTTTGTGGACAGCCAGAGTCCTGGACTGACAGAAGCCCTTCCCACACTCCTGACATTTGAAGGGCTTTTCTTTGGAGTGAATGTACCTGCAGGGGGAACACAACAGTGACGCCTGTTAGTATTTGTGTCAGATTTGAGAAGATCATCATTAGTGCTTAGCAGATCAATGGGCCTGACATATCCTTCCAATCAAACAACAAAAAAAAGCATATCTTCAGAAACAATCAGTGATTTGATGCTAATGTTTGTTTAGGTAAACACATATGCATAAATCCCTGATTCGCTTTGAGATTTCACATTGTGGCAGTCAGAGTAGGAATGTAGGAAAAGAACAACCACATAGGACGAAACTGAAGGGAGGTTATTATGACCCCTTTTTATGTTTGTAATAACAGGGCTGTAGCCGTTATTACAGCTTCAAATGAGGAGGAGAAACACTAGTGTAAATAGTGAAATGCCTGTATGGTGAGTAAGTGAGTGTGTTTGTTACAGACGTTTCAAAAGTAACAATGTTCTCCTTCACCTAACCAAGTGGTTTTCTTGTCTCAATCTAACCAAACTGTGACAGTATGACGGAGACCTGCTACATCTGTCACTGGTCATGTTGTTTCTGGAACAGTGATATATAGCATGTCATTTTAGGAAACGCTGATTTGGTGGGGTGATACACGGAATTCATCTGTTTTCTTACATCCCACAGCTTGGCTTGGCAATTCTCATAAATTCCAACACTACCTGAAAGTAGCATAAAAAGCTGCATCACCAGATATCCTTTACCATTATGGTCACTAAAGTGTCTTTCTGGAGCAATGTAAATTAATGACATTGAATCAGGCATTAAGTCATTGCTTTGAATTTGGTTTGGGATTGTAACTCTTCTAGTTTTCTAGGTTCATTTCGTTGGTTGTATTTATTTATTAACCACACAACTAGTTAAGGTAACCAGCAAAATATCTCGACATTTGGACATATTCAACATCTTCTGTCCTATTGTCCCAGTGACAAAAACCCACCAACGAAGAAAACTCCTACTTGTAACGTTCATAACTCTTCACCGATACGCTGATTAACATTCTGTAACCTTTTTTTTCTGTCATTTAGAATTAGAAAATGTAATTAATGTGATTGTGACTGGTACCACACCTATGGAACAGAATCTTTCAACTCTGCCTGATGGAATATTTTGTTCACCCTGATCCAAGCTCTTTAACCTGCTGCTGCATGTCAGGTTACTGCTGACATAGAGTTGATTTATGACGAAGATGAGGGCAAAATATATTAAGAACATGATTAATCAAAGTCTCTGACAAGCTCGGTACACTGATAATGTAATGCAGATGGCAATCAAATGGCAGAATCATTGTGTTTTTTGCACTATTAGCATTTAACAACTAACCTTTTCTCCATTATTCCTGACAGCATGCCTACACAGGAGGTGTTTCAATTTTCATCTGGCTCACGCGCAGCTCATGTAACAGTCACACAGTGTATGCGGGCTTGGGACGGCTCATGTCTCGCTGACACGACACACATGTAAACACAACTGTTTTGAGTTTTATTTGACTAACAGCAGTGCTTTCAGTGGTCGGCTTTGAACATTGGTGTCAATAATGTGCCTGAACGCCTTCTCTGGAGGACTGAACTATTCCCTCTCGCTAATGTGCTGGTTATGTACTGTCTCCGGTGTAGACATGATGTGTAGTTTTTTTTAAAGATAAATCAATAAAGTCAGCATCATATATTGTTGTCTGATGTCGTCCGACTAGAGAACTATCACAAACATTGTTTCATCCATGTCAAATGTGCTAGTCTTCTGTAACAGCAGCAGGTTACAACCCATGTAAGGTTACATTTCTTCACCAGCATTTGAACTGTTCAGTCGTTTCAGCCTGAGGATGCTTCTCTTCGTAACTAAATTTAGAAAGGGTAATATAATTTCATTACTTTAACCACAATATTTTCCTAAACCTAACCAAGTAGCTTCCTTGATTAAACCTAACCGAACTGCGTCTGTTCAGCGAAGGTATGCTTGCTGCTGCTACGCTGCGGAGGCCATGTTGTTTTGGAAACAGCAATTTGTTGGCAATCAAGCTAATCAGTCATTTAGGTATGAGGATGTCGTGAGAACACAGTCGGAGTCTGTTACCACACCACAGTCTTCAGAAAGTAACCCTTTATTCACACCGAAACACAGTGTTCACTATGTAATCTGTTTGACGGGCTTTGTTAAAAAACCTGGTTCCTCTCACCTGTGGTCCCGAAGGTGGTCCTGTCTTCTAAAGGCTTTGTGGCAGATATCACAGGTGTATGGCCTCTCATCCGTGTGCGTCCTCTCATGGATCAAAAGGTTGTAGGATTTGGTAAAATGGCGGCCACAGAACTTGCAGACAAACTCTTTCTTGGTCTTGGAGGGCAGTCGGCCTCGGCTGGACTTGCGCTCGGGGGAGGAGAGCTTGGTCACATCCAGGAGGCATCCCAGGCCGGCTGAGGTTTGGTGGTGAGATGAAGCCTGCGCGGCGGCGGCGGCAGCAGCACCCGACATGCTCAGGTCCTCCGCCTTCAGGTGATCCTCCTGGGTGGCTGCTGCTGCCAGGTTCGCAAAGTCAAAGCGGGGCTTGTTCTTGGAGTTCTGCAGCAGCCCTGCTGAGTCCTGCTTGGGCTGCAGCAGGTGAGGGAATATGGGGATGGAGGCCATAGAGGAGAACTGGGCCGGGAGCTTGGAGATGGCGCAGCGGGGCAGGGCCAACGGTGGGTAGCCGAGGGTCCACTGGTGAAGGTGGATGGCGTGCAAGGCGCTGAAGCTGTAGATGCTGTGAAAATGATCCGCTGGCAGCTGGAGGCCCGTGGAGCTCTGGAGGAGGGAGTAGTTGGCCAGCTGGAGAGACGGGTGTAGAGGGACTGGTGCTGGCAAAGTCTTGCTGCCCATGGCTGCTACACAAACTCCAACACGCCTTCTGGTAGAGACAGAGATCACGAGCAGATGAAAACATGCCTTTTGGGCCAAGTCGCTTTGATTTCATGAGTCAATTCAATGCAGACAGCAACTAAGATGAGCAGGTCAATTGACCACAAGCTTCTGTTATAACACACATGTGTACACAGACACATACAGTACATAATAGTTTAATTACAACAATAGTACACCCAAAACAGAAAACTGTCACTGTGTATTTCATAGACATGTTTGAAATGTATATTACAGGTCTACCCACTCCCCACCCCCCATCTACCCAGATCCCTGCTGCTTCCCCAGAGCCCCTTTTGATGTCACACACTTCTATCAGGAGCCAATACACATCCAGTCTGGCTTACTGATAAAGCTGTTGAAGGGGACCTCATTATCAGTTTATCAAGGCTGTGCATGTGGAAGGCCCTTGGTTTTGGATCCTCACTGTAGAAAGCTCTAAGAGTTTCCATCAGTCTGCTCTAAGCTGTTTCTTTCTTTATTTTGCCTGTTCCACTCTTAAAACTCTGGTATGGTCCTTTAAAGCTGAGTCGTTTTAGAACTAAAGCTGTGATTACAGTAAAGATCGGGATTATCATCATCACACCGTCGCTGATGGTCCTCACACGTGTGGTTAGACACTAAGGCAAGCATGTGCATATGTGTGGTGAGTGTGTCAGAGAAAGTGAACACACAACAATTGGCAGCATTGTAACGCACACACACATAGAGACACGTCAGACAGAGAAGAAGGCAGTGTGTGTGTGTGTGTGTGAGGGTGTTTTCTGTTCCCAGAAACATGCCCGGGGCTGTTCAGGGCAGAGGAACAGAATGGCAGCATTCAGCCAGAGAAATACCTGTGAGCTGTTAAATCAGGTTTGATAAGCAGGGATAACAATAGACAATAATGTATCTTTGTTGGAGGCTCACGCTGATGGACGGGAGCCACAGCAGCTCCGAGTCCCTGTTCTCACAGGCCGCTCCTCTCGCCTCATCTTCTCATCTGACAGCAGATAGTTTTCTGAGCCACAACTGCTGTATCACTGCCGCACACTCAGTAATAACCCAGGTGCTGCCTTTCAGTGCAGTTTTTTTTTCAGTTGAATCTCAGAGGACAATACACTTTTTTTTTTTCCTTCACTGCAACATTTATCTGATGGCAGTAGTTACTATCCCAGATGGCAGCGGAGCATTTATAAAACAGCTCCTGGTCACATAAAAAATTGCATCCAAAACTACTGAAAAATTGTATAAAGTACATCATCAGGCTGCTGTTGATTTATCAATGCATCAATATGAAAATCCAATCACATAATATTTTTTAATAAAAACTATGCCGGTGCATTTCTGCAACACAAAGATCGTATTTGGTTCTGGAATGTTCGGCACATGTTGTTTTAGTAAAGTGCGTATTTGCATTTACGTACAACTGCTTTTGCTTCTTCTACCAGTGGTTGCTACTGCAGTCACACCAGTCCTATTAATGTGTATATCAAACATATGAAATTATGAATTATGAAAGATTACATAAGATCAAAATTACAAAATCATGAAAGATTAAATTGTAGTTGTGGTTTATGTGACCCAGGTTTGCCAGTGTGCACGTATCAATCACACTAAAGTAGAGGACATTTTTCAAAATGAGTACTTAGACTAGAATTCAGAGATTTACAGGTTAATAGAATATGTTTTCCTTGTGGTGTTGCTGTGTCTGTATTAGGACAGGGTGTGCTTACTTCTTCAACAACTGTTTACAGAGTAAATTATTAGTGAAACACATTTGTAATCATTACCTGGATAAACACAGATATGATGTTCTACTGTTTTTCAACCAACTCCTGACCATAATTACAGTAATGACTTTAAGAAGTGGTGACAACTTAAAATGCATTTTATTGAGCATGTGTCAGATTGAATATTTCTTTGTAATTTCTTTCTTTTTTTTTTTTTTTAATTAATGCTGATTAAAAATTATTATTCAAACCCAAATTCCTGCGAGCCATGAGTTTGGGAAAGAGGCCGAAGTCAGAATTTTGGGACATATGTTTGTCATGAGTGATGGAAAAAATAAGTAGAACATTTCCATGTTCTGTAACACTGAGCCTTTGAAAACATAGGATTTTTTTTTTTTTTTTTTTTTTTAACTATTCAGGGTATCACTTATTGGCAAATCAGTTTTGGTATTGATAAAAATTATTTGTTTTTTTTTTCCTCTGAGAAACAACAGCCAATAATTAATTATCAACAATGATAATAATAATAATAAGAAGAAGAAGAAGAAGACAAAGAAGAAGAAGAAGATCATGATTAATATGTCAATATATCATAGTGAGTTCTAACTGAATGTCAACGGACTCAATGATGCATGCTGTAAATTAATTTGTGGGCGCCAGTCACTAAATACAAAAGAGACCAGCGCTGCTTTAATCAACATTTATGTAAACACAACAAATTGCATTCGTGTCAGCGAGGTGAGGTTTTTATCGCTTTGAAGTTACTCATTCTTGTCTGGTTGCTACGTTGTTGCCTGAAGTGTTGGTGAAAGAATAAGAGCACCTTACAGGCAGAGAGAGTTCACCTGCATGCGGCAGCTCTGGTGCTGCATGCTGCTGTTCAGAAGTAAGACGTTTAGAGAAAGCCTTAACCCCGAGCCTGAGGCCGGGCCGCTCATCCAGTAAAACTGCAGTGAAGTGGGTGTAATGAGGAGCAGCGGAGCCCAAACAGCCCCCTGTTGTCTCTTCCCCTCTGATCATGACGCAGAAGTAATTGACTTTTACTTAGGAGGTCATTAGAGGAGATAAGTGCAGCGCGGCTGAGCCTCTGCTCACCTTTAACCCTTTGATGTCTGCATACCAGGGGCCTCCACATCCAAACAGCCATGTGGCCCTTCGCTTTGGTAGAGACTGTGAGAATCAGCACCTCGGACGGCCTCGTCGCGAAGACCGAGACGCTGCTTCTCACCTCTGTGTAAACACGATCAGGCTGGGTGTAGTACACACTCCAGAGCCAGGGATGATTAACGGAGGGGAGCTTCTCTTCTTCTACAGAAGGGAGCAGGTCCAACTCAGGCCAAACTATTAAAGACATAGATCATGTCCTCAGATTTTTCTTTTTTTTCTTCTTTTTTTTCTTTTTACCGCCCCGGCAAAGTTTATGTTCTATAATTGAAACCTTACACAGGGTGCGTAGTTTGTAAGCTGCGTCTAATGATTTGTCCCTCAGTTTATTCCACTCTGACAACTTCTAGGTCAACAGAATTTGAATACAAATACAAGCTAGAATAACCACGGCGAGGACATATTTCATTAAAAGCTCACCACTCCAAACTTAAGAGTTCCTACGTAGCAAACCATATCATGCAGACTGGCTCATGTGGTAGTGGTTACGACTAACTCAAATACTGTTTCGCAGTTTAACAGCCTTTTCGACTTGTGACCCCTTAAAGTCACACGTTATGGCCTTGTGGATTTGAGCTGTGAGGCAGCTCAGCCATGCATGGTGAGTGTTTCCCTCTCAGACTGATTGATCTGAGGGAAAGAAAAGAAATACTGAACAGTGTTATTTAAATTCAGGAAATGGATAAAAGTCTGAAAAACTCTCAGCAGTAATTTTGATCCACATGGGATACTTTTTTAAAATTATTATTATTATTTTTTTTAACATCTTGGGACCTTTCCTCAGGTGTCCTTAACTCAAAGGTGGGAACCACTAGTTTAAACTACGAGCATGGTTTATAAACTTATGTAAAAAATAATAAAAAAAATAAAATAAATAAAGATAATAAAATAAACATAAATAATAAAACATGCACACAAGTAACTGTGGATTACGATCACTGCGACCCTCTGGATGTATGGCACGTAATCCGCATTATCCGCAAATCCCATTTCTATTTAACTTGTTACACTTACCTGTACTTCAGGTTAGATACAGATATACATAAACATGGACACAGCAATATGTCCCTTCTCATAAATATCTATATGCAACCAACCAATTATGAGCTTCATGGAAGCCTGTTTATAACTTTAGGCATTCTACGTACTTGTATATCTACTGCTTTGCACTGAAACTGCTGTGTAACAATTTTCTTTTCATAAATACCTTATCTTTTCTTATCTTATCTTATCTACAGCCATCAGATGAAACAGTCAAAGAACAGTCTGAAGCCGTAAAACGTGACTTAGGTGGGGGAAGTTATTAAAATGTACATATGAAAAGATGTCATTGCTGTAGTTGTGATAACTTTGGTCATTGGCGTAATTAGACACATGTCACTGTGATGGTAAAATGAGTTCTCCGTGATGTCTTTGACATTGACATGCATTTCTGCAGAGTTTTGCACGCTCTCTGTCTGGCTCAGATCTAGAGAGCCACACCTAGCATGTCGTTTCTCTTCATTACGCAGTAAATCCATATGATCCTCATTTGTACCGTGGCATTAACACCACAGAGAGTCACAGAGGGGTGGGTGGACACATCCAGGGGCCCCTGGCCTGTCTATGACAGAGGGTCTCGTTTTACCCTGCTGGCCGGAGTCTTTAATCTGTCGTCCATCAGAATGCAGCAGTGACACAAGCTCACACTGCAGTGTTCAACACAGGTGTGTTCACCTGAGAGGTAAAGTCACAGTAACGACAGAACATCAGCAGGTGAGAGGAGCGGACAAATGTCAATGCAAATCTTTTAAATCATTATGTTCCTAGTCGACTCCTTGCAGTTTGATTTTGTCTTCAAATCAGGGAGAAAAAAATCATAAAAAATCTGACAGTCCAGTAAGAATGTTTAACCTGTTTCCAATAAAAATCAAGTCTGTAATTTTCGTTTCTGTTTTTCATTCTACAGCAGGGAGCTGGTTTGTCTTTTACTGTGATGCTCAGACCAGGAAATATTCTATGTAAAAGATGTATTACTGCTAGACAGATGTTTTTTATTTTTATTTTTTTTTAAAATCTTATTTAATAAATTACTTCTAGAAACAATTAAAACAATTTAAAAAACTTACTTGATTGCAGAAAAAAAGTGATTTATTAATGTGTATATTTCATGTTAATCAGCCAACTGTAGTTTCTCTAAATCTAAAACAAATGCTGGGAGTCATTCACGTAACGCGGACTGCTGTGAAATCAGTTTGGATTTCCATGAAATAACTTGCAGGGTTATTTGTTCCCATTAGTGTTGGAACACTTCAGCACTTATTTACTGCAATTTAAAAGGAACGCGTTGTATGGTTTGGATACGTCCAGGTTAGGATCCTGCGGCGCAGCGCAGTGTGGCTGCTGCACAGACGGATCCGGATAGTTCTCCAGCACCGCGGTACCTTCTCAGTAACCACTGAGAAGAAGTGAGCGGTCCGGTCTGTCAGCTGGTCCCCCGCAGCCTGCCTCCACAGCGGTGACGCGCCGGAGACGCATCCACCACCGCGATCTGATCTTTACGCGCAGAGGTGATGGGGACAAGGCCACATCTACACTCGGCGCCTCTCATCTCATGCAAATTGGGACTTCATCAAATGCGGGTCTTCGTAAGATTAAAGTGTCAGAGCTCCAACATTTCATCAGTTTCAAACTGAACATACATGTTAACGCTGCTCTGGGCTGATCCCAGATTACTGAGCGGAGCGGACTAACACAGTGGGATCCAAACTTCGGTTCTGTCTGACTCCTGTAACTAATATGTAACTAATATCTGTGTGCTGATAACATTGACAAAACTGTCTGTAGAGAGTTGCTTTTTGAGTAGCAAAGCGAAGGAACCAACGCAGAATATTATTCTGCTCGTTGGCTGCGTTTAAAGACGTTTACATCCTATTTCCATGGGAAGGACATTTGACCGCAAAGCCCCTTTAATCATATACCATAAAATTGGAAAAAAAAAAAAAAATCAATTTGTCGTGGCTTGATAGCCGCAGGCACATCAGAGCTGATATAGACAGTATGAACGCACTGTGATGAAGGACTGAATCACACCTGAAGCACAGTCCTCAGGTCTAAATCCTCCAACTCCTGCGGGGCTTTAATAGGTGGAAACAATTGCCATTCACTTTGACTCTTGAGCGGCTGTTAGTCTGTAATTTAAAACCTAATAAAAATCCAGATAATGTCATGCAGAGCGGTCTCCCTCCTCCGCTGATGTATTTCACCGAGTCCGTCTCATTAATTTCAAATATGTAAAACAAAAAGTGAAGAACTTACCAGAAGACACAGATCTTGTGAAAGTCTCCTCCTATAGCTCGGGGGGTCCTGGTGTGTGTTCAGGGTGTGGAAGCCCGCTGGGCAGCCGTGTGTACCGCTGTGGATGAGTTAACGAGTCGTCCGGAGCGGCAGCATGTTCCTCCTCTGCTGCTGCTGCTGCTGCTGGTGCTGCTGCTGGTGGTGCTGCTGGTGGTGGTGTGAGCTCAGACAGGAGTGTGAGCTGCAGCCGCGGCGGTGTGGAGGAGGAGGTGGAGGTGGAGGAGGAGGAGGAGGTGGTGGATGGTGTGATGGTGTGTCTGTGGTGTTGGGACGCCTCTCCGCTGCACTGTCCTGCGCTCCCAGCTGCCGCGGCCTCTTTATTGCAACGCAGAGTCCGACTCCTACTGGCGCGTCACTCAGCCAGCCCACATACAACACAACACAACTCAACTCAACACACTCAGCATCACTGCTGCTCTGCGAGCCTACTGTGTCCGCCGGGAACGCGTCTTATGTGTGGAAGAGTCGTTGTGTTTTTTTGTTTGTTTGTTTGTTTGTTTGTTTTCATGGGCGCAAATTCGATCCATACAGCAGTGCGCACACGCTCTGCTTACATCTGGAGCACTGACTTATTTTGAATACATATTTATTTAGTTTTTTTTTTTTTTATATATATATATATAATAATGATAATTAACTGTAAAGAAAAGGAGTGCGCTAAAAGAAATTCGAAGGCTTACGGACATGTTTCCCTCCTTATTATTTCTGTCGTGTCAGGCCTTTCAGCTGAGCTTTGCAACTTGAACGGTTTTCTGAGAAAGAAAAAAAAAAAAAAGGGAGCTCAGTCCGTCAGATGAGGGTTTGTGACTTCACAGCACCGAGCATTAAAAGACAAAACGAAACAAAAACAACTTCTATCGACCTTTTTTTGTCCTGCAGCCTACATGTTCTCTACGTGTTCTCTACATGTTCTCCTCAACATCAATTAAACTTACTGGGGAGTTTGTAAAAGTGTGCAAAGCGCAAAGTTTTGTCACTGGATATTAAAACACAGGTCAGATGTGAATGACAGAGGTGCCTGAGTGTTCAAACAACCACATTAAATCTCAGTGGAACTAAACTTTAACTTTCTTTAACTGCAGCATATAGGTCACCCTGAGGTTGTTTTGAAGCTTTGAGCAGATGTTTGTCGTTGATGACAGGTGTTGAATACAGATGACATCACACGTGACGACATATCCTGTTTCACATGGCAGCTAATGGATTTCAGTATCGCAAATAATAAAACATAATATTATAAATTGTTTCACCATTAAGTATCAAGTTATTTCAGCTTTAAATGAAACATCTGCAGGTTTGTGGACGTGGAGTCAAATCAGTTTAAACATCAAAAAAAAAAGTCAGAAAAAAAAACATAAATTAGCAGAGACAATTTTGTATAAACACTAAAATCATATTAGGAAGCACCGCTTTAAATATATATCATGGATGCAGTGAGGACAGTCAGTGTGGGAGGCTCAGCAGGATGACAGCCTGTGGTGCTGCAGTGAACAGCAGCCTGCGGTGGAGGAGGACGACCATGTTAGAGTGAACAAAACCTGCCACCTGCTGGAGAGCTGCTCCACTGATGTGACCGCCGATCACCCAGACCATCATCTCTGACCGTGGTCCCCATGGTCAGCCAGGGCACAGATGTTACTGTGAGTGTGATCAAGGAAAACAGACTGATTCTGCATCATTTGACTAAAAACACAAAAGAAGTGGACTGTCCCGGTGTAGTGTGCCTGATGACAGCCGTTTTGGAGCTGAGGCTCGAATAAACTAGCTCGCATTTTCACCAGAGCTGCTGGCACAACATTTTTTAAAACTTTTTTATTTACTTTTTTTTTTTTAAACTTAATAGACAACAAATGCTGCACACTGAGAAACACTATATGCAAGCTTCCTTCTGCGCAGTGACACAGCTGGCTGGTGTAATATAAGAATATAGTTTGTGCGTGAATCTGGTCAAGGTCAAATGCCTTCTTGTGATCCTATAAGCATCACATGCTGAGTGCCATTTAGTTCTATTCTATCCACGAGAAACCAATCAGTATCTCCAAAACTCTGCAGCAAAACAACCAGGATGCATAAAGAGCACTACAGGTATGAGGAAAACATGTATTTCTGATTTTGGGGTGAAAAACAGGTGATTTGATTGGTTGGAACTGATGCCAGCCCCCTGTCACTCTTATATTCCCTCACTTCCAAGCCTGTTTCCAAATGTGGTTGCGGGGGGGGGGTGGAACTGAAAGTGCATCGCCCTAACCAGAACGCATCGGAGGGTAAAATGACGACAGAACAAAAAAAACCAGAAATTTGCTGCGCTGGAATTGTTCCGTCACTTCTTGGATCACAGCGGCTGTCACTCTGGAAACAGCATGATTAGATGAGAGAGCAGCACACCCAGCGCTGCACACCCGAGAGGTCGTCAGGCTGAGTCACTGAGATGCCCCAGTCTGAATTATGATTCATCAGGTCTTTGCAGAAAATCACAGTTAGCAGGAAATGATGAGAATGTCATGATATTACATTATAGTTTTCTCGTGCCAGTTTCTGCATCCAAATGGATGTACTCTACGCTTAAATATCAGGGTATATAATTATATCTGATCAGGGAAGAAATTGAATCAGAAATCACTGGGTTACATGGTCGCAACACTGGGCAACATGTTCGGCGCACAGCGCAACGTGATCCGATCCACAGAACAGATCACAAAATCAAACTAAGTTAACCATCAGCTCCTCCCTTCTGCATTTATACATACGTTTTACACACATGGGTTAGAAGTCACCCACTATGGAATGTTAAAGGAACTTTTGAGGTCTGGAAAAGTTTGCACTTAGGAACACATTTACTGCAGAAAACTGTTCACTTGCCACACACATGACCCGACCCAACACGGCTACTTTTGCGCATTTTATGGATGCAAGTCATTTTACCAGCCGTGACAGTGTGGCTGGTATTGGTTTCAGCTTTGTGTGTGTGTGTGTGTGTGTGTGTGTGTCATCATGGTCTATGAGACACCTTTTGTAACAAAAACTACCACGTAAGTGGATTTAAGTATTTTGCCAGGTGTCTGTACTTCTGTCTACTGTCTCGAATCGATGGGCAGATTTAGTCGTAGCGTCACACACCTGCAGAATGCATGCAGGAAACTTTAAATGTGATTACATGAGAAATGAACACGGGTCATTTCTGACCCATGTTGCACATTAGTATGCTGAGCTTGCGCACCAAAGTGCTGAAAGTATTCAGAATTAGCTATTAGCAGTCGATAACTGCAATGTGCCCACAGACGTTCAAACAGCTATAACTATATGCAATGATACTCAAAGTTCTAAGCCTCTCTTTTTTCATTAAAGGTTCAGGATTAGTGAAAATTAAAACTGGATTAAAGTTCTGACTGTTTTTCTACAGCATCTCTCCCTCAGTTCAACCCTTTCGGAGGCTTTTGGCTTTGTCCTGAGGTTTGTCTACATCTTTTACCATCCTATAATTTATCGCTGTTTAAAATGCCGTTGACAACGATGACTTAAATTAGCGAGGAACTAAGCAAGTGCACAGTCATCACCTCCCGCTTTTATTTAGATTAACATTTTCTTTTCTGTGTCATAAAACGCTTTGCTGTTGCAGTGACTCAGTGTAGCTATGGGCGTCAATTAAGTTTTATCTCGTCTAATCTTTCTTGTTGTTTGGGGTCCTAGTTAGTCTGAGCTGAGCTCAAACAGCAGGACATGATTAGAGCTAAACACAACACCGTGGGGCCACAGCTCAATCTCTCATTCTGCTCTCTCTCTCTCTCTCTCTTTGTCTCCATCTGTCTCTCTCCCTCCTACTGATCATTTCTTTTGTTTTCCTCCGTAAGTGCATGTAATGCTCTTCACCTTGTGACAGTATACTAGAGGCATTTTAGCACTTGCCTTTGGGTGAGATCCAGTGGACTATAAAGGAATGCACAATTTTATGATCACAGAGGGTGGTTGTTCAAAGAAACCAACACACTGTTGACTCACACTGGAACTATTTGTGGTTGGAGCTGCTTTTGATTTGGACAAATGTAGGACTACATGCAGGTGCGCTACACATACACACACACACACACACACACACACGCACACACACAGACACAGAAAGTGAGGCCCAGCTTCTATGACTTCAGCATGCCTGTCCTAACTGCTGCTGGTGCAGAGGAGATTTTTATTGCTTCAGAACTATTTTACATTGTTCTCCGTACTGCCACTATAACAGAGGACTTGCTCTGGGTGTATTTCTGATCACCGTTTTTCAAGGCACACCCACATTACCATCCAATCAATTTAAACGCCAGTGGAGTGAAGAGAAAAGAAAAAGCAGATTCATCAAATTAATTAAGATATCAAGGTGCAAAGTTACACAGTAAAAACAGAGCAGTGATTAAGTATTAATATGTTTTTTACAGGGCCTCATTTCAAATGACAGTTTCATCGCCACACTCATAACTGGCCTGGACAATTTCCTCCCATTTATTTTTAGCCTTGCTGCTGACAGCATCTGACTGACGATAAAAGAATTTCCTCATCAAGTCGGATTCGTCCAATTTGGGCACCTTGATTAATTTTCCGCCACATCATAGACGAGACCCTGGACACCCTGGATCCCACAGGTCTTAAATAGGATTAGATGTCCAAGGTCTCTGCCCCCCTTAGTCTGCTCCTCCAGACATAGGAACGGAACTTTGATAGACCTGGGGCCAACTGTTGCCGCTCTTCCAAGGAACCTCAAAGAAGCCTCAAATCCAATCAGTTATCAATGGTATAAATGTTCTACATCTACATTGGGGTGGCTGGAGCCCAGAAGGTAGAGTGTCAAGGATGGTTGCTGGTTCAAGTCCCTGGTTCCCCCAGTTGTACGTCAAAGTATCCTTGAGCAAGATACTGAACCCCAAATAGCACCTGATGAGCAGTTACCTCAAAGTATGAAATGTGTTGATATGACAGCTTTTTAAAGAGCGGTCAGTAGACTGGAAAAGCCCTGTAGAAGTCCATTTACACTCACAAATACCATCTTCTGACTTTGATAAGTGGGGATGAGAATAAACTGAATACCATCCCAAAACCCAGACAGGCGACCGCTGATCACCATCTGTTTTTTTGTACTATAAAATGAGTGAAGAGTGCTGATATCATTATTTTTCATGCAGTGTGACCAACACGCAACAGAAAATGCTCCAGAGTGAAGAATGCGACAAAACATATAAACCTAACTGAAGACACAGTACAGTGCAGGGTACAGAAAGCTCACATGCTGAGGCATTCACGCTCCCTTGTTTGTAGACACATCGCAGCATATGAATCCTCACACACACACACACACAGCAGAGTTTAAAAGCCTTACATGAAAATCTCTGAAATCCCTGTGAGTAATGCCTTAAGATGTGCAAGATCAAATGAATCATTGTGCGGACAGTTTGTGTGAAAGTATTTTTTCACAGAGGCAGAATAATAAATGAAGAGTGTTTGGCTGGAGCAGGGATTATAAATCAAGCTGTCGGATGCACTGTGTCTTGTTACCAGACCAAAAGATGAAAGTATGGATTTCAGCGATACATAAAATCTGGCTAGAAGCCGATCCTCAATCTTCAACTGCCTACCTTCATCCAGTGCAGGAGGTTCCCCCCTGCCTCTCTCTGCCTAGCATGGAAGCTGGGCGTATAATTCACCATAGAGAAGATCTGGCTTTGATGGAGAATGTGTATTACCTGGGTATCACAGTCATATTTCCAGTGATGAAATCCACATGGAGAGAAGACTGCAGCCTAGACTTTCCTGGCCTGTGTCAGGACACAGAACACACTCCAGCCATACAGGGGGCTAATTACCGTAAGTGTGTGTCTCCATAATGTGTGGATATCATATATGTGTTTCCATGTAGACTGTGGCCATTCTTGTGTGCTTGTAGATACGCATCAACTCCAGGATTTACTGAACTGCATCCTGACTTTGTCACTGCAACATGGTACGACCATTGTCAGAACATCAGACATACTTCAAAGTGAAGGTCGAACTGAAGATCGCAATGTTCAATGCCGCTCCTGCGGCATTACAATATACAGCATCACCCAAGGGGATATTCATCTTTTCTGCAAAAGGCTTATGTAGGTTACAGTATTCAGTTTGCAGCATTGGCTACACCCTATATATCTAGATAAACAGCTTAATATTACATGCTCTGACTGACTGGCCTGACCCAGAAGACTGCAAGGCAATTTAATACACTACTGCCGGGATGATGCATTTCTTTAAGGTAACATGGAAGATAGCATCAGCTTGGTTCCCTCAACCAAAAGCTGAAGGGCGTCACACCCATAATACCTCGTAAGTTGAAAATGTGTTGGCCCGTCCACTTGCGGCTCTTTTCAGAGCACTACATCTGTGCTTCACTGGCTAGTAAATCCATTCTGTTCGCTTACTGAGAGAGCACCCAAATGTATGAAACTCCGTACCACACTAGCACTTCTACCTTGCACCAAAGCAGATAACAAATTGCTTATAGGATTATGGACACTTCAGATCTGCCTAGTCTGACTTTGATTGGTTGGGTTTGTTGCTTGCGTTCTCTTTGCTTGAGTCAAACTGCTAACTCACCCGACTCGCACACAGTGGCTCTATTAATGTCTGTTTTCAGCAGTTTACAAGCTGTGATTTGCAGGTAGCCACCCGGCCTGTCCGCTCTACTGAACGAGCCCAGAGACACTGCTGCTGCGATAGCCAGTCATGGTGGTGTGTTCACTGGGGCAACTACAGCTCACAGTCTGCTGCCTCAGCGCCATCGCTGGCTGTTTGTTTCAAACAACCCTTAGAAAAATACAACCACAGTGCATTGACACCAAACATACAGTTAGGCAACCATAACGTGTCACTTACGCTGACAGAGAGTTTGGCAGCCCCGGTCATCCACTGGACAAGAGTGAGGGAGATGACTGGGATCCATGGCACAGTGTCTGTTCTCGGCTGTCCTCCTGTGTCCACATCCCCCTGGGTGACCTGGTTGTCTGATGTACAACCAGAGAGAGGAAGGGAGATCAGTGGGCAACAGCGACTTCACTGTTTAATCACACTACAGAAGAGACAAGAATTATTTATCTAACTGTATGCTCAGTTCGGTGTCAATGGGTTGACGTTGAGTTTTCATGAGGGGTGGGTGTTAGCCAGGGTTAGTTATTTAATACATTATAAATTAGTCCCTGAATCTATTTACATACTTATTTACATAGCGTAAATCACCAATTAAAATTAACCAGAACACACACTGTGATAAACACACTTTAAACAAATAAACACAAATGATCAGGGGAACCTGGAAACCTCTGATATAATTTTCCCAACAACATTTTAAATGTTTTCTGCGCCCATGAAAAAGCCTATTGGTTTACGCCAAAAAATAAGCTCTTTGGCGAACACAGACACCTGCAGTATAATACTTAAATATATCAGGGCCCCTCTTTCTTTCTTTTCAGTTCCTGTCACCTCTCCACTATCGACTATCATTATGGCGGATGAGTGTGGATGGCTTAAGGGCTAATTCAGCTGACACCACAAGAAACATAACTTGCCACAATGTGTCCTTCGTGGTTTTCATGGACCAGACCTACTCCTGTATGCTGTGTGCCAGAGCAACATGACCTCTGTCGATCTTCCATTCTATTTCTTCAAGTGCATGAGATGACTGCAGAAACTGATGAAATGCAAGTGACAGCTTTCACTGTCCCTGATCCACTTTGTGTTCGTGACACAGCAGAACGCGGTCAGAAGTCAGAAATGGAGACAGTGTGGGTGGACCATCCTCTGGACAGTCAGTTTTATGCAGGGATGCGTTACTCCTCTGGAATGTGTTCAGCATTAATACGGTCCTCCTGAGCTGCTGCATAAACCAAGAATGTCTCTGTGCATACTTGGAGCCATCTGTCATCACTTGAGAGCCTTAGTGGTATCACACTGTTTATATTAGCTGCTACTTATTGCGCTGGCATTACAAGTGAATTGCACTTCACACATAATAAATACTCATCTTTTGAAATTATTATTGTTTTCGTGTCTCTGGAAGTCCAGTATGGACTGCGGCCTAATAGTGATAAGTAGCTTAAGGGCTGAGAAAACATTTTCAGAACCAAGTACATAAGCTAGAAGCTGAATGAATCTAAAGCACTACACCTGAGTATTAAAATCATTTTCATTTCGACATATTCTTAAAATAAATAAATATTTTATATTGTAAATGTGTTAACTTGTATGATACTTTGTTGGACTGTCATTAATGAGATACTTTGTGCACGTTTTTTTATGTATTTATACTTATTGTATATCAACAAAGAGCTAGATTTTTCGGAAAATACACAAACAATTACAAGTTTTTCTACTGAAAGATCGTGTTGCTTCTATTTCACAACTCCCTTTCACCATCACCAAACACACTCACACACATGCACACACACGCTTGTTGAGCTGTACAGTTGATCTCCCTGGCCTCCATGATATTATATCTTGCCCTAGATAAAATGCGCTACGGGCTGTAACTTTTTCTTAGGCCAAGTCTTGTAAATGTTATATTATTTGGACATGGGAAAAAACTGTGGAGAACTCAGAGGTCTAACACATGATTCAAATTTTCTTCTCCTTAGATTGTAAAACACATCTAAAAAGCTTCTATTTCTGGTGGGAAAAGAGAAACATGGAAATATTTTTCACTGTCCATTCCTGTCCAGCTCATTTTTTGAGGAATGTCCGTCACACCCTTTACTACTGTTCTCTGGACAGAAGGCTGCTCTTGAGCAATAGGTTATTCATCGTTCAGCATATATTAGAACACATGGATCAGATTCAGCTGCTGCAAAATATTTCTGGGAGTGTGAGAGGGCAGACTGGAATGAACTCATGGCACCAGTTTCAGGTTAAAGCTTCCTTATATCCCAGTATTTGCACACAAAGAGACTTGTTAGCACACAAGCCACACAACCTGTCATTCGTATCAATGATGACATGATTTGCATCCCATTTGCAAATAAGACTTGCTCACCACAGTATTAAAAAAAAAATAGTCACATTAAGTTGTTTTGTTTTGTAGATTAGTTGCCAATTGAGAACATCAGTCGGGGCTAACTTTGCCACAAATGCATTGCATTTCCTGTTGTTTTTCAAAATAAAAGCCACCTGATTTGCTAGTTTAATGCAAAGTGCTTAATGTGCAGCAGAAGTCGTGGGAAATGTTGGTTTTATAAGCTATTTATGCTGTGAAGGGTCTCTCAGTCAAAACAGAACAGGATTGTTATGTTTATTGTTAAATCAATTTCATCATTGCTGATGAAAATTATCTGTCTACTGTCCCTGCATAAAACTGTCTACATGGCTCAGGCAGAAATGTTCATGAGTAATGTTTCAAAGCTTTATCCGCATCATGTTACCTTGAATAAAAGAACAAATTTGTCTTGGTATAAACATTGGTGGAAACATTTAGGATAGATAAATGATTCAAGCATCACAAAGGTTCTAGTAATTGTTAGACATTTTAATGCAGAAATCTTAAACATTATACCTTTAATACAGCACACTATACCATGAACTATAACTCTTGGTAAAGCAGACACTTTGACCTGATAGCACCAGATAGTTGGTCACCCATACACCACACGGCATGTATGCATGTCAAATGTTACGGTATCTGACTGGACAGACTGGACATGATAACAAACTGAGTGACATCTCTTAGGCAACAGCTAACAAAGGAAAAAAAAAAGTGTTAATATGAGTCAGAAAAGCTTCCCGTGGCAGTGTTTTTTAGTATCTTTGAATACTGTCCAGGTGAACATATCACAGCAATTAGTCAGCAGTTTCGGGGGAATCTGATTCTATCAAATCACATTTATCTCCCTCTTGAGCAACTAAGCCAACTGACATACAGCTCCCACAGGATCAGATGTAACTCATTTTTAAAACCTTCCCATTTGTATAAAAGAACGGGTTTGAATTGGGAAGTTGAACAGTGTATCAATCAGGCACCAAACATCCACCACATTAGTCATTTTTATTTACAAATGTACTGCCTCTCTGCAGACTTCACAAAGTGCTTCACATTGATTTGAATAACAGAAATTCACTTTGAGGGATTGACGATAGATACAGTAAACTGTATCTTAAAGAGATATTCCAGTGTAAATTTAATCCGTGGTCTAACACACCGTGACACCGAGTAAGACCCCCCCTTGAGAGATCAAGTTTGCAGACCGCTAGCTTACCACGCCAGCTATAGACCATGGATTAAATTTGCACCGGAATATCCCTTTAATTATATTTCTATGTTACCTGGACTTTTGTTCTTAATAATTTGAGTCTAGCCTCAAGTATCTTTCAGTCAAATATATTTGATATATAGTGAGGATGTGTAATATAGAGCTGCATATTAAGACTCAGGTGACAAGATTAACAATATCACTTTATTTCAATTTTCAACCTTCACATGACTATTGCCCGATTGGCTTTTATATATTTTCTTGCCAGGTAAGTCATGTTATAAGACATGTGTCGAGCTGCTGCAGCTGCTCAGAGCCATCCAACTCTGGAGGAATAATCACCTGGAGTGACATCACCTTCTGCTCTGATCTGGAGCCAGACATTTCTTCTCAACGTTTGGAATTAAAAAAAGTGTATTTATCGACCTGACTGCATCAGCAATCTGCAGAGGTGACCACTGCCTGGTGATTTTGTACTGTAACACTGACTGCTGACTGGAGCTGGAGGAGGATTTGCTTTACTCGCTGAATGTAACAATAAAGAGATGAGAGAGGGAAAGAAGAGTGTCTAATGATTGTTGAGTTAAGTAAGAGGTTGACCTGAATTTAAACACATCTTAGAACAGCCACATTGTCACAAGACAATACAGAATTGATATTGATCAGCGCTGATTATTCTTGGCAGTGTCCCAGTGAGCTTATTCACTAATACGATGTTTGTAGCTTAGATTGTTGAAATCTGTGTGTCGAGGATTGGTCACACGGTGATTTAGACAATGCTCACCGGGTGCAAATGGTTGGAGATGGTGACCAGACCATCATGATGTAGCATTATAAGGCACACAATATAGTGTGTCTACTGAACACATGGATAATGAGTTCACTGCATCCTTTTGGATTCTGACGCAGGGCGCGTACCCAGTGACATCACTGACGCGTACATAAAAACATGATAAATTGCACCACATGCAAAAGCATCGGCGGAAGCATTTGAAACATGGGTGGAACAATTTCAGCAGAGGTTTCTGGTGTCATCCCCTAGAATGTTTGTGTATTTGTATCAAATGATCTTGTCATATCATGTTTTAGTTTGATATTAAAACTCACATTTCATCTGACACCCACATGTTTAAACTTTATTTTGTCATTAAATACCATTTAATTGATGAGTAATGATTTTATATTAAAAGTTAAATTGTATTTCATTCCTGTCATATTATATTATAATTGAAAAGTAAATGTATTCAATGTATCTCTGCTGGTTTTCCAACTGACCTCCCTCCCTCTTGTCCAGTGGAACACCGGGGCCACATAAATCTTGGTCAGCATTACTGAGACAATACTATTTCCTAACTGTATGTTCAGTGGCTGTCTGGTGTCAGTGGGCTGTGCTTGTGTTGTTTTAAACAAACCACCAGCAGTGGATCTGAGGCAGCAGACTGCACCGTGGTCACCCCAGTTAACACACAACTAAGACTGGCTGTTGCAGCTCTGGGCTTGTTTGGTAGAGCGGACAGGCTGGGTGGTAGAACATGTCTGTCTGCTCAGCTGTGGCATTTCAGTGAAAAGGGAGAGTGAGTGACCCCGGGAGGAGCAGAAGAAGATGGGAAGAGAGGCAGAAGACACTGGTGTGTTTAACTGCTTAACTACAGCTTATAAACTGCTGAAAGCACAGGATCCATAAATTTGTGTCAGTCTGTGTGTCAATCTGCCTTGGTGCAACGTAGCAGTAAAAACATGGGATCAAGTTTCATTAAGGGAACTCTCTTATTAAACAAGCGGAATGGACTCGATAGCTAATGAAGCACAGACACAGTGCTCTGAAAAGAGCACCGAGTGGATACACCAATGCATTTTCAACATAGGAAAAGTGGGGAATTCCAAACTACTAATTTAAAAAAAAAAAATAGGTGGGACTACTCCCAACCAGGTATAATGTTTGCAGTGCCCGTGTTCAAAAGACATATATGTATACTATTTCATCTCAACAGTTCCATAGTGACAGACTGAATGAAGTGAGTGGCAACTTCCACTACATGACAAGCTCTGGTTGTCCCACTGTAGTATCACATTTCTCTGTGCTGAACGGAGTGACTTAGCACAGAACGCTGTTACTGTCACGTCTAATTTCACAGACGAGTGCAGTCTCCTCCTTTGGGCTCCAGCTCCTGTACTCTTTACTGTGAGCCAGGTGTCTAAGCTAACATTTGATTCCAACGGGTAATTTCCTACATTATTGTAATCAATGAGCTAATAACTGACATGGGCATAGAGATTTGTTCCTCCTCTGAATAACTTTAATCACTGACAGCAGCTCAATTTAGTACAATTAGACAAATTGTCCTAAGTTGAGGCAGATGGGGATAGGCTCAGATGACAGAGGCCGCTTCCTTAGTGAAGGGATGGAACAACATATTTTCTTCGTTTTCTGTAAAGCAGAAGTGGCTGTCAGCTTTCTCTCAATAATACCTTATAAACCATGATAAAGGCAGATAGATGTCTGTATTTCGTGAAACCATAAAAAATATACACAAATAAGGATTAGATTAGTGTTCCTGGATTCCTGTCTTGCTGTCAATGCATGAAGATGTTAATCTAATCTAGTTACAGTTACAGCCCTGATGTTTCGCAACATTATGTAGGAGGTGGGTGAAGCCTATGCTTAACAGTCATTTTGTGAATTCACATTTGGGACTCTGCAAAATGAGAAAATGAATGTCCTCTCCAGAGACGCTAGTCTGGGGTCCTGCTCTATTGGGTGGGTATGGTTTTGCTTTAAAAAAAAAAAAAAAAAAGAGAGAGAGAGAAAGGTGAAGTGATTGATCACGACCCCTTTCAGAATGTGAATAATGGAAGCCAGGAACAAACTCCACTTTTAGCTCCTGGTAGCAGCCTTGATTTGCTGGTCAGATAACATATGTGCATGGAGTTTAGCAAAGGTTTAGTCAGGAAGATTATTTCTTTAAGCATCCCTCCTAAGTCAACAACACAGTGTCCTTCAGCTCATTCTCCTCTTGATCCAATCAGAACCTGCTACTTAAAAACCGTTCTCTCTCTACATGCATCACGATGATCCTTGATGGATCTGGTGGCTGACCTGAGAGGCAGCACATTTCTAGGTTTCCTCCTAACATCACCCTATTTTTAAGTGCAAATCATGTGACTTCCTCCGATGTACTTTTGAATCCTATTGCTACATTCATTACCACTGACAATACTCTCTCCCCACTAGTAAATACTAGTGTAAGTTGCATAGTTACTACATTTATGCAGAAATATATATGAAAATGCAAATGATTTCAAGTTGGTACAAAAATAAACATTGCTACTTTATTTAAAATTTGATGGTCTTCCTCCTTACCTGTTTTACC
Source organism: Acanthopagrus latus (assembly GCF_904848185.1). Lineage (NCBI taxonomy): Eukaryota > Metazoa > Chordata > Actinopteri > Spariformes > Sparidae > Acanthopagrus > Acanthopagrus latus. The sequence continues at coordinate 20,519,984 of NC_051054.1, read as the reverse complement.
TGTCATCCACATAGATAATCAAGGTGATTATTAATACTGTTGATATATTATTATAAACTATTTACAATATCTATTCTCTTCTTCTTCTTCTTCTTCTTCTTATTATTATTATTATCATTATCATTATTATTATGATTATTATTATTATTGTTGTTGTTTTGTTGTTGTTGTGACTCCCTCTGGGCCCTCTAGTGGCATGGGCCTGCAGGGATCACAACATGATTGGCATGTCTACTTCCATCCCTCTGAGCAGGAAAAGACAAAAAATAAATAAAGTGTATGTATGTGTATATATATATGCATGTATGTATATATATATGTGTGTGTGTGTATGTGTGTGTGTGTACTAGGTCTCCGCTCAGCAGCCTTTAGTCACCTGCCTTCATCATGTTTAAGCTACTGTGGAATCTAAAGAGAACGTGTTCAGTAGGCGTCATGAAGCATGACTGATCCGTGCTATCTTTTTTTCAATGTGTTATTTATTCTGCAAATTATTAATTGCATTACTGTTTGATTTAATGGAGGGGAGCGTTAATTTACCGCTGTACATCTGCATTTTATTCCATGGGTCCCTCCTCTTGATCAGAGTGGGAACACGTTGGGGAAAATGACGGGCTGAGCGAGCCAGGGGGCTGAAACCAGATCCCCTTTTACAGCCATTTGCAAAACAAGTTCTCTTTATAATATAATGCAGTGTTGATCAGAGCCCTGCTGAGCCAGCAAGCTGCAAAGGCATTTTTAATTGTTGCAGGTGGTCTGGCTCAGGGAACATAGCTGTGATGCTAAGGGATCTGCAAATAAAACTCCAAAGCATGCATGTGCGAACGGGTACGAAAACAAGAGAGCTGGGTCCAAGACAGCTGTGGCTGGGATCGCTGTGCCAAGGTTCAAGGCCCGAGGTAACAGCATGGCCTCCTTTTCCTTATGTCACTGATTCAGTCTGCAGAAAGCCACTGTGGATTCAGACTGTCTGCTTTATCATCGGCTCCTCTGAGACTCCACTGAAGGGTTCTACATTGTGACATTCTCCAAAGACGTCATCCAATTTTTTGTTTTGTTTTGTGTTGTTTAGATGGAAACTGCTTGATTGAGAAATTGCAAGCTGAAAGTTGCACCAAATCAAGTAGATTAACAAATGAACGTCTCCTTAAAGTGAAAGATGTCAGTCCTCTAAATAAAACGACCTAATACAAATGTGCATTTGATATTTTTCAGTATAGTTTCATAAAGACAATACCGCATACTCTCTTAACGGCCGTAGAGACAACAATCTCGGTCCAGCCACAATACAGATGTGCTTCATGGTACAAACAAGATGCTGACACAACTTACCATTAGTGAAGCTTGTCCTGAGGGTAAAGACCATGAGGTCATTAAAGTCTAAAGGGATTATCTGCTTAGAAGCGTGAATGTGATCCAGAAATGCCATGGCCAGGACAAAAAAAAACAACAAAAAAACAAAACATCTGAGGGAGTCTTTACAAAAATATCTAAGTTAAGGTGATTCATGTGCAAATCATGTTGGCTCTATTTCAGTCATCTGATAACAGGTGGCTGCTGACAGGTATAGGAGGAGATGGTAACCTCTGTCTCTGTTCGATGATGTTCTCTGGTATCAGATGTGATGCCCCCCTACTGAGTTGTGAATGCACAAAAGACAGCGTATACCACATTGTAAGGAAAGTTTAGGATTTATAGAAAACAAACTTGATGGGAGAAGTGCGATCCTCCGCGGAAACTCTGACTCATGCCCACGCACATAACCTGAAGAAATGAGAAACTGCGACTCCGATGGCAGACGGATAAATGGTCCATGAACTCCTGCCTGGTTTTTGGTTTTCTGTTTTGTTGGATTTGAGCAGCAAGTCTTCCAGAAAAGCTTTAAACCAGCACTCAAGAATCATGGAAAAAAAACGAACTTCATTATCAACTTATGTTTATTATGTCAATAAACATTTAGTTTAAAATAACAATGCTGTTGACTAACCGTACTGATTGCTGACTTGTGCAATTTGCCAGCACAGCATGATGCCTGCCTGTTTTCTCTAAATCATCAAAAAATGTATGTGAATAAATTCATTTTGCAGCTCTCCAGTCTTATAAAAGAAAAAGGAATTACAGCCAATTACAGAGTTACAGAACTGAGTTCTGTACCCATTTTCACGTTACCATCCATATGTAGATGAAAAAGAGTTACGCAGGAGCATTTACATTAGTATATTTGTGCTGACCACAGAGCGCTGTAGGAATAACTCCTAAAACCTGGGAATTAGTGGGCATTTTTTCACTTCCAGTTCACTAATCTCAAAGTCGATAAATTGTTGGAATTAGTTTTTGGTTTAATGCCAGTCTGTGGTTTTATTATGTCAAACATGGACACATCAACTCACATCTGTCTTTACAGGTGGACCTTAGCTGCAAACTATTCTTCCTCTAGCTTCACAACTTACTTGATCAATTAATAATGAAGTGTGCATAGTATAGTGTAATGTGCAATTAATGGTGGTGAATTTGTACAAGTCTCGCAACCGGAATGTAGTTCACTATTGCCTAATTTTAGCTTTCTACCTCAGGTAATTTAATTTAGGCTTAAATAATCATCAAAGTGGTGATCATCTCGGAAGACTATCTTGCTCATAAACTTATGTTTAGCTCACAGCTTATTTTCTGCAATAAACCTAAATCCTAGGGGCTTTTTTCAAAAGGAAACCAAGGCAATGCTAACGTTCAGGTTAGCCTATAAATTTTTTTTTTTAAAAATATGTCATCCCTGCAGCACTATGAAGACACATACATATCACCCCCTGTACTGTCATACCAGCTGTATGCTGAAACAATTCTGTCATCTTCAGTTCAGACTGGGGATACATCTGAGTCATTGTGATGATTCATTAGCAATTACTCTTTCATCAAGTATGTATTCACTGGAAAGCAAACCTATCGTATATGCTGCTGCGTTCATTTGATGATGAAAAAAAAAAAAAAAAAAAAAAAACTGAGCTGAGCGTTTGGAACTGTAATAATGATTTAGGTTCACTGGTGACATTTACTGTGCTCCCCAAATGCGGCGCACTTCCGGATGTGCATGAGAGATGTGTTCCGACTTGACAACACACTGTGTGGAAATGATTTGAAAGAGCTAAACCAAATGCATTAGTTCCACTGAGCATGTCCCGCACTGACACTGCAGACTCACATGTGCATGAGAGCTCAACATGTCAACAGATTCTTCTCTGTGAAAAGAAAAAAAAAAACATTACGGCATATATCTGTCCCATGTCCCATCTAAATACTGAACAGTGAAACTAATTCATCATTTGCAGGATGTGAATTCACGTCTCCCGTCCGTAAATACACTCACTGGCTGCATGACAGGATCCTGTTTAGGCATGAAGCAGGATTTAGATCAGTGCCTCCCAACATTTGATAATAATCAATAATTCCCCAATAAACTACATGTTCTCCTGTTAGTCTTCACATTGGTGTGTGGGGTCAATCATGTCAACCCCCCAAGTGCAGACTCAGGCCAGAAGTAGTCATCACTGTACTGCTCTGTAACCCTGAACTGATCCATTTCGCTGCTGGCTCGTCCCATGGTCCCACCTTCTCTCCAAACTGTTCATCACCACCTCCTACAAACATTCCCGTTGTGCAGAACAAATTCTGTTGGACTCACAGATGGAATATAGGAATTTAACATGCTAGCTAAAGCAGAGAAAGACATATGATAAAAAAAGTACTTTGTAGCTTAATTATAAGTATTCCAGGGGAATGGGGTTTATTAGATGTAATTTGTAACAAAAAGGGCAGGCACTATTTTGCCACCTGTCATTTAGGTGAAGTTCAGTGGTCTGGCATGCACTAGAAGCTCTTGCTGGTGTAATGCACACTGCGTGATGAACAACTTCCCTTTCCTGCCGCTCTGCAGCTGTAGCCCGGCTCGCAGCTCCTCTGGGCTGTAAATCAGACCCTTTGTACTCCAGAAGGATCCTATCAGCCACAGGTGTGGGCTCTGCCTGGGGATTAGACAGCCCCGTGCTGGAAACACTGAAAACTGGAGAGCTAGCCTCAGCCAAACATAGGAGGAGAGGAGGATAGTGAGACAACTGAGGCAGGAGTGCAAAATCCAAGATGTGTCAGTGTCAGGCAGTTTATAAGTGTTTACTGATTGTCTGTGGAGAAGTTAGGGCGAGTTTAAGTAACTGAAACTACTGAGGGAAATGTCATGGTTGTGTTATTGTCATTGTCAAACAGTTTTTGCAGGTGATTTTCTATGCGAATGTTAAACATGTCCCGTTATGTAAACATCATATTGTTTCAATTAAGAGCTGAAGCAGCATGGTGCACACACAGTGGTTTACAGTGGCTTCAACAACCTCAAACAGGGATTCAACGGCTCCTCGAAATCTTTGAAAGGCAACTTTTAGGCAAACAACTAAAAAAAAGTCTTGAAAGTTTCTGAAAGCAGACATACATAGATATGGTTCATTGAACTGGGTGGTAGAATTCATATATTTTGTGCAAGAATAGAACTTGAAGTTAATTGGATATTACAGTGTTCTTCAGTTAACATCACTGAAGAGGCTCCACAGAGCATGTGTGTACAGCTGGGATGCACAATTAATTGTAGAAAAACTCAAAATCTCAATTCACACTATATTATGGGATCTATTGCCCATTCTCTTGCTCACATTGCCCTGTGTGTTCAGGTGACGCTGGATTTACATGTTGAAATATTTGCTTCACAACAATCCCATTTGCTGTTATGTCATTCACAATAGTCGGCTGTGGCTCAAGAGGTAGAGTGGTCGTCCACCAGTCAGAGGGTTGGCAGTATGATTCCCAGCCTCTGTAATCTACATTTAAAACTATGATACTGAACACCAATTTGTGCCACTCTTCCATCAGTGTATGAGTGCATAGGAATGGTTATGGCTTCTGATGAGCAGGTGGCTTGCATGTGCATGTGCCAGCTGTGTATGAATGTGTGTGTGTGAATGGATGAATGTTGACTTGTGCTGTAAAGCAAAAATAGTAAATAAACATTCACTGACTCAGTCACCTCTCTCACTTCTTATTCACAGCGATGTCACCCGAGCCAGTGTTGCCTGAAGCATGTGTAGTATAAGCGGATTAGCCAGCCTACATTTTTTGGCTGGCGTGAGTGTCTAGGACTGCCGTAAATGTCTTTATTGAAAACAACAACAACAACAACAACAACAACAACAAAAACAATAAGAATCATGTGAGAGAATTGTGATCATAATTCTCAAGGGGAAAAGTCGTGATTCACATTTTAGCATCTGTTATAGTGGAAGTCCATCCCTGAAGAGGGCCATAAGTGAAAGGAAATGATTCTGACCCCTTGTAAATGTTACGTGTTTTACGCTGGTATATTTAAGAGATTTGGAAACATAGTATGGCTTCATCTTTGTACCAAAAGAAACTGTAGTGTAGAAGAAGTAGGTCATTATCAGCTTTGGAAAACCACTGGCTTATATTTTTTACAGCTCCTAATCAAACCATTACATTCTAGTATACTGACCTTAAAAACAAATTTTAGTACTTAATGTAAAACAGATAAGTTGAATGTACAAATATAATTAACCTGAAATTATGAAATGATAATTGTTGCACTCAACTTACATTTCCATTTATTATTATTTTTGTCCAACCATCTGACATCTTAAAAAGAATACACATAAGTTCAACATTTTGTTGGTGGTATACTCCTTTCAAGACAAACTCTCACCCTCTGGAAGGCCCCATATGACGCCCCCTTTTCATACTCATATTTTTATTTTGGGTGCCTCATAGAAAACGTTTACATTCTTTGCCACATTTCTTTTTTCCTTATACCGTCCATTGTTGCAGCACATCTATTCATGCTGCCTGAACGCTCTGTGTTAATTTGCAGTACCTGTCTGTAAACCACATCATCTGGTGGTGTTCTTTTGTTTTTGCTGTGGTGGCATGGCTGAGGGTGGTGACAGAGCTCAGTCTTGAAGGCACAGTTTCTGAATATGGGCTATGTGTATTTTTTTTGTGAAATGAGCATTGTGATAATTTCAGTTATTATATAGCAAAAAGACCCTCATTAAAAGAAAAAAATAGACATGGAAATCATTCACTCTACTCTCATCAATCCTTCATGTGACCTTTAAGACCCCACTGACACACAATTCTGTGAGAGTCACTCACTTCTTTCAAAAAACAACAACAACAAAAAAAAACATTTAAATATATGAATTAATTTGGGAAAGTTCTTGCACAATATGACACCACAGAAGTGCCATGAATTGTAAAACCTTCGCGATAAGAAATTTGTGCTGGATCAGATATTGTTCTAATGAAAAATAGGCCATTTTCATTTAGTAAACTAACCAGTTCTTCTGAAAACAGCAGGTTTAACTTAACCATTATATCTCTCTCCAGAGCTGCATTGCCTCAAACAAATGTTTGTGGAAGCAAAAACTTCAACCTGCATGCCAATTAGTGAGGGGAGGGTGGGGATCTGTGGCAGGGGTGGGGGGGGTTTGGACACCAACGAGGGGAAAATTCACTGATGAAATGTGGCACAGGCCCACGGAATGCAATTTCAAGCTTCCACATCTGCAAGAAAGATGAAACCAGGTTCCTAATTTTACAATGATGATGTCAGTGAGAATACATGACAGCACTGGGTTGGGGTGCCAAGTCCCCCTCCACATGTTTCCTCCTCCTCTTTTCCTTTTTTTTTTTTTTTTCCAGTTATTTATTTATTTCACTTGAAAGTGGTTTCTTGGGAAGTATTACAACATGCAGTATTTTCCTCCCATGAAAGATGATGCTGCACGAAAGATTGATTGCTGCTTTTAAAAGACATTTGTAAGCAGGGGGAGACATTTAACTTTCACAGCCAACTAATGTAACCCACAAATGTTAACATAAAACAGAAATTAAAATAAATGTACTTGTTTTATCATGTGTAAATGTGACCATAATTGTAACCAAAGAAAAGATACTTTCTTTTTTCTCCAGCAACTGGTATGTTCTTGAAGTTCTCCAGTAGTGGTGCGACTGTTTATCAGCCAACATCCACACCTGGATGGAAAAAAAAAAAAAAAAAAGCGAATGCTAACTAGACCTTTTTTTAAAAAAATAAATATGATTTTCTAATGCTAGCTAAACCCCATCCTTTTTAAAAAATGTGGTATAAACACGGCACTGAGTGTTCAGGAGCTGTCGATGACTCAGCAAACCTAACAACACGATGGGTATTCCAATTGGAGAAGATCCTAATAAGAGAAAGGTCAATGAAACCAAAAGTGCTGATGATTCACCATCCACTTGGAATAATGTTCCCAATGTTTGTTCATTTCTTGAGCATGAAAGCCTGTTTCGTTTGCACGAATCATCCATTTATAAGAAACAGCTTTCCCTGGCTTTTGTGAGGGACAAAAGCACCAGCGTTTGTCCAATTTGTATCTTTCCAACATGTGTCTGATATATTCAGATCTGTCAGCATCAATAGAACGCCAACAATTACTTGTATCCAATGGTAAAGAAGGTAACAGTATGAACCAATTAACTGCAGCTATATGTGGATTCCCATCATATCCCCTAGATGGCATGATGTCCCTTTTGCCTAAGTCTTCATATTCCACATTACTGTAAATGGAACAAAGATGGAAACATTTTCCCCACAGTGTGCCAGTAGCAATGCCTTTTACATTTTAGAGAATGAGGCGAGGGAAAAACCGCAAAGAGACCAAGGAGCTCTTGCTGAAGAAAATGCTGCACAAATACAACTTGCCTACCTGAGGATCAGATCCATTTAGCCATATGCTTTGATCAGGGGAAAAGCACTTTCCCCAATGTCTGTCATGGTCCTGAATTTCAGACAAAACTCGCAGTGGACAAGTTCACATTCAAAAGTAATTTTGAAAGTGCCCAAATGGAACCACTTTGTAGCTCTCAAAAGCTGGGCTACTATCAACTGCTTTCAATCAAGGCGCACACACGCACGTTTGCACGCATGCACGCACGCATGCACGCACGCACGCACGCACGCACACACACACACACACACACATTTTTTCAATCTGATCTGTTAGGTAGGATTAGATGTTAACAATGTTGGGCACGTTACTTTTAAAAAGTAATTAGTTACTAGTTACTTCTCTCAAAAAGTGTATAAAAGTAACTAGTTACCAGGGAAAGTAACTATTGTGTAACCTTTTTTTCTTCCCCCTTTCGAGCTCAGCATTCATTTTAGCATACTTGGCATTTATGTATTTAGAAAATGTCTTTCTGCATGGCGGACAGGCACCTGCTCTCCCCGGTCAACTGTTGATAACGTGAGCATGTTCTCAACAACATACCTGTCTGTCACTGCATTCAGTTCAGCCTGTGTCACAAGTTTTTGTGAAGCCGGAGCAGAAAAATCCAGCTGTAGCTGCTCCATGTCCTTATTTGTTCGCCACTCCTGGCCTGCTATCATCATCAACAGTGCCAACAACGGTGTTTTGGGCCACTAGTTTTGTAGAAGCATGTGCCGTTGGATATGCTTCATTAGATTAGAGTTGCTTACAGTGAACATGGACAAACACTTCGCTCTGGGAGATAATGTACACTTCACATGTGCGTTCTTGCCTTTTACCTCAAGGAGATTAAAGTAGTGTCTGTGCTCCGACTTTGAAAACGCCAACTTTCCCTTTGGACTTGCCATTGCTGCAGCTTACCTCTGCTAGTTTGTGTGAGGCTGCTGTGTGCATGTGTGGTTTGTGTGTAAAGTCAACACTGCGTCTGATTGGCTTACAAACCTTTTCGCTACCTTAGCCAGTCATCATCACAACAACAAGGGGTGTGACTGTACACGTCATGATGATGAAGTCTGTGTGATTTTTTTCCAGGTGTCCCTGCTGTTAATCTGAACATGTACCTGCTGACTGTTTATAATCACATGGATGGTTTTATAATGTGTTGTGATCGAGATCCTGACACACCGAACACACTGGAAAGTTACAAAGATACGTTTTTTGCTATAAATGACACAATTACATGATCACCATCAGTAAACTGGTCGCTATCTGACGCTGTTTTCAGGGGTAAAGTTCACTGCAGTCTCGGTTGTGAGGGCTGACCATCACGGTGAGACAGTCACTACAACAACACAATAGCGGAAAGAGACACATACTTGGTCAGTGAAAGTTTTTTGCAAGGGACAGACGCTAAATTTTGGGCAGAAATGTGACAAAGAGTCGGTAGGACAGATGACAGACACTTCTCCAAGTATAACTGTGACACTACCAGCTACCACGTCATGTAACGTTGCTTTGTGGGACATTTCTCTTTATTCTGTTGCGTGAAGGATCTGTTTAGTTACATCATCAGATCAACACAGGAATTGCAGCAGAGTTGGTGCATTTTTCTAGAGCCTGTATCAAACTCTGTTGGGACCTGGAGCTGATGAAGCCCTTGCTTTATGCATGGTTCCATGTAGGTGAGTTGGCATCTAGTTGTTGCTCAAGTGGATGGATACTGTAATTTGAAAAATATAATGGAGTAAATATTATAAAATAAAAAAAAGAGGTTCTTCAGCTAGACTGGGTCATATTTGCACCCATTATCCAAAATTATAGTTTTGTTTATCTCTACAGATAAGACTGCACGTATCATACATGTTTGATATTATCTGGGAGGCCTGGATGAGTCTGCGAGCAGTTTGGGAGGTTTAAGACTGGATCTGTAAACCCCTCACACTATTAGACTGTCTGTGCCAAAAATCTGTCACAGCTGAGCACCGAGATGAGATTTCTCCTCTGATTGCCAGGAGGGGCGAATCAGGATCAAATCTGCCCAAACCCCTGTTGTCTGAGCCCAACATTAGTCAGTGTGGCGGTCCATACATTATGCTCCAGAGCAAAAATACTGGGTTAAGACCATTTTGCCCCTCTTTATAGTCAGAGAATCGGAGGAATCTCTATCAGAAATAAGACTAATACTAAAACAGCCTACATATGGAATTTAGTATAAATGAAATATACGAATATTTTAAAACTTTCTATTTTAGCCAAAGCATGACTTTTTCCATGAAATTTGTCTTGTGTTATGATGGCTATTATGTCATATTCCCCAACATGAAATAGATAATTGCCACTGTAATAGCATTTCCATTAATCTGTCACTCAAACTGGACTTCCTGGATTGTATTTTATTGTCTCAGCAGTGCACATCCCCACAAATGCATCCCCATGCGTAGTTTTAACACAGGGCTGTTCTGGTCTGAATCCCTGGTGTATCTATGTTTGATAACCTTGACAGGCTGGGATTTGTTCTCATAGATTATGTCCAGCACCAATGCCTCAATAAACAGAGGACAGAGAGCTGTAGCATATTTCCTCCTGAAGAATGGATAGAACAGCTGGCCAGCAGAGTTTTCACATAATATGGAAATAGAATCAAAATGTATTTACCTCCTCTGAGGAGATTTTCTGGAATGTCCATCTGCATTTATGCAGACTAATGGTTTCCATATTGCTGGTGGGAGATGTAAGGAGGCTGGGTTTGTGGGGAGGAACACCTGTAACAAATATTGTGTGCTGCCACTGTTCATCAAACCATTAAAATCACCACAGACCTACATTTGTGAGCAAATTTTGACCAGAAGAAAATATTTCAAAAGCAGCTAGTACAACATGTATTTTTTAAAAGTACAATGAAATTAAATATCACAAAGTTCTCTTGTTTCCACTTTAGAGGGGCACAATTCATCCTTCACAATTCATGGATTATACCTACTCAGCCCATGAAAACAGTTGTGTGGTGTCCTCTCTGCCTTGACTCACCGCACTTGAGTAATCTTGTCTTGGGCTTGGAGGCTTGAGGTTTAAATGACACAGGCTTTCACCAGGGAGGGACGATTGATTAAGGGAGAACACTGATTTTCATCATGAGAGCCAGTGTTTTTAGAGCTTGACCTGCTTTAGAGACTTAACTCCTGAGACTACAATAAAGATGCAGCGAGCAAGACTAAACTAGCTAATTTTTAAAGTACTGTAAATCATTTTTGACAAAGACATTTGCCTCCACTGTGCTCTGAGCAAAAGAAACACTGTGAATATCCTCAGTTCAAAACAGGTGAGAAGGTTTGTTTTATTCAATTCAGTTAAAAAAAACCTTGTTTTCTGCACAATTTCAGGCATGTGGAGTGGTTGTACACAGACACAAAACAAGTCAGCATGTCCGTTACACAGACGCAAAAGAAGTCAGATAGAATAAATAGATATAAATTAACTGAGTAAGATATTTACAGTATTTACATGAGGTGCAAAGGAACATTGTGGTAGGTTAGGTTGTGCATTAGGGGCAGCAGCAAGTTAGTGTAAATTTGCAAATGTGAAAAATGCCATAGAGAGGGAGGGGAAATGGGAAATGCAGTGACTATCAACAGGTTGCTGATTGTCCGTTTTGGTATTGTCCAGTGTGTGTTGGGGGTGGGGTGGGGTGGATGGGAGTTTAGGAGCTGAGCAGCCTTGGGATGAAGGTTGCTCTCCTCCTCTGTGTTCTGCAGCCCAGGCAGCAGAGCCGGCGTCCTGAGGGGAGCCACTCAAAATCCTGGGAACAGAGCGTGGGAGGAGGGGTCCTGATGGATCCTGCTCGCCGTCCTCAGTGTCCGTCTAAAATGTCAGAAGAATGTTCTTATTGACCCCAAAAGTGTTGAGCTTCCTCAGGAGATACTGCTGCTGCTGGCATCTCCCAAGTATCTCCTCAGTGTTGGAGGCAAATTTAAGCGTACTGTTAAAAATCAGTGGGATTATCTGTTGAAAGAGAGATATTGGTAGGCAGTCTTAGTGCATCATTAGTATGTGCATTACTGCTTTGAAGTACAATCAGTCAGACCTAATACTTCACTTGAAATGCTTTCATTATTATTCATCTTACCTGTTAATGTGCCTAACAATCACTGAAAATGCATGATTAATTGAGTATTAACAAAGCAGCAACCATTTCTAGAAAGCACCTAAATTTCCATTCAGTGCCTTTGCCAGTGTCTGGTGCACTGATCATCCTGATGATATTTGAGTAGTAGCTCATGGGTTTAGACTGGAGTCAGTTGAAAGCCCACTACCTCTGAAACAGCTGTTGATGGGGACCTTTTGCATCAATTACTGATGCTAAAGGGTCCTGACCAGCCATTGGGTTCTGACGATCTGGGAGAGAGACTGTGTTGATTCTTGGTCTCTGAGCTTCCACTCCAAACAGCTAGCTGCTTACTGAACTAACAAGCTATCAGCAGCTACAGTTAGCTGCTCCCTTTTTAAGTACAAATTTGGAAGTTGGCCAGATAAAGGTGGCTGAGATATCAGTTTCTTACGTATTTGGTCCTTTACATTAAACAGAGGTTTTAAAAGATGCTTTACAAGTTGACCAAAATTGCAATTAGAATCCATCATGACATCAACCCCCTGTGGAGCCCTGACACTGGTGGAGGTATAACCCCATGTCCGAATGGGTGTGATGTGGACCTGGACTTCTGATGAGCTTCTTGGAAAGGCACACAGACACTGTATGTAATGTAAGCTGTAGGTGAAGGGGCTGTAGGAGGGCCGCAACGATCAAATACTAAATGACAATTTGACAACTGACAGCAATGGAGAGAGAGGAACATATTTTTTTGAAGTTTGACAGATATGATATGACTCAAAGAGGTCATGGCAGAATCTGAAAGATTTATATTTTTGTGTTTATTTAATGATTTTTTTATTATGAAAAAACAAACACAAAAAAAAAACATTGTAGGTGACAGTGAGCTGACCAGGCTGCTACATTAGTCCTCCAATACGTAGCAAAGCTTCATAGATGAGTGGAACAAGGGTGTATAGCCTTTCTCAGCCCCTCATTGTAATATGTATTTGCATGTTTTAAAGCAAAATTTGTTTGACTTTGAATACTTTTTAAATCTATTTGGAAAAAGACCTGGAGACAGACCTGTCAGGGCTTACACTAATGTTTTGGATGTTTTGCTTATACTGCACTTTGTCTGTCTGAGAAGCTTTATCGTAATATTTTCAGAATTTTTTTTTTTTATATTTGTGTCTGTTTATAATCACTTCTCCTGGTTCACAAAAGGTAATCAGCACCATGCCAGTGTAGCTCTACTGTGCAACCGGCAATGGAAAAACCTCTGAGGCTCTACAATAGTCTTGTTAATAATTCAGTTAAAGTTGCCCAAAATTTTTATTCAATTAAATGTTTTCCAGCTGCTTTCTGTGGCACACAAGCTTGTTTCCTGGACTGGAAAAATGAGATATATCTATTGAAAAGTATACCCCCGTATCCCTGAACGTTAATGAATGTTTGCTCTGTAGTGGTCGTGTAGTGGTGTAATGCTTCATCTGCATTGTAACCTTATGTGGTCATATCTTCTAATGGCCACCCTACTGTGATGAACATCCAGACAGTGCTGTTCATTAGGTGATTCATCAGGAGAGGGTAACGAGCTTTCTGTTTGAAGTATCTTAGTGCTGCTATATCAGGCCCGTCTTTGTGGTTTTTAAAGCCCTGTGAGACACGTTCAAAACTCAAGTGGAGAAACCATTAAATCCTGAATAAACACGATGATAATATGCAATATATACACTTGATACACAAGATTCATGAAATAAATGTGACCTGTCTAACAGACTTATGTTTGGCGACCTGTCACGGTATGTATGTCATGGTTTTGGTTCATTTGAAGAATACATCTGCCTGTCACACCTTGGCTAGAGCAGAGGTCAGTAGGCATGCTATAACTATCCTGATTCACATTCCCATCCAGTAAGTGGCCTACAGCAACAAAGGCAGAAGAAGATAGAAGAAGATCCTGTGACTGACTACACACCATGACGAGTTAAAATAAGACAACAGAGATGTCAGATCTGCCCGCTTCTTTCAAATCAGTTGGGCGGGAAAGTATTGCAGAGCAATGGGTGGAATGGATGAGGACAGTGTGTCGGTGTTGCTCAACAGGTATGTGAGAGAACCCATGGAACAACTTCACGCATGTCCAGCAACTTCTCCTTGCATTTTTTTTTTTTTTAGCTGAAAGGCCAAATACACGAAAAAAAAAAAACAAAAAAAAACGAACATGACAGACTATAAGAATATTTGGGACAATCTGGTTTCATGTTTAAAGACTAACAGAGACATTGTTGAGATGCTAAAAGCCATTTCTATATCTAATACAAAGTTGGTATTTAGGCCTTGGTTACGGGAAGCTCCAAGTTCAGCAGAGCTCTTTTCCAGATTGGCTATCCTTAAAAAGACTTTGTGAGACAAATTATATTCCAGCGGTTCTCCGTCGGCGGTCCGGCCGACATCCGCCATGGTTCTCTGTCGGCGGTCCGGCCGACATCCGCCATGGTTCTCTGTCGGCGGTCCGGCCTACTCAAGCTCCTGCTCGTCCTCTAGAGGGCTTCCACTTCGGATCATCCCTTGGCCTGGTTCTGTCCCTTGCACCAACCTCCTGCTCACTCCCAGACTGACTCTTTACACACGTTTTTGGATTTTTCTTTCAGGATTTCTGGCTTATTGAGATAAAGCTCATTTCTAGTTTCCCTCCTGTGTGTTTCTGCATTTGGGATTCACCAAGCTTTTGTCTTAAATGTGACACACTAGTGTGTTCCCTTTAAATATTAATAGAACAAGGCAATAAAACAACCAGGCTCATTTGCTGAGAAGCTCAGAGATGACTGCATTGTTATTCCACAGTGTATCATTACAAACTACAACAAAGTAGAACAAGATGGCCAACAACAATCTATAACAATACAACACAGATGCAAATGAGTCATGGCTTAAGCAAACAAGCAGGTGCTATACCATAAAATCCCTGCTTGAATACAAACAGCAGCAGGACCACAAGCCGAGACCTTCAGTCTCGGTAAACCATGACCTCAGACTGATGGAAGTTTCACATACTGAGTCATGTCACTGCAAATTTGCTGTTGCAAACACAGGCTTTCATTGGACAAACCACATCTGTCCACCCATGAAGTTAGGCATCCAAACAACAGCAAGAGAGGTTAGGTGATCTCCATGATGTCATTGAAATGTTGTTTTACAACAGGAAACAATGCTCATTCTTTGTCATCACCTATGAAAGAGCGCTGACTCTGGTTAATGACCCCAGAAAGGTTAATGCATCAAAATGTGTGAATAAACTGTAATGGAAACTGAGGACCTGGCAAACCCTAAGGTCTGACACATGCCCTATAAAAGTATTTGCAGCCCAGTTGCTGGAAAATGTTAGCATTGTATTGCAACCCACAGGTACGTTAATTGGTAGATCATATAAACATTTCATTAAAACACTGTCATATCACATTCAGACGCATGTATATGAGCTGACCTTCATGTCATGAGGGTAAGGACATGGCTGCCAAGCCAGCAACCACTGCTCAACATGGCCTTAAAACGTTTGTAAGTGTGAAACCACTGGCTTCTTAGTGAGAGTCCACTGTTCAAGATGGTCATTGTAGATTTGTAAGCATGAAACCACTGGATATTTTTAATGATGCATCGGGACATTTTTAAGCTTTGATAGTGAGAAAAAAAAAATAAAAAACCTGATATATTTGATCTGATGTCAGGACAACTTACTGCTGAAAACTGGATATTTTTAACAAAACAATTTCTGGCCGTGTCTATGATAAATCCTCAGGTGTGAAAAACAGAAATATGTAACTCTAAAAAAAAGATTTATCCACCTGTTTTATTCTGCCACAGTCTACTGTTGAAGTTGTGTTGGGTGTAGGTTGGTACGATTTCTTGGTTATGGTTGGGTAAAGACTGTTATCACGTGATCAAGCTAAGATAAGGTAACAGGCCAAAAAACAATGTAGAATGATTGAGATAGGAGGGGTGCAAATGTCAGACCTTTTCATTTCTCCTGACCTCTCTAAGGCAACACAAATACTTCTTGGCCATTTTAAATGATGATAGCTAGATGTCTTACCTATAACATGCAGAAAAAAAAAATTACATCACTATTACTATTACTACTTAGCCCTGCTAATAAAGGCCTAAGTGGTCAATCTGAACGGGGGGCAGCAGTTGTTGATGGGAACAACAATGGATCAATGTGCATCGCTAACCAAATTAGAGATGTTGGCAGTGATTTAAAGGTTTGCAATCAGGCTCCACAGTGTTTTCTGTTTAGTTTGTTTATGAAGTACCACTTCACAAGAGTCACAGATTCTGTACATGGCATTAACAAAAAGTTTTATGTCAAGGTCAGCCATTGGCTGTTTTCAAGCTTAAGACTTCATGCCTGGAGACCCTGCATGATCTGGCTTTTGCTGTCTCCTTTCCATTGGAGAATCAGAGCTCCCTCAGAGCACTGGGATGGTCATTCCACTGCAGGGTAGTATATATATATAGATATATATATATAATATATTTCATAGTTGTTATAGTATTTCTGTACAACATGTTTGTTTGTACACTGAATTAATAGAGAAATCCCCCCCTGTGTTTGCTACCCTATAAAGCATTCCTCCCTCTCGCTGACATTACCACCACAGGACTTGAAAACAGATGCAGTCATAAAGACATTTATTAGGGAGGCCTTAGCGCTCGCTTTAATGTGAAGGTTGCACCTGCTAGCCTGCCAGCCTAATGTGATCCCTCCTCTGCTTTGTGGGAGAGGGCTCCTGGTGCTTTAACACCTTCTGGGAGTCCCAGGTGCATACGCCCGCTTTTGGGCCAAGAAGTTTTTCTCTCTCCATGTCTGGTTTATGCTAAGACAAAAGAAAACAGCAATGCACGGGTAAAGGCAAGAAGTGGATTACCAGTATGCTAAATGCTCACAGATTTCTTTTGTGTTCCTTTACTGCACGTTGATCCAGTGTGATATTGCTGTTTACAAATCAAATTCAAATTGAGTTAGTAAGACACCTCATCAATACCTTGATGATCCGGGGGGTCACCAAGACCACTCGATATCAACCTCTTACAATCATTTGTGTCCTTTCCACTCTTAATTTCATGGCCAATCAAAAATTCACCTATCCATGCCCTGCCACATATTTAAGACCATGTCACGGAGGTAGCAGGCTTAACTACCCGGCACACCCCTGTGTGTAGTGACCTTGTCCAGCTCATGGAGCAAAGCCAGGCCACATGGGATATGTATTTCTCTTGCATGTTCTTGGTCTGCCCCAGGGTATCCTTCCAGGTGGAGGTGCCTTGATTCCTTCACCTGCAGATCTCCAAAACTAACTCCACCAGCTCCTTTAATCAGAGGATTAGCAATTGTAGTAAACAGTCATCCCAAATGTCCAAGCTCCTCACCCTATCCAACCCTACAAAAAAAACAAAAAAACTCATGTTGGTTGTTTGTATCTATGATCTCATACCACAAGCTCACGGCCACAGCACAGGTGAGATGTGGTAATGGAGATCTTTGCCTACTGGGCAGCCTGGACACATAAGAGTGACTGCATGGCATGTTAACAGCATAACACAGCATCAATGCTCATTTCACCACAGAAAGTGTTTTATGGGAATTATAATGATGTGCATGGATGTTGTTAATTGATAGGCAGTGGAGCCAAAGGAGCATGTGGACAGAAGACGGGGTTGTTAGATAAGAGTTTAATAATAACTGTTATAGTGGAAACTACAAGCTGAAGGATGTGGTTTAAGCACCGCATTTAACCCTGTTACACCTGTTTTCTGCAAAGTAAACAATGCTGTTACTATTTTATGAGTCTGACTCATAGCTCACTTGAAAAGCCTTCACTGTGTACTTTAATCCATAACTTCAGCCCGAGCCATCTGGGATGGTTCGATGCTAATCATCTTTCAAACACTCATCAGAGACAGTGCATTTTTTTCTGTAGTTTCTGCAGGCAGAAACGCTGGAAAACACACAAGGCAAAGTGAATTTGTGTTGTACAATTTGCATTTTTGTCCCTCACCATGTAGAAAAAAAATTACCTCAAGATACCCTGTTATTTGTTTTCTTACTTGACTTGTTTTCTGTCATGGGTCATGAGTATTTTTCTCCAATGAAACAATGCTCAGAAAAAAATAAAAATAATGACAAAAACTAATACCCTCCCTTTGGAAAAGCTAAATGTTATATAACCCTGCTCCCTCTGACCCCGTAATAATTATCAAATACTCTTAATTCATCTGTTATACAATAGTTATGAATTTATTTTAGGGGTAAGCATTTTGGTTGATAAAGATGAATTAGCATTTATATTGAATATAGAATTTGTCTTTACTGTGTCTGTTAATGTGACTCGCACTTGAGGTGTGGTTAACAAATTATAGAAATGATTACAGGCCAAAGACAGCAAGTTTTGTGAATGAACGAAAGAAAAAGAAAAAAGAAAAAAAAAAAAAACCTCAGGAAGTCTTTCTCAAACATCACACCGACATGCACAAATAACATTTATGGATTTTTATGTATGGACTAAAGTTCATATGTGAATGACACATTTACACCAACGGCCTCATTACTACTGTCAATCTCACTGTTGATATAATGTACATCTTAATCTAACCATTATTGTCATGAGCGGTTCTTGTGTTACATATTCCGTTTTAAGGTGATATGGTGCCACCTAGTGAGCAAGATGTAGTAATGCAGCCATCACTGATGAAGCTGCTCTGGTGACTCTGGCATTTTTGAACAACAACTTATACACTGAGAGTGAACTCATAGATAAGAAATCAAATATTAACCACATTCTATTGTTACATTGCTGATTAAGAAAGAACTAGCGGCTTAATACTTTGCATTTAGATATAAACTATAGCCTGATAATTAGACTGAATCAACATTTCTTTTGATTGATTAGATCCCAGTGACTTTTGCTGTGGATCTGGATAAAGGGAGGGATCCAGGAAACATCATTTTCATTTTTCACTTTCTTTAAAATTGAGAAAGTTGAACATTTTTCAACATTTTTGTTGTTTTCTGTGTGTGGACCCAGGAGATGATGACTGAGCAGGCCGGGGCATCGCCAGGTGGAGCCTGAGCCACACGACCTCCTCTCCACCATAGTGACCTGGAAGAAGGCAGGACACACAGAATAATTAGCAGTAAAACAGAATAGATCAGAGTGAGGATGCATCACATTTGAAAAAAAATACAGGAAAACGTAAAACAGAGGAGAGCAGTGGTCAAGCGGAGCGCGTGTTGTGCAGGCGGTAAAATGCGATCTTGGTAATTTCTTTGATGATGTTGATGGTAAGAGAGGGTAGAACCAAATGTCGTCAAGAGTAACTGTCACCTGATCACAGTCTGTCGAGCGGGGCCAATCACATCTCAGTTTTATCCGAATTTAGGAGCAGAAGGTTTTCTGACATCCAGGCGCTATGACTAATAAGGGCCTGGACATGTCCAACGACTGTTGTCCACTATTCTTCATTTAGCACTGGTTGCCCAACAGTAGCACAGTGGTGGTTACTATTGTTGCATTTTTTGTTGTCGTCCTTGCTCTCATGTGAAGTCACAACTGCCTGACCAATCATGATCAAAAGCACTGCTGCTAATGCCTGAAGTACATGAAAGCTTTCCAGCAACTGGTAATAGGCTACGAGTGAGCCCCACGGGGGATTGTACAAGAACCAAAAAATAACCACACTGCTGAAACGATGTGTAATTTTTTAAAACTTTGCCTGTTCATTTGACAAACTATTCCTGTATTTTTGAAATACACAAAACATATCCTAATATAATTTATGCTGCTGGACAGTGGGTTTCGTTGTGAAAGACTTGGGTCGAATTTCCTGCTCCAGTCCAGAGAATGTGACTTCATGCACACTCTCATGTCAGTTTCTCCCCCCCCCCCCCCAAGCCGACAGCCAGCAATAGTAGCAACATTACTGTAGAAATGGAATCCACTGAAATAAATAAACAGCTGACAGCATAATACAGAATTTCCACAGAGCCCCCTTGAAATAACTTATGTTATTTTGTTCCTTCCATTCCTGTGTGAGTCTTTTGACTGATGCCTCTTGTTTTTTAACTCATAAGTATTTTTATCATGACATTTGGGTGACTTCACCTCTCAGATGGGAGGGTGTGTGCAGCAGCTGACAGGGAGGAGCTTGAGGTTACAGAGAGCACAAATGATTGTGCAACCTGTTGCAAAGCTCAGATAGCATGTGGACCGCGGAACAAGCCTGACCCGATGCAGCACACACTCAGGGACAGAAACCTACTCTGGTGCTCAGCAAAGGTCTTGTTAGCGGAGCTAAATTTAACCAGTCATCTGCATTGCTGTCATGGCTGAGAGGGCCAGTCAGGCTGATCATGAAGGGGAAGAGGAACTGGGACAAGACAAAGATACAAACTCTCCTGATGATCAACACAGAGACACTGTCACTGTTGAGGAATCCCCAGATGTAGATTCTATCGAGGACCGGCAGCGTCCGACCCAACCTGAAGAAGACTCAGAGTGTCCAGGTTGCCAGTCGCTGGGCATACTGACCCTGCCATGTGGCCACAAACTGTGCCCAACATGTATCGAGCTGAGCCAGAGCGAGCTGGGCCAGGCCGGCTGCACCATCTGCTACGGATCGCAGCTGATGGACTCGGTCCTGCAGACACTGCTGGAGGCCCTGTTCCACGACCAGCCCAGAAGACCTGGGGTCCTGCCCGGAGCTGTAGAGGAGAGAGTCAGGGCGGCAGAGGATGGAGGGAAAGCTGTGGGCAGACACAGAGGAGTGGAGAAAAACGAGCTGTGTGTGGAGCATGGAGAAATGCTCACGGTGTTCTGTCTAGAAGAGGGGGAGCCACTCTGCCAACAGTGTCAGCAAGACGAGCATGACGAGCACCAGTGCTGCTCCATTCAGGAGGCTGTCCTTGACTGTAAGGTCAGACACCAGATCCAGCACACGAACTGCACTCCGCTCAATAGTTAGGCTGGGCTGCACCAACATGTATTAAAGGGACACTTCACCTATTTATGACATGAACACCACTTCACTTGTCTTGAGAGGTAGAGTCCCCTCCAAAACTATTGGAACAACAAAGCCAATTCCTTTATTTTGGCTGTACAATGAAAACATTTGGGTTTGATATCAAAATATGAATATAAGACAAGTGATAAGCTTTTCAGCTTTGACTGCCAGGTATTTACATCTAGATCTATTACAAAGCTCAGAAGATAGCATAATTTGTAACAGAACACCAGATTTTTAGGTGAACAAAAGTACAGGAACAGGTTGAAGCTTAAAGTAGATTAGAGGGAATAATATTAAAGGGTTATCCCTTCAGTCTCTTCTTTAGCTGCTAAAATGCATGCTCAGCAGGGTTTAAGTCTGGAGATTGACTCGGCCAGTCCAAAACTTTCCGCTTACCCCCGATGAACTCCTTGGTTGTTTTGGTAGTGTGTCTTGCTGCATGATGAAGGCTCTCCAGATCAGTTTGTTCCCCCTCTCTTTAAATTGGCAGACAAAATGTTTCTGTAGACTTCTGAGTTTATTTTGCTGCTGCCATCACGTGTTGATCATGATCATCATCAGTGAAGATCAATTAGCCAGTGAGCCCATTCCAGAGGAAGCCATGCAAGCCCAAGCTCACATGAGCAGATCCTTTCTTTCTCAACACATAAGCTTTTCAATCACTTTGGTAAAGGTTTATCTTTGTCTCATTAATCCATACAATTTTGTCCCAGAACTTATGAGCCTCGTCTCTGTACTTTTTGGCAAATTCCAATCTGGCCTTCCTATTCTTATTGTTAATGACTAGTTTGCACCTTCTGCCCTCTGGACGTTGTTGGTGATGTCACTGATAATTGTTTAAGGGGTTTTTTTTTCTTTACAACAAATTGAAACCCCAAGGCTGAATCTGAGAATAGACATTCAGTGCTATTAATTGTTTGAATAAACACAACTGGGCAGCAAAAAGCACCAGTCAGTTACGTGTTCCAATGATTTTGCTCACTTAAAAAATGGGTGGGTTCAAACGAAGGGTGCTATCTTTTAAATTCTCATGTTCATCTTTTGTTGTCAAACCCAAATGTGTTCAGTATACAGCAAAGGGAATGCTCAACAGTTTTGGAGGTGACTGTGTGCTGTGTGTGGTGTACATGGTAATGTACAGTGTGTCATCAGGTACCTCATCAGATAATTCTGTCTGCAGAGAGAGCTGCGATCAGGCATCAGAAGTCTCCAGGAGCAGATAGAGAGTTTAACCTCCATCAGACAAACGTACGAGGATACTTCAGCTCACATCAAGGTACTGATGGAAAAAGGATTCAAGACTCTATCATTTATGTACAAACCAGTGTTAGGGAGCCTTTTATTGACATATGCTGGAGTTGCTGAGCCATGTGCTTTGGACATGAACAGTTAGGAGTGACATCAAAACTTCAAATAATTCTTTTCACGAGAACATGTCAATTATATGATCTTAGTGGAATTGCTCGATTGTATATCATCGTCAGAGACTTAGTTGTTGTATAAGATGCTTGTGACTAAAAGGTAACACAATAACTTAATTGCAAGGAGATCAAAGAGAGAATGAAAGTATTTGCTGTCAGTCTCTGATAATGCTAACTGTATGTACATTTGCTTGTATAACCTTGGTTATCATGTCAGCATGCCTCTCACATTTCCTCTCAAAGAAAAGTGTTGAATATGTTTTCCATTAATTTTTAAGGTTTAATTCATTAGCAGCTATCGATGACTGAGGCCTGGGAGAAAAACAAATTGACACAGTTTTATTAACACTGAGTGTGAGACAACACTTTTCAAACCATGCTGCTATGCACTGTAAATATGATAAAAGCTGTATGGAAACTGTTTTACCAGTTTTACCAGTTTTACAGTATATTGTTCGCCATTGTACCATACTTGATAAATAACAATATTGCTTTGAAACGTCAGATTTAATATGAAGGTAATCTTCTAACAAGATGTTTCATTACCTAATTGTCAGAGCCAGTCAGTTCAAACAGCCCAGGTCCTGAGGGAGGAGTTTGAGAAGATGCAACAGTACCTCCGTGATGAGGAGGCTGCTCTGATGTCAGAGCTGAAACAAGAAGAGGAGGAGAAGAGTCAGAGGATGAAAGAAAAGATTGACAGGATCAACAATGACATACAAGTGCTGACCAGCAGTATCAGAGAGACAGAGGAGGCCATGGGCTTGGATGACTTTGTCTTCTTAAAGGTTATTCCTATCCCCAGGCAGCAGGGTGCTTCTAACTGCGAGATATTGTTCACACTTATCCCGTCGTACAGTTTTGTACACCGGGGACCAGGACTTTATGCCACTAAAATTCAGTTCCGACAATTCGGCAATGTTAAACCTAGCAACAGTCTTAAACAGACATTCTTTCACCAATTTATGGGAAATATATATACTTTCACCTCACAGCAAATGAATTGCACTTGGTCATTCGTCTTCTAAATAAGTGTAATATTGGGGGAAAAAAGACAGTCTCACCACAGGGCTCATTTAGCAGCTGTTCTGGAGCTCTCAATAATATGCCATGATCTGCTGTTAATAAATATAAAAGGTAATCTTATCTCATGATAATGAGAAAGTATTTTTAGTGATGTGCTGCTCTAGGTAACCATTAATGTCTACTCAATTTTCAAGGTAAACATGTGGAAATATGACAGTTTGATTTGATGGTAGTATTGGATTAAATTTAGGCATATCTGGTGTCCAAGAAAAAAAACATTTAACCAGCTCACAGGTCACTTGTGCTTGGATTAAAAAGCTTTTTAAGTTTGTTTCTGCTCTCTTTTCATGTGGAGATGTGAATTTATAGTTCATCAGTTTCCCTGTCTCTGCCTCTGTCCCCACAGAGCTACAAGAAGGCCTCTGAAAGGTGAGTTCATTTAATGAATGTGTTCTACAATAGATTATTTCGACAATTATGTTGGAAATGTAATGTAGACAAAATATTAACATAAACTACATTTAAAACTTATGTCAGGCTGCCAATTTTCAAAATGATGATGTTTTTTTTTTTTTTTCTCAAAACAAAGGAATACTAATATATGAGCTTCACAATAATACCTGGATAATGCCATTTTCCATTTCTACATTTCCATAACTTTACACTAAACAAAATGTAACACTTGATCATTTGACAGTACAGCCACCAGCCACACAAATGCTAATGATGTGCAACCATGACAGCGTAAGACCGCCACATCCAGTTGCTTTGTTTGCAATACTTACATAAACCAAAGAATTTCAGCACCACAGGAAGCTCATTGTCATCCTCTCCAGGGTCTTGACCTTACCGCACCTCAATTGCATCTAGCACTTTGGAGAAATGGTCTCTTCACAGATTAATCCCTGTTCTCACTGCACTGGACAGATGGCTGACAGCGTGCATGGCACTCCCAGTGGTGGCAGTAGGGTTATGGTATGGGCAGGCATGAGAAGCAGACAACAAACACACCAGCATTTTTTGATGGCAGTTTGCAATGCAGAGAGATATTGTGAGGAGATCTTGAGGCCCATTGTGGTATGAACAGCCGTAGACACACCTGTCGATTGAAAATTCTCATCTTGATATGCCACACTGGGTAGGTGTATTGTCGTGGCAAAGACAACATTTTCACCAACACATGTTTTTAAAAAATGGTGCACAAATAAAAGTCTTACATATTATACTTGACTTGAACTCATGACTAATGGGTGTGAATAGAAAAGTTTTTCCTTTATATTGTGTGTAACGTACTTACAAAACCTCTAAGTGTTCCAAAATGCATTGAATGCAGACCGTGTAGATGTTGTAGCGTTTCTTCTGTAGTCCCTGTTGTTTATTTCAGGGCCCAGTGCAGAGTAAAGGAACCTGACGAAGAATCAGGAACTCTAATTGATGTGGCCAATCACCAGAGCTGTGTGCAGCACCAAGTCTGGGACAAGATGCTAAGGATCATCCAGTACTGTAAGCAAAGGTTCACCCTGTGACCAAACACAATAGTAAATGATTGTGTAGCTCAGATCTTTTGTCAGTGGCCAATATAATTTACTTACAGCACAGATACTAATGATGGTAAAGATGGTAAGTAATTTGATGCTAAGTCTGGGAAATTTAATTACCACTTATTATTTTTCAGTGTACTAGTTACTAACAGTCTTTAAATGCTTCTGGTTGCCAACAACAGAAAAGGCTGCATGCCTACCGATGCTGCCGCAGCAAGAAATATAATTTGATTAACTAAAGATACTTAGAAGACTTTAAGATTATAAACTATAGGGAAATAATCAGAATTCTGAAAATGTCGCCTGCCAGCAGAAAATGCTATTCAGTTGAGGATACTGCAAAAAGTTGGTTCAAAACTATTCAGGAGTAAAATATGCATAAAATGGCAAAAAAGTAATTTAACTGCCTAAATCATTATGCAAATATACGTCTACTAAACAACCAGCCAGCTACTGCAAGCACTAGTTTAATGTAGCTTACTACTACCCCCTCATTTGCAACTTGCTAATGCTTTCATTCTTTGTAAGCTAACATTAACAACCCGCGCTACTACCCAGGCCAGTCTGCATGATATGAGAGGTGCAGTACCAACTGCGGCAACTTTATTGCTGTATTTAAGTTAAAATGCAGGCATCATATGTCATCAAAGGGGCATGTGATCGCCTGCCCAACTAGCAAACTAGAAGCTATTGTTTTAAGCTTGTGAGGAAAGGGACCATAATATATTGAAACAACAGGCTTCTGATAACCCTCATCTTTAAGTGTGCCTCTGAAAGGCCTCCATTGGAAGTGTCAACACTTCGACCTACCCCTCTATCCCAACAAGAATCGGGATGCCCTATTCTGTGGCATAAACAGCCAAAATGGAAGGGAATAGCTAAGTGGTAGGAGCTAGGGGAGTAATGGGATTGGGCCATATACACGTGCATGTTCAATTTGTGTGGATTTTTGGAATTGATTCCTGTGTTTGTTTCATTGTCACTCACTTATGTTCCTCAGTTCCGGTGACCATGGACCCGAACACAGGCTCGGTGTGTTTAGGTGTGTCTCCTGACCTGTCCAGTGTGTTTGTGTGTGAGGAGCAGCCTCTTCCTGACAACCCAGAGAGGTTTGTGAGTCCACCGAGCATCTTGGGTTCAGAAGACTTCAGCTCTGGGAGGCACGCCTGGGAGGTGGAGGTGGGAGATAACAGTCACTGGTCTCTTGGTGTGGCGAGTGAGTCAGTCCACCGAAAGGACTGGTCCAATTCTGATCTAAACCTCAGTCCTGCCTTTGACTCAGACGTAGACCCTGGTGGTGGTCTGTGGACTGTGTCCCTCTCTTCTGGGGAGTTTTGGGCCTCCCCTGGTCACATCGGCCCCCTCAGACTGAGACGAAAACCAACCAGAGTCAGAATTCAGCTGGACTGGGAGAGGGGGTGTCTGACTTTCTCTGACGGTAATGACAACACCCTGATCTATCGTTTTAAAAAGCAGTGGGGCAGCACTCTGAGACCCTACTTCTCTACAACATGTTCAAAACACCCACTGAAAATCACAGCAGGCAGAGTGACTGTTAACATAGAGTAGTATTACGCTGTCACTATTCTAAAGGAACAGTAGAGGTTTTAAGAAACAACCCAAAAAAGTTCATCTCAAATTCATCTCAACAACGATTGGCCTTAAATGTACTGTTGTATTGCATAAAGACTTGATTACAGGGGTGCTGCTCACTCAATACAAGTCACAAAACTATATGCCTTAATACAGCTCCAAAGCTCTGTTATTACATTCATCAGAGTCTTTTGTCCAAAGAGTCTTTCATACACTGATGGCGGTGGCTGCCATGCAAGGTGCCGACCAGCACACCAGGAGAAGTTTGGGGTTCAGTTCCATTGCCAGTAATTCCCAAAATGACATACAGTGTATCAATGTTCCCAGCAGAACACGACTTTTGCAGCGCACCAGAGACAGAAGCACTGGACATGTGTGTCATCCAGTTGCAGTTTGGTAAGATTAAGCCAAGAACACTACTTGGTTAAGTTTAGAAAAATATTTGGGTATAGGTTAAAATGGCTTGGAGAATTGTTTAATTTGTGTTATATATTGTATGTGATGAAAGTATTTGAGTTAGGTATGCAAGTGATTTAGAATAACTCACTGTTGACTTTTCATTCCACTTAGTACACAAACACCCCCCCCAAACACACACACACACACACACACACACACACACACACACACACACACACACACACACACACACACACACACACACACACACAACCCATATAGCCTTTATCGTCCTTTTACTGCCTTTTACTTCTCTTGCCTTTTTCTTTGTTACCATGGTTATTACTACAGCCACTATATGGTCAGTTTCCTGACTATAATAGGCTGATTCTCGACATGTATGTACCATGTGTGCTTATCAAAGCCTGATATATCTTCTTTTTCTGTGCCATAGAGCTCCATTCTTGTCTGAAACCTATTAAAACACATCAATGAGCCACAGTGTTGCACTGGGTGAGATGTTCCTTCAATATCATGAACACACACTCTTTTAGACCGTCTTCTGCATTGTCACGTGATGGGTAGGTGGGTAGGTAGGTGGGTGGGTGGATGGATGGATGGATGGATGGATAGATAGATAGATAGATAGATAGATAGATAGATAGATAGATAGATAGATAGATAGATAGATAGATAGATAGATAGATAGATGAGGTAGGGCAGGGGTAAGGGCAAATATTGATATTAAAAACAGTACAATACACAATATGCAAACACTATATACAGTATGATGCTCAGCAGTTCCAAGAATAATATTAAATACTGAGCAAAATGGAACTTAGTGGATTTATAAGGTGCAAGATAAAGAGAGATTAGGTGCAGTTTTAATTACATTGATAAAATTCAGACAAACTCAGAGCCAATAACAGACCCTGCCTTTTAAATGAGTTTATTTAGCCTGTTTCCGTTCTTCACTTTGATGCCCGCACCCCAGGACACCACAGCCAATAAGATGGTGCTCGCAACAACAGACTGATCTGAATGATCTGACTCATCTGGAGCATCCTGTTGCAGACACTGTAGGACCTGAGCCTCCTCAGGAAGGAAAAACCGGCTCAGGCCCTTCTTGTAGACTGCCTCCGTGTTTGTGGTCCAAGCTAGTTTATTGTCCAACACCACACCCAGGTATTTGTATGTATCTGCCACGTCGACTTCTGTTGGTCAGACACACACTTTTGTAATCTCACAAACTGCTGTCTGCCCGTCAGATATTCATCAACCCATGTGACGATGGGAGAATCCACCTTCCCCAGTTTGATCACACAGACAGAAAGTTCAGTGTTATGCATTGGTGAGTTTCCAGTGAGGACTCAGACACTGACATTGACTGCCACTCTGTGAATTATTAGAAATTACTATAGGTACTGTATATACACTGTTAGATGATAAGCACATGAATAAGCAAGGCCGTTCTAAGGCCTGTGCTCCATACAGCATCTACATGTTTTCAAGATAAGATAGCCTGAAAGAAACTGGTCACATGTTTGCAGTAACCAATGGAAAAACAAGCAAGAGTCACTTTCCTAGAGAGACGTTATGTCCAGCAGGGGGTGCTAAATCAGTTTGCATTGTACCATCCAATCAGTCAGTGACTCAAATGACTCTGTCTTTGTGCTGCTCCACATGTTAGATCCCCAAACTGCATCCAGGGCTATGTGATGATTTCTTACTAGAAAACATGTTATCCTCAACAGATGAGGAATAAAAGTCTTAAGGGTGTCATGAAGTGGCTCAGGCTCAATATTCAGTCCAGCCAGGACTTTATTTTCCAGGCTTGCAAAGACACAGCTGGGGTGTCTTGAATGTAGGATAGATTGCTACAGTTAACCCACATTTTTGAAATGCTTAACCGCCTGATCTTCCATCTACTATATATGTGTGGAAAGAAGAGCTTTAGGAGGAGTGCCAATGGAAAGCTGGACATATCTTGCAGGATAAGGAGTCTGATCACATTGGTTCAACCTGTGCAACCAGATCTGATTCTGTTTGATGCAGTGTCCACACAGTGGATCCCCGTGGGACTGTAAAACCCACGGTTAAAATGGAAAGCAATGTAACTCAGCACTGACCTGAGAATGAAAGAAAACGTGCTGTAGTTCCTAACTGTAAAGCTGTAGATGAGGACACATTAAGGTTTACTATTCAGTCTCTATTTAATACTGATGCCTCTATATGACCTGAATAAGGACACAAGGCCATCATTGGAAGATCGACTTACAGTATTTACAAAAAGGATTTTTTGTACCTGCTAGATAGACTCAGAATATTAGGAACTATATACATGCCATGTGTCAATAACTTTCACTGTTAATGTAGCAAATATAACTTTTTGTCTGCAGCCAGAATCAACAACAAATGAAAGTTCCTTGTTGTAGCTTTTAACACCGCCTTCAAATACAATACACATAAGCAAGGACTGAATAAACTATTGATGCATACATGAAACATGATTAAAATGCATAAGCAAATTAAACAATAAAAACATGAGCATGTAATTATCACTCCATATTCAAAGCTGAATGTGTGTTGACAGCTCTACAGTGCTGCAAATCTTTTCACTCCAAGCATGATAACTTTTTATTTCACAGTCTAATAACTACAGCTGGGGTTAACATGCAAACCTGTATCAAGGGCTCATGAAAGTTATAGCCTTTGTAAGGAAAACCTCACAGCAGCGATGTCTGTTTGTTACAAAGGGCCTTTCTGAGGCGTCTTTCTTCTGCTGGGACAACACCTGCTGCTGTTTGTCTGTTCATCTGTTCATCACAAGCACCTCTCCATGTTTTTGTCTGAGGGAAAACATCACCTGACCTCTTCTGGAAGTGACACTCATATACAAACACTCAGAAGCATTTGGCACATGTACATGTATCTGACCTTTAGACTCAGCCAACACATGCACACTCACTAACACCAATGACCTTCTCTCCTAGAATATGCTACCAAGACATCACATGACAAATCACAACAACCAGTTCAGCCAACACTTAAGGGACATTATAGCTGAGTCGCCTACAGTGAATAAAAGGACAAGGTAGGTGCATCACAGAAAAACAAAATCCAAAATGGATGAATATCGAGAATGATGGTGTTCATTTGAATGTTCTTGAAATAATGACAAGAAGAAGCATAACCAATATATTTGTTAAAACTACGTTTGCCAAATCAGCTATAAATGGACCGGAGATTATCTGTAGCATCCACACAACTAAATTGTTGTTACTGAGGTTAACACTGTTGTATTTACTCCTTTCTACTTTTAAATAAAAGGACTGACTTATTAAAATACAAAGATTCAAACAGTTCCACTAAAGAAACATTTGCCCTGTAAACTTTCCACATTGTTTTAGTTGAAAACCTGTTCAAAGGGTTCAAACTCATTCATATTTGCAGAATGTACAAATATTAAAGGTAAGAGAAAAGAAAAGAAAAGAAAGCAAAAGAAACAGCCTGGGTTTACTGTCTTTATTATTGTCTCATGACCCCTTACATTTGTCATGTTATACTGTTTGGGGGAGCTACACCCTCTCAAATGGGAATTGTATGTACACTCACCAGCCACTTTATTAGGCACACCTGTCCAACTGCTCGTTAAACGCAAATTCCTAATCAGCCAATCACATGGCAGCAACTCAATGCATTTTGGCATGTAGACATGGTCAAGACGATCTGCTGCAGTTCAAACCGAGCATCAGAATGGGGAAGAAAGGTGATTTAAGTGACTTTGAACGTGGCATGGTTGTTGGTGCCAGACGGGCTGGTCTGAGTATTTCAGGAACTGCTGATCTCCTGGGATTTTCACGCACAACCATTTCTAGGGTTTACAGAGAATGGTCCGAAAAAGAGAAAATATCCAGTGAGCGGCAGTTCTGTGGGCAAAAATGCCTTGTTGATGCCAGAGGTCAGAGGAGAATGGCCAGACTGGTTCGAGCTGATAGAAAGGCAACAGTAACTCAAATAACCACTCGTTACAACCAAGGTATGCAGAAGAGCATCTCTGAACGCACAACACGTCAAACCTTGAGGCAGATTGGCTACAGCACCAGAAGACCACACCGGGTGCCAATCCTGTCAGCTAAGAACAGGAAACTGAGGCTACAATTCACACAGGCTCACCGAAATTGGACAATAGAAGATTGGAAAAACGTTGCCTGGTCTGCTGAGTCTCGATTTCTGCTGCGACATTTGGATGGTAGGGTCAGAATTTGGCGTCAACAACCCGGTACTAGCAAGGTGTGCCTAATAAAGTGGCCGGTGAGTGTATATACAAATAAGCACTAACACATGGTACTGCCACTCAAACAAATAACCAGACATACTTAAACACACACTGTATACTCAACCTAATCACTATAATCACTCTTTCTGGACACTGACAGACCACATTATGTTTGACTGCATATGTTGCACTCTTGAATGTTTTAGTGACTATGTCCAAGTTTAAAATTGTATTACTTATCATTAATATTACGTTATGATTGTTGATTATTCAACAATGATTATTATTTAAAACACCTCACCATTTCACTTAAAACTGTAGAAAACCCACCTGCTTCCACCTGAACTAGCTCTGGTGTGATATTGTGTTGTCCAGTAGATGGCAGTAGCGGCTAGAGTATGTTACAACCAAGTAGGTTTTAGGTTCATGGCTGTCCTGACTATTGGTAGCACATAAATCTGTGTAAACACAGTAATGTCACAATCAGGGAATGATCAACAAACTGAGCAGCCAATCAAATTGTGATTGTAAATTCCTCTGACCTGAGGAACTTGATGTCTACATTTACCAAACCAGTTGTGAATGGGGAGGAAATTGTTTGTTGCCGTTCTACTGTCACACTTGACTTCCTGAAACTTAAAATCCTCGTCTCCTAGTGGCATCCTTACAGAGTTGGGCTTGCAAAAGGATCTCAATCCAGCATGCAAAAAAAGAGGCAGCCTAACCAAAAGAAAAAAAGTAGGGTAATGATTGTATTCTTGAATGCTCTTGAACACAGGGAACTTGGTCACATGTGACTAACTGCTGTTTAATGGTTCCACACAAATGGCAAGTGGACAGTGATTCCTTTTGTATTGGCTCATTCACAAAAAAATGGGTACAAATTAGCCTCATTTTCTGTTCATGCATGAAGGCCTGGGGCAGAGGCACTCAAGTTCTCTATTACTCTATTGCACGCTTCAGCCTTGAGTTCATTACTCATACCATTATGTCATTCACTCCTCTATCTGGCACTCACGATGTACTAATTTGCTGCCTCATTATCTGGGGCTGTCAATTGATTTCAGCTGTTCACATCAGCCGGTCAGATCTATCCAATGGCGCAGTGACACACCGTTACTGTTAGCATATCATCTTGCTGCTGTCTTTTTTTAAACCCGGCCTTTAGTTCATTCATGCTGCCGTTTTGCCAGCCCCTTCACCTCCCCATTACCAGCCAGGCATCCCAGATTCAAGAGCTTCACCTTCTCATCAGACTTCCAGTTTCAATAGAGTCATCTGCTACCGCCACCACCACCGGTATCTGGACTACATGGAATGATTTTTCTTGCTGCCGCCCAGGGCAGACACCCCTTGATCACATAATCTCCCTGTCACTGGTGGACTCAGAGGGGGTGCAGGGTGACAGAATGTGGCAAAGTGCCATCTCTGCCAAAGCTCCCTGTAGAGTCTAAGCATCAAAGACTGTCTGACAAGACTCATTGCATCATCCGCTGTAATAAACATTTTCTTTACTTAACACGCTTGTCTGTCCATATTGAAATAAGTTACGTATCCATGGCTGAGGCAGAGATAGGAGGAGGAAAGCACACTTGAAGGATCCTTGGAGCACAGTCACCTCCAGTCTTTTGAAAAGGGCTGCCATGCACTGTGCTTCACCCCTAAATGTACAGTATGTTCCATAATGGTATGTACTTTGGCATGCGTTTGGTTGAAACATTTACACCCGCTTGTAAATAATTATTTCTTTATGTTGTGCCACACCCCTGAATCCTCTGCCAACTTCCTCAAGGCTGTTGGGAATTACATTGTACCCGTAGATCTCCCTGGTAGTTCTTTGCACGGTAAACACTGTGGATTTAAAGTCCCCCCTCCAGTCAAAAATATGCTTGTCTTCTTTATCCTACAGTTGAATGTTTGAACTTCACTGTGTAGAATATATGTGCAGAGTCTGAACAATGAGCGAGCCTCTCCATGGCCTATATCTCTCTCACCGAAACATCTTCTCAGAGACTTTCCAGACACGTTCCTCCAGCGCCACAGTGCAGACTTACCCAGTGCTTCAGCGACAGCTGCAACATGTCTATCAACGCGACAAGAGGATGTTCAGTACATCTGTTCTGACTGCCTTAAAAACACTCTGCTTTGGTGGTGATGGCAAAGAAAATTGTAGGGGTGGAGGACCTACCTTCTCTTGGCAGACCTCTAATAACACAGAAAAGGATAATGGGCATTCTCAGCTTTGTGCCATCAAAAGGTCTTCCCCACCGTTTGTCATCCTGTCTCGTTGCCAAACCAACAACAATGCGTCAAATCGGATGAGCCTGAAGCTCTGCCTGGAGCCATATTCACACGTTTTATACTATATCCTGTTGTAGGCAAAAGAGTTCTTGAAATGTTATCACAAGCTTATTTCACTGCCGGCAGACAGGTGAAAATCTTCCATTCTTTCTCATCAGAATAACCAAGTCTCTGCCTTAACTGCAGAAGGCCTCCCTTTGAGCAATCACTGAACACTGAATCGATTTCAGGGAGCTGTCTTTTCCCCGAGTGCTGAAACCTCTGGGTCACCTATCCAAATTTAGTTTTTCTGATAAGTTTGTTTACACAGTGCAGAGTCTGAACAGTGGTATACTTTGAACAGGATGCCAGGATGGATGGGTCAGACATTATCTCGCTGCCTTGCCACCCACAATATTAGTCCCATTTTCCAACTTTAACAAGTCACTATCAGCTCCTGTTATTAGAGCCTCACTCCTTGGCTTTAGTGTGGTCCAGTGCAATAGGCTGTGTAGAGGCATACTCATCCTACATTCCAATGTGGCTGAAGCTGTTGTGTTCTTCACATGCACACTGAAAAGCAGCCTTCAAGTGAGTGGTGACCGCTGTGGAGACTCTTTCTGAAACAGATGAAGTCATCCACTTGAAGCAAGGGCCTCCATCACACTGCGAGAGTCATGCAACTAATAGGACACAGCTGAATTGACTTGAGACATAGTTGCTCCCAATAGCCGCATGTTGTCCTCAACCCTGTTGTACCAACACAGAGAACCATCTTGGCCAAACACACTCTTTATCTTGCACAGAGCTTCTTTGCTCTTAGCTTCTTAGGGAGAATGCAGATATTCTAGGCTAAAGCAACTTGTATGACTTGCAGTAGAGTAGGGTGAATGGAGGGACTGTCTCAATCACTCCGCCCTCCATGCATGTGTTTCTGATGCTGTAACTTTAGTGAGTGATAGAATAACAGTGCACAGCACTTAATGCTGCGTCAACTATCAACAACAACTATCAGTCATTTTAGTGAAACAGGATGATATTTTACGGACATCCTGTCCTCCGGTTTTCCCTCTGATCTGCTGTGCCTCAACTCTGTCATTTACTCAGCACTGAATGCAACCTGTAATTGCCGTGTACTGTAGCTACAAGCAGTAGTGTACACAGTGCTAGCGCGACTTCTATCGACCTCCTGGACGAGGATCTCAGGTCTGGGTCCAGAATGGAAGTAAACAGGAGAAGAGGAATAAGAGACCGTGAACAAGCAAGAGGCAAGAAACAAGAGTACATCTTAGTCTCAACTTGTTGCTGTGGTACACCAGGTCATATTATTTGGTTTGCTCACTTATATTTCTCCTGTGTTATTGCAATTGCTTGATGTTTGGCTGTGTCAACACAATTATCAAATGTCCAGTTTTTCATCATAAGCCACATCAGCCCATTTCAATAAAAGCTGGTAGCATGTTACAGCTGTGTGTTATTTATCTGGTTCAGGTTATGTTAGCTTGGCACGTTGGTACTGTTTTGAGTTGTGTGCAGCTCAGGTTATCATAGCAGCAGGTACATTCAAGTAAAAATACAATCAAATATGAGGGCAAATATAGAAACAATGAAATACTGTCTACAATAAAATGCGTAAGTAGCTATAAAATAAAATAAAATACTTAAGTAGAAGAGAACAGATATGTGGAACATAAGGTGCAAGAGGATAAGGTGCAGTTGTATTTACAGTAATAATAATTTAAAGAGCATTATGTGTGTGTTGTGGAGTGAGCATTTTCCTGTACTGTTCTGTAAAGGTCCCATATTATGAAAAAACATGTTTTCTCTGGTCTCTACATATATAAACTGGTCCTCCCTGAGCCTGCCAACTCCCAGAATGAGGAAAGCAAACAATTCCTGCATGGTCTCTGCAGCCCACCCACTGGTAACACAGCGCTCCTACAGGCTGTTCAGATTCAGCTCCTGGCGTTACGTAACGAAAGGAGTCATTATGAAGTCAGCTGGAAATTGGCTAACTAGTTAGCTCCTCTTCGGTCCGCTATGCAATGGCATTTGAAGTGAGTTTAATGATAATGATATTACGATGGAGCTTGGTTGTCACAGTAAAAAGTCTGGAAACGTGCAGACTGGAAACAGAGACAATGTGAATAGTGTCAAAGAGTTTGGAGACTGTGTTGGAGACAAACACAGCTTTCGCTAGGTGTTAGCCATTAGCTTTGTGGTAGTAACTGTAACAAAACATAGAACAAACTAACATTATTCACTAACCATTCTGAAACTACCTGCTGCAGCCACAGAGTCTGTTCTTCTTCAGGAGCCTCTCCTTCTGGGTCCGATTCTGGGTCAAACTGGTATGGTTGAGCGAAAGCATCTCGGCAAGCCATAGCGATAAATATATAGACATCCACTATTACATTAGCGCATGCCACCGCTAGCATAAGAGGCATCATCTTCCCGAGAGTGACTAGCAGGCAGGGCTCCCCAAGTAGGGGTTGACAGACAGAGCTCATTAACATTTAAAGGTGCAGGCACAGAAACAGCCTGCTCTCAGTAGAGCTCAGTAGAGCGACTTTTAGACAGCTGAAATTCAGGACCATGGATGGGTTTTGGGCAACGCATATGGAATACAGTGTTGTTGGACCTCTGACAGCTGTGTGAAATTGATGAAAAACAGTATAATATGGGACATGTTGCTGAAGCTGCTCTCAAGCTCGTCCAGAGTTTTGTTGACGGGGTGAGAGACATTGTCCACAATTGCCAGCAGTGTTCCCAGCATCCTGTCCACCACAACCTCCTCCAGGGTGACAAGCACAGAGTCAACAACAGACTCTGCCTTCTTAATGAGTTTGTTCCGTCTGTTGGCATCCTTCGCTTTGATGCCCTCACCCCAGGACACCACAGCCAAGGAGATGGTGCTCTCAGCAACAGACTGATAAAACATCTGGAGCATCCAGTCGCAGACATTATATTATTGTCTTTTATAGTAACTATCAGTAATTAATCATTTCCACTAACCAAGCTTGCCCTACCAATGAAACCAGCATGGAGCTTGTGGAACAAAGTGTTTACCTTGTAGGTATTATTTTGATATCCGTGTTCAGCTGCCTTTTGTTTTCACATATAACTACCATGGTCTTTCTTAGACACTCCGAGGCACATGTAGGGGAATCTTTAGCTCCTAATTGTTGGTTTCCTCATAACCTCTTGTAACTAGCCAGCTTTAGGTACACCCACCTCATACTGATGCATGTCAGGCCTTCATCTTCAACCACTACTAAAACATTGTTCTTGAAAAGTAAATCCATTTTGTGGCAGCAAAAGGACCAGAAACTCTGTTGGGTTAGGTCACTGGCACAGAGTATGAAAAGAGTATTGACCTGTCTGACAGGACAGACAGACAGCAAACAACTAACATCCAGCAGTGAGCTACATGGCAAACAGGAAATCAGCAGGAGTGATTTAGTTATTTATTTTGTGTGAATGAAATTTATTTGATTTTGCGTCTGGTCGACATGTCCTTTCAAGGTTATCTTTTGCAATGGCCTGCAGTTACTGGCGTCTGAACTGCAAACACAAACCAAGTAGTGATGAATGTGAGCAAGCAACTTGGTTAGTGGATCTTTGTCACATTCGTTTATTAGACATATTGTCACATGTTGACTGTTTTTTTTGCTTTTTTGTGTGTTTCAGAGGTGCTGTGGGCTTTCTGGTGGCCTGAGCTGAAGCTTATCAAGCATACCTGCAGTGAACTGAGGCAGCCAGTGCCAGGCTAGAAGCCCTGGTCTCCTCTACGCAATGCTGCCAGATTATTTCATCAACCAGACAAGTTACATGGACTCCTAGTGCTAATTTTGTGACTTCTAGAGCTACTAGTGTTCTTTTTTTTCTTTTTTTTTTTTGTTCCTGAGATCTCCACTTGTACGTGTCAGGTGGCATGTGTCACCATATGCAAACGTGTTAGCTACTGCAAAACTCTAGCGAGCTAAGTGACCTGGTTTGCGGCTTCAGTTGATATCAACAAAAGAAAGGATGTGAAAAATGAGTAGGGCAGCTGGACAAAGCAATAAAACCCAAAACATACCACTGCCATGCAGAATGGGAGGAGGACTTTTTTTTTCATGATGTCTTTTTCAAAGTGCATATGTGATTTTACTGCAAAAGAGGAGCTATTAACATTACTGCCCATGAAAGAACGCCTGCGGGGGAGAGGACATTTTTCAGTCGTTCAAAAACTGTATGGAGAAAACCAGCAGCTCCCGGTGTGTAAACTGTGCATCATTGATGGATGTTTACTCTCTCAATATCAGTCATGTATTATGTTATATAAAGTATACTCAGTATATGTATAAATAAATAGATGTTTAGTATTTTTCATGTACGTAGATCATTTTGACCTGGTCATTTTAAAAGTAGCTCCCAAGCTAAAAAAAGTGCGGGCATCCCTGCTCTAACCTGTGCCATCGTGAAAGACTCATCTTCCTGCCAGAGCTTCCAGTCTACTCTTCAGCCCTCTTCAACTGCCAGCTTCTCAGTGGTTCGAAGAAAACACATTCTAAACCAATTCCCTGTTTCTGGGGTCCTACTACCTCCACCTGCTGAGCGTAACACATATATTCATAATTTGAGGGATAACCCATTACATGTATGAGAATATATATTCAAGAGGATGTTGCATGATTACATCAAGCACCGATATCATCGATTCATTATTGCATTCCACAGCTGCCGCAAACTTAAGACTTTGCCTGGTACCTTGGGGTGTTTTCAAATAAGTTAGTATAACCAGTGTTGTGCCTGAATGTGTTCAGTGAACGATCGATCATGAACTCATATTTTGGGCGAACGTGAACTGAACGTACTGTATTCTGCCTGATGAACGTTATTGTGAGCGCATTCATTCTGGTGTGTGCGAACGCCGTTCTCTCACAGTTTAACTTCGTTCAAGAGAGTGCCGGATTTCCATCAAGCCCTCCAGGTGAAAACCCGTCTAACAGGCACTAACACAATGTAGCGGAAAAAACACCCAATTTGGAAACACCGGCCACCACAGAGTCGCACCGCCGCATGCGTCATCAACATGTGAAGCATGCAGGCAAAAACAAATGAAGGCAACAACACTACCTCATCTTCATATGATTACTTGAAACAATTTTATGAAAAGGTCAGTGATGTTCAAGGAGGGAAAAATCTGACCTTTTTATGTAAACTTTGCCCGTCGAGTTTCAAGAATCCATACATCATAAACATCAACAGGAAACCTGAAATAGCACAGTGAGCTAAAGCACCCAGCGAGCCTGTCAAGGTATGTGCAACTGAATAGAAAATCAAAAGCCACAGCAACGGCAAGCCAAAACAGATCCTCTACCACCCAAATCACATTAACAGTGTACAGTAGCGGCTCCGCTGTCTTCATCTCCCAGCTGCAGCTGGACAACCTGGTTTTGCAGTATATTGTCAGAGAGCTGCAGCTTCAGTGTTAAAACTGAATAATTGCTGTCTGTGGTTCTATATGGGCTGTGGCAATCATTTTGAAAAATAATAGCTTGCAGCAACATGCTGAAAAAAAAAGAACTATAAACTCATTCATTTTCGGAACTGTGAACTTAGTTCAAAATTTTGAATTATGAACTATGAACTAGTTAATTTTAAAATGTAATGTTACGAACATGGAGTTCACATGTTTATCCCTTGCTTGAGTGGGTTACAACTTGTGCTCTGGTTTTTCTTCACCATCAAAGACCTGAGGTAGACCTAAGAAATCCATCCCAGTCATCTTCTCAGCTATAGGAAAGGCACGGGGGACTCTACCCTGAGTCTTGATTCCCAGGCCACACCATGATTGTGTTGATCCCTTTTAATCCCCTAGCAACTGACCACCTTTTTATCCCAATATATATCAAATATTTGAGCCATTTTAAATACATTTACTTTTATGTTATACAATGGCACAGTATTTCACACTGCAAACTTCAAGGCTAACACACAGTTGTGTCAAAGTTGCAGTGTTGTTTGGTGTTGAGAACATGCAAGGTATAAAGAAAAGGGCTGCCTGATGGCAAACATATATGGGTGGAAATCTAGCATACACCTAAAACGATATTGATTTATTTTAGGTGGCTGAAATCTGCTTTGTTGTTGCCCCCATCTAACATCGCTTAGCATTCTACTCAAATCCTATCAAATCAATTACATTTATATCCACCTTATTCCTGACTTTGTGAGTTTACCCATGGTTCATAGCGGTATTTGGCTTTGCTCTTCTGGTCGAACTGGTTGAACTGGTTGAACTTGGTGTTTACGGTAGTGTAGCTATCATACTCGCTCTAAAAAAACGGCTTTTAACACAACACTAAGAAAGCGACAAAATTGACAACAAATTGGAGCTGGAAACACAGTATGGATGTTTGAGGACAGTTCTGTAACAGTGCCTCACCTGTCAGTTCTCAAAGAGTGGACAGATGACACGACGCAATGGCCTGACGTCGGCTACATCAGCATAGTTAATTATCTTATATTTTCTGAAGGTGTTGACGGCTGAGAATACAGTTACAAAAGCGCAGAAGCATACAGCTACCTGCACAGTAACAAAATAGGGAAAGTACTGTTAAAGAAACACAGCAAGTTTATATTTCTGAAGGCAGCAGTGGAGCCCAGCCACAGCAACTATCAAGCTAAACGTACACCGTGGATAATGCTGAAGGAAAGTGGAGTCGTGGAGACAGGCGGCTGCTCGTGCATTGCCGGGTTAGGAAAGTCATGCAGTCATGCAGCAGCTATTCTGTGGAAGATATTCATAAACCCAAATATTTATTTAACTCTCAAAGCCCTGAGCCACGCTATTCTCCCCTTCCTCAGCATGGTGTGTAGGGCGCAGGGCACGGACATGTTTGTTGTTGTACGAAGTTGTTGATGTCGTACACAAGACGTTTCTGAAAAAAGCTTTCATTTTTCATGAATTGTTGTGGCAACCAACAAAGGCACATGTTGTACCTGAGCTCACTGTAAAAATAATTTAACATGTATGACATAATGCTAGCTGTTTTGGGCTAGCTTGGTGGCAGCGGTCAGTCATGCAGTTGCAAGGCAACCGGAAACAGAAAACCGCCGGTGGAAATAGTTAACTGTCATGACAGCCCCCATAGGCATAGGTTCACCAGTTGCACTGACAGAATATCTGATCCAAATTATATAATAAAAGTAAGGTGTGTTGATCCAGGAGGCAGCTGAGCAGTCCCCAGAGTCATCCTCTACACTTGCTGATTTCCACAGTTTATATTCATCGGGATGGAGTCAGTTTAATCATGTGATCAGTTATAATTGACCAATGTATGTAAACTTGCCACTGTGATTACTTGACCTTTGAAACGAGCCACAATGTAACCGTGTGTGCAGATACCCACGTGCAACCCATGTGCACTTGCATACGCACGTCCTTGGGTGGCAGTTACCAATAGTCTGTCTGCCCCTCTGTTGTTGGACAGTGACCTGTGTAAACATTATTTATTCCACACATTAATAAAGCAGAAATATTAACAGGTTCTTCAGTTACAAACACTCTCTTCATAATGCAAAACAGCAGATTCACATGTTGAATCTTTCCACTATGTCTAATCTCCTTGGACGCGACTGTGCCCGGAGTTCCTGTGTAGGATGACGGTTTTCTGAAACTCTCCCAGTTATGTTGGCTGATTTTCTGTGGAACTGATGATTTAAAGAATCTGAAGCAGGAATTTGGAGGTTTGTGTTTCTCACATTTCACTGAGAGCTAAATAAAGCTCCAGAGTGAACACTGAACAGAGACAAAAGACTGCAAGGATTTCTAAAAGCCACAAAGCAAGCGTTCCGTTTGCTTAATGAATAATCAAACATTTTATTATCATCTTTTTCTATGTCACTGAACACAACATGACTGGAGATCACATGCTGTATTACACCTCTGTGGCTTCAGATAGGCCTTGTCTTAGCCTGGATTCATCTATCTCTAGATCTACAATACACTGACTGAAAATAACACTTGTTGTAACATGTAGTCTGGGATGTGGGATAGTGTGGGATGTTCTAAAAGATAATCTTCAGTGAGAAAAATTCAGGTCATTCAAGATAAGAAGATTCCATTCGGACATAGAACATTCCTTTGTAAAAACAATAGTCTATTCTACTACGTTGCATTTTGAAATTTTACCAAAATATTCTTTAAGAAAAATAATTCATTTTGCATTTTGTAGTAGAACCTAGAAATACATTTCTATTTCTGTGCTGATATATATTTTTTTTTATTTCAATATTCTTGAATAGAATGATTTAATACAAAATATCAGCCATTCTAAACTGAACAGTTCATTGCAGAACATTCCAGTCTAGCATGTTGTTTTTTGAAATAGAATGTATAAATTCTATTCTATGTCTATTCTCTGTTTTGAGAACTTTAATATTATAGTATTATACAACACATATTCTAGATTAAAACATTCCTTTCAGAACTAGAACATTCCATTGGAGAACATTATATTACAGATCATTGTATTATATATTATATCATTATATATTATATATGTATAAATGGTAGGGTTGATTTTTGTCTTCTTAAAGAATAGAATTCTATATCAGAAACTTACACTCTTTCTAACTGAAAATCATGATAGATCAATAAATCACTGTGAGCTTTAAAGTTCTATGGAGTGTCTCTTTGGTATCTTTGTTGTTTACATCTTGCTGAATTGAAACCAAAGTGGTGCCTCCAGTTGACCCCTTCAAATGTTTTGTGCTCAAAATGGATTTTTTTTTTTTTTTTTAGAAATCATTGTGCTTTGAGTTTGAATGAATATGAATTATATATATATATATATATATATATATATATATATATATATATATATATATATATATATATATATATATATATATATATATATATATATATATAAATGCTGTAAAATCTTGGAAAGTGTACCAACAAGGTCAAACTGTGGCCAAGTACCACAAACACACTGCAGACCTCACATGGATGATCTCTTTAAATCCAACCAATCTCTTTTGTAACATTACATAAGATTATGCCAACCACCCAGACTTACTCATTGTTACATATTTACCCAGTCGAGGGTCAGGATGATGAGGGTAATAGAGTCCAACACTCCCCGTCACATTTATTGATCCCTCCAACCACAATCTACTTTATACACACTCAGGTCCCCTTTCCACAGTGGACAAAATAAAACACAATACATAGATGTGTTATTCAAGAAAATAATCCTGCAATAACCATACGTAATAAATGTAGATTTTATATATAGTTATACAGTTAAAGTTAATATATGTTTTTAAAATCTCTCCCTAT
Organism: Acanthopagrus latus; assembly: GCF_904848185.1. Lineage (NCBI taxonomy): Eukaryota > Metazoa > Chordata > Actinopteri > Spariformes > Sparidae > Acanthopagrus > Acanthopagrus latus. The sequence goes on along the minus strand of NC_051054.1, from coordinate 20,477,156 downwards.
CTATCTTAAAATCTTGAAATGTTTTGAATGGATTAAACTATGAGCCATTTACCACCACACCTGAATTAGAGTTCATTGGTATCTGCTAGAGTTCAACCAATACATCTGAGTGTTCAAGGATAACTCCATCTAACATTGCATAATCTCACTCTGTAAACAAATCCTGCATGTTGCCCCTGGCTCTTGCAAGTAAAGGCCAGTCAGTTGTACCCCACTTAATGAAAATGAACTTAAAGTTACTTGACTAGTTGGACAACTTTGCTGGCCTTCATGTTGTAAATTAAGAATTAAGAATACCTGTTTATAGTTACTGACATTTCAAGGTGAACAATTAACAGTAGCAGTCAAGATTGCTGTGTACTAAAAGTCAGGTGGGGGTAAATTTAGCAAAAAGTTTGATGGTCCTGCAGTGCTTAAACAAGCTGTGTGATTTGTTTGTTGCTGCTGGAAAACTGGTTTTCCTGATAAGCCCATCCAGCTGTTTCTTGCTGTATTTAGTTTGAGCTCAAAGGAGGCATCAATTAATAATTAACCCTTGATAAATAACATTTCATTACAGATTTGTACTGGTGTATTTTGTTTCTCCATACTGAGACCACATTTAATTATGTGTACTTAATGTGCAAATGGGACAGTTTTCACAATGTTTGACTTTATGACACATTATGTAACAATTAGCTAAGATGTTGGCTAGTCTCTTGGTGATGGTACACTTCACATCAACACACTCATGTCCATTTTTAGACTGACACGGGCTGTTTACTGAGTACACATCTGGCACTGGTATTGAAGCTTTTACTGTGGAAAATTCCTGTTAATCCATTCACAGAATAGTTGGCCTACTGAGAAGTTAAGGCATACCTGGAAAAGAAAGTTGGCGCACTCTAAAAGGATTTTCATCTGTGATATAGGGGGTACATTTAAGAGCCTGCTACAGGCAGGATTTCATGACAGTATTTTGACTTGACGGTAATTTAATGGTGGGAGATATAACATGTACTTAAATACTTCTGGGAAAGCTTCTGAAGTGAAATCAGAAATGGAACCTCCTTTGTGGGTGTGATACAACAGAGCAAAGGAGAGTAAGAATAGAAAGGGGGGGGGGGGGGCAAACAGGGATTGTGTGTGTTTGTGTATATATATACAGTTTGCCATTGTGCACCACTTTAACACAAGATCACTGTCTGGACTGGCACGTTTGACCTACTGTGGCAGAGGCATGAAAGCAGATCAGAGGCCGAGCTGAACGGGTCATGTTATTTAGCTAAATGCTCCAGAGGGAACGCAACAGACATTTCTGAGTGATGTTTTGCTTGCGATCACTCCGTTTGGTCTTGTATCCCAGTTTTAGGTTGTTTACTGTTATTAATCCATTGATGAGGACAAACGGTCACAAGCAGGACCAGCACAGTAGCATAACAACGTAGCAGCTTCGCCTTTCGGCAAACTGATCAGCAGGGGTTCCAAAGACGTCATGCACACAGACGACAGAATGACACTCCCACACCGCCACATAAGCCTGCAACATTTTGCTGCACCACCTGATTTCATGTGAATGTACCCATACATGTGCTCAAGACAAGTGAATAATTTAAGATACCTCTACTCAGAATAAATACAAATGATCAACACAAACATCAGGGGGTCATTATTTTGGGAAGAACTGATTAACAACTGTTGTAAAAAGTATGTGACACCTTCTCTGTTGTATTTAAGTCGGAAACATTTGGAAGACTGCAGAGAACACTGTGGGTCTTCTCTCCATGCAGCATGTATTAAAGAGATCTGATTCACAACACTGATTCTGAAATTCTTTGGAGAATTACCACCTCTCTACCTTAACAAGGAGCATTTCCCTTACGACTCACATAGTGTATGTAGTACAAACTTTGAAGGAATTCTCTATTACTTTATTCAGAAGAGTACAGAGGACTGTTGGAAAGCTTCATCACATGGTGCAACAGCAGTCACCTGAAGACCTTGTATGTGGCTTCTGTTTACTGTACATTAGTGTGCTAAAGAAAAAAAAAAAACAAAAAAACAGATTGCTTATATGTGCTCAAATGGTGACCAGTAAAGATAATTCTAAAAGCTACTGATTGTAAAACATAGAGGCTTCACACACGTCTTCCAACCATCAGGACCGATTTCTGCATCGGCCACAGTTTCATGAGAGGCATTTCCTTTCCAATCCAATGCCACGTACAACTCTGACTGGTGTCTCTGATGCAAATACAATACTGATACTTTGTGTAAAAGTTTTCAAAAATATTTGTCAGTAGGGAACTCCTGTTGATTAAAGCTATGCACACAAACTGAAGCTTGAAACAGATGTGAAGCACTTGAGCATAGTCAGTAACAACGATAAGTGTTGCATATAACTCCACTCTCTTGCACGCTGCACCTGGATAATGCTGCCAGAGTCAAAGGACTCAATGATTGAAGTCATTCTCACCCTAGCAGCAACTTTCTTATGTTCTTCTTTTGACGACTAGGGGTTGCTGTAGCATTCCACCATGTAAAAATGGAAAAACTTTCCTACCTGAGAAGTCATAGATATTGAGTCCCTATCAATGGTGCCTAATGCATTTAAGCTGCAGTTTGCATATGACTATGACCGGCAGAAGGAGAAGCAATTCCAATCCACCAGGCATTATTTGAACTAGATTCCGCTGATAGTGTAGGCTGCATAGTTACTTACTACTATCTCGCTGTTGATGTTAAAGCACACATTTACCCCAAATACTTATATGGTTTAAATATCTATCTGTAATATGAAAGTCGATCCTTGAAAAGAAATGTCTGTGATCGGAAGTATCAACATTTTTGGATTGATCCATATGCTATTACGTAAGATTAATGTCACAAGTCAGTCTCTAACCAAATGTGAAATACAATAACAATTTCCCCTTCTGTTGCTGAGATATGGCATTTAACAAGGGCCAATTTTTATTTATTTATTTATTTATTTTTTTGCAGAACATTGTGATGTCACAGTGGAGATGACATCTGGAATATAAAATGTCATATATTTTAATTAATTAACTAAATTGCATATCAATGGCTTATGGCAAAAAAAAAAACAAAAACAAAACAAACAAACAAACAAAAAATTGTGATGTCAAAGTAACGCCACATGAGACATGAGTTAACGTGAATTGGAAGGAGATGAGGTAACATTAACAGACCTTTGGCCCAAATTCAAGTTTAACTTGAGTCCAAGAAGACACTCGTACCAACAAGTGTGTACAGTAGGATTATCATTTTTCAACACGAGATATGGCATTTAACATTGCCCAGAACAAGGAACAATCAGGTCATAAAAAATGTAAAAGGTGAACAGAAAAATAAACTGCAATAAAACAAACAACCATATAATATAAAATGATAATATTTAAACAAATGTTAAATTTAAAATGCAAAAGCTGGAATGACACTGTTGTAACTGGAAGCATTATGTAAAAATGCAATTGTAAATGGTAATTGAAAAAGACAAGGGAAACATGAAATGAAATGTACAACTCAAAATGTGGAATAGTTGACCTTAAATTGAAATGTATTTATTTAATAGAGAGGAATCAATCAGTAATACATATCTTTAGGCTGCAGCCGCTTTAACAATGAGTGAAATATATTAAAAAGAGGAAATCTATGAATGTAACTTGTGAGTATAATACTAACTCAACTCATTCCTAAATTACCTGGTGCTGACAGAGGAATATTCTGCCATTTTCCTCTTTTCCTTGCATGCATTTATTTGCTGTAAGAGGTGGCAGGTTGTCACTCCAACATGTGCCTCATTCCCTTAGTGAGGAAAAAAAAAAAAGAAAGAAAGAAAGAAAAGAAAAAAAAAGTCTGTGAAATAGGCAGCTGTGGTGTTTGCTTGAAATGCACACGTGACTGCTTCTGTAGCTTTCCAGTAACAGGTTGGCTCATCCTTACAGAAACACTGATACTTGAGTTATTCCTGTGGCATCTACTTGGGGGAAAAAAGGTAAGACAGCGGAAAATCTCTTCCTGTGGTTTTACCATGGAGTCAAGCTCTTCTGCTTTGCGTTGGAGACAGCGCTCTGCAGTTAACAGCTACTGCTCCACACATGTTTGGCGTCCAACCAGGGACGTGCTGCATGTGGAAGCTCTGCCATTACAGCTGCAAGGTTTCAAACAAAGGAAAAACTGATGCACAAGATTACATTTAACTATTCACAATACAAAAACAGAACATTAAGTGAAGGCTGTACAAATACCTGCTGTTCGTGAAGGTGTCCTTTATAGACAGGCTTCTGTGCTCAGACAGCTGGTTCATAGTTGAGTCATTTAGCTGGTCAGTTTGCCAATGACCTCTTGCAGGCTCAAACTGACTTTGGACATTCATCTTAAATTAGGAACAGTAAAACAAGGAGTTAAAGCTTGACTTTTGGCAATACTTCATATGTATGCAGATGTCAGATATAGATTGTGATCGCTGGCAATAACAAGCAAATATGTGGGTCTTGCCCGGACCTGCTGCTGCTCTGGCCAAAAACTACATCTAAAAATTACAGATAATGAATGATTCAGTGAATGAATAAATGAATGATTCGCCTTCAGCTACCAAAGATATTCTTAAATAATCAAGGGAAATCAGATAATGGATTTTTACCAAAGATACGGTAAAAAGATATTCTAAAATCAACTACCAAAGATATTCTAAAATTATCAAGGGAAAACAGATAGTGGATTTTTAGCAAAGATATGGTAAAAAGATATTCCAAAATCAGCTACAAAAGATTTTCTAAAATTATCAAGGGAAATCAGATAATGGCTTTTTACTAAGGAGGGCAGCAACTGGTAATGTTTTCACCTTGTATGTCTCTCTCTCTCTCTCTCTCTCTCTCTCTCTCTCTCTCTGTGTGTGTGTGTGCGTGTGTGTGTGTGTGTGTGTGTGTGTGTGTGTGTGTGTGTGTGTGTCACCATGGCACAGTCTGGTAAAGTGAAGTGACATCATAACCACCTCCCTAATATCGTGTCAAGACAAGGACTTCTGAAGGCCGCTGCAGTATCTGGCTCCAGGACGCCAGCAGCAGGTCCTACAGGTCCTGTTAGAGGTGGGGCCCCAGGCATCACACCGGCTCTGCTGGCTTGCCTTCTTCTCTTGTCCTGGTGTCTCATCTCTTCCTCAGGTAAACCCATCATTTTTGTTATAGTATTAGTGGCAGTCGCTACGTGCACAGTGACCAGTTGTATGTTTTGCTTGGCAGTCGGCTGTATAACCGGCCATGTATTTATTTTTATAGTTTTTGTGTGTTTAGTTTAGTATAGTTTTTTTTTCTTTGTTTTGTTTTATTAGTTTAATTTTTTGTTTTTTTTTGTTTGTTTGTTTGTTTTGGGGTTTTTTTTTGTTTAGTTTTGGATTATTATTTTTTTTTTTTCCAGTAGCTTTAAAACAATTACAGGTTCCCGACAGCACGACCTTCAGCTCCGCTCAGTCCGCCAGCAGAGCCGTTGGTGGAGAGGGAGGGGAAGGAGGGGACAGAGGGTATACACTACATCTGACGTCACAATCTTGACACAAAGATAAGCCCGTAGACTTAATAATAAGTACAATGTTCGACCTTTTGCAGAGTCTGATCGCGCTCTCTCTCCTCCTAACCCACTCAACAGTGTTACGGGACAGACGAGGAGGCCGCTTCACAGAATACACCTGATCCACCTCCTCACTCTGTGCACTCAAGTCTGGAGCAGCCAACGGGGCAGAGCACAAACTATGACGGGAGCAGCTGAGACCTCCGGCACCGCGCTGTGCGTAATGAAAGGCAGTCTGAAATAAGTCGTCCAAACGCAGAACGAGAGTACGATGGGAATGGCGAGCGAGGATCTGCTCGTTACACTCCAGATACTGCCTGGTTTCTTTTCAAACTGTCTCTTCCTCGCCCTGTACGACTCTGTGGTTCTCGTGAAGCGCGCCGTGTCGCTGCTCAGCTGCTCCAGGTCCGCCGGCTCCGGAGAGTGGCGCCGCATGCTGACCTCAGCGGGGCTGCGCTCCATCTGGAACAGCTTCCTTCTAGACGCCTACAAGCAGGTAAAGTGGTCGCAGCCACTTGATGCGGATCACATTGTCTCGGCGTTGCTTTACTTACTTTGACATGGTTACCGATCCCGCTGCAAAAGTTTTCTGAACTTGGCACCTCTGAGTCGCGTCTAAAGGTGCAGTTACCGAAGTCCCATCTCTGAGTCCTGCGTGTGGCCTTGTCTTCTAGTTGTTTTAACACACTGAGAAAAACAATTTCTTTTTTTTATTGTGTATGTGTGTGTGTGTGTGTGTGTGTGTGTGTGTGTGAGAGAGAGAGAGAGAGAGAGGAAGGCGGCAGCTGTCAAACTGTGCTCAGCTCGCTCCTGCTCCCTGTAATCATCTGTACAGTGATTTAATGCTGCCAAATCCGTGACTTTGTTCTCATTTACATAATCTCGTGTGTCTGTCATCAGACATCGGAATGAGTTTAAAATGTGCGGTTCATATACATGTTGAAACGCGCTCCCAAGCTCCTGAGCTGCAGTGAGGGTTTTTTTTTTCTTTTCTTTTCTGATGTATCCTACTGATACAAAATCTACTTAAAATGACCTCAGCTGTACTGTACATACTGATCTCCACACCCTCCTCATGGTTTACTTCTGAGTTGGCTGAGGTCATTAAGTTGAATTGAAAGACCCATTTTGCACATGTCTGTTTAATATATTATATATCTGTTTTCTTCCATAAGGGGAGCTGCATGATACATCTTGTACTACTATCCTGATTATCTGGAATAGTGTTGTAACATTATTAGTTGATTAACTGATGAGTTGGCAAACATTTTTGATAATTGATAATAATCGTTTATGTCATGATTGGGACCCTGGTTGGACAAAAGAAGAAATTAAAAGATGTCACTTAAGGTCCTCGGAAACAGTGATGTCCATTTTCCTAGAGCCCAGCAGATATATTAGGTTGGCAGATATAATCTGGCCTATCATAGATGTAGTGGTAAATGTTGTCTGATGTTTAACGTTGTTAAATTCCCAGTGAAGCTGTCTGCTTCAGTGCACTGATGTCCTTCTTTATTTTAGTTTTTTAGTTTTTAGTTTTAAGTTTTTTAAATTTGAACTGTAAAATATCCTGCGCCAGTCACATGTCTGATCATCACTTGGCAGAGAACAAAAAACAATTTTATTTGTACATAATTAGGAATATATGCAAAACATATCAAAATCTATTTCTACCCTAATATTGGTATCGGCGTCAGCTCGAAATGACAGTTGTTTTGCCTTAAAACGGTTATTGGATTAATAATGAGAATATTGAGAGTTCCTATGCATATATATTCATGTTTCAAAATTAATGTTAAGTTTTGAGCTGTGTAAATTATTTAATGTACACCTCCAAAGTTTACACTTTTAACAAGCTGCAGAAACATCTTCAGGGATGACTAAACTCTGAGACATCGTACACTCATTCATTATTATTACCACTGATATTATTATAGCATTGTGAATGACATTTTAAGCGGAGTAATACACTTCTTGTGTTGTGTTCTTGTCATTGTACGAGCACTATAGCTGAGGATTCTATTGTGAAAAATTGGAAGCATTGGAAAAATGGGCTAAAAAATAAACTGATATTGATTGATCAAAACAGCAATAATTAATATACACTGATACTATAAACATGTATTGCTGGGTCACAACAGGGGTTCTTACTCAAGAGGCCGACCCTTTCCCTCAGTCTCACAGTACAGTTTTGCAAGGAGCAAAATAAAAAGTCTAAAAACAGTTTAGGCAAAGCCAGCTTTAAATGTCTTTGACTGTGTGAGCATTCATGAAAGCTTATTTTTCTATCGCCTTAGGTGAAACTTGGCTGTGAGGCACCAAACTCCAAACTGGTGAAGGTGCCCGATGGCCCTTGGTGGAGCAGCAATATCGGCAACATGACTAATGTGCCACCTGGTGCCAGAATTCGAAATGGAGATGAGTGCAACCTTCTGGATTTCGAGTCATCAGATCGCCCTCTGGTGGTCAACTTCGGCTCAGCCACCTGACCCCCCTTCATCAGCCACCTGCCAGCCTTCCGGCAGTTGGTTGAGGACTTCAGTGACGTCGCTGATTTCCTGTTAGTGTACATTGATGAGGCTCACCCGTCTGACGGCTGGGTGGCCCCTCCCATGGGCTCTTGCTCTTTCAGTGTCCGAAAACATCAGAACCTGGAAGAGAGGCTAGGAGCAGCGCGCAAACTTATTGAGCAATTTTCCCTGCCACCGCAATGTCAGCTGGTGGCTGACTGCATGGACAACAATGCTAACGTGGCTTACGGTGTGTCTAATGAACGTGTGTGTATAGTGCAACATAAAAAGATTGCCTACCTGGGTGGTAAAGGGCCTTTCTTTTACAATCTGAAGGATGTGCGGCAGTGGCTGGAACAGAACTATGGTAAGCGGTAGGACTAAAGAAGGACAAGAAAAAAGGAAGACATGTTCCACGTTTAAGTTGGGAAATAAGAGATTGTTTGGTTTTGTATGGGCATACAAGGCGAAAACAAAAGGTGTATTGTGGTCCGTGGTGGAAAGTAACTGTTTGTACTCGAATAATGTACTTAAGTACAAATTTGAGGTACTAGTACTTAATTTGAGTATTTTCTTTTATGCTACTCTATACTTCTGCTTCCCTACTATTTCGTGGGAAACATCGAGCCTTTTACTCCACTTCATTTATTTGATACCTTTGAGCAATAGTTGCAGTTTCACATAGTAATAAAACAAACAATGAAATTAGTGATGATGTATTGTTATGGATAAAGATAGTACTTTAATGATCCAGTGGCGAAATTCCAAGTCTACCTGGCATGAATTTATAGTAACAGATCAACTGCACCTTTACCCACTGCAACATTAAAGTGATGACACATTAAAGCTACAGTATGTAAGAACTAAGCACTAACCACTAAACTACTTAAATGCCGTTAGCTAGCTAGCTCAGTTAGCCATGCAGCTAGTGGTCCGGATCTTCCCCAGGGCTTGGGGCACCGGGGAAGTGTTGGTGCTTACATCGCTAGCACAGGTGCTTTGTTCTGGGACGGGCCAGGGCTATCTGGGGTCACATGCTAACTGCAGCAACATAACATTAAAACTGCTATTCCTTTACATTCTCTGGATAATTGTAGATATTTTTAACATGTTTTCAACTACAATTCTTTGATTTTGCACCTTGATATACATCACCAATTATAATATACATCAGCAATTATATAATATATTTATAATATAATATATATATATATATATATATATATATATATACACACACACACACACACACACACACACACACACACACACACACACACACACACACACTATGGTAATATCATGAATTGGGTTTCAAAATACTGGTGTGACTTCTTTTGAATTTGCATCAGTTTTTTAGTTGAGCTGAACATGTGTAAAGACCAACTTTAATAATCTATTAACATAATACGCCCACTTTTGCTGCTAAGTCATGTTTTAAGTGATTTCCATATAAAACCAAATCACTAAAAGGGGGGAAGTAAATGGAAGAAATCACAATTTTTCCATTTTTAAAAAGTGTTCCATAAAATATGTACTATGCACTATGTCCAAACTTTAATCATATGTAATATCTTTATGGACCCTCCTTTCTCTTTGGAGAAATGTCCATTTGTATTGCACATACTGACCACAGGTCTCCAATTTTTCTCTTCTTGGAGTCTTTCTTAAAAGCTTTTACCCCTATGGAAGTTTTTATGTTTACAGTTTTGAATCAAAGTAGATTTAATGTGGCTTCTTCCAACAGAAATGAAAACTTGAATATTAAAGTAAAAACAGATCTTTCCAATGTAAATAAGTATGTCCATAGTGAGTATTCACCCCTTCCAAGTTTCTTGCATCAAGTTTTCAATGTATTTTGCAACATTGTTTTCACCCTCTACTCTCACTACCCCACAGCAGAGAAGTAAATCCCACAGTATGATGGCATCAACTCCATGTATCACAGTGGTTTACACCTGATATTATGCCGACCATCATCATAAAAATGTCATGGTTAGTTTGATGGACACAAAGCATTAGACCAAGTAAGGTCGCATATAGCCAGCTGACCTCAGAGTCTCCTTCATATGTACCTTTTGGCAACTTGTAACCTAGAATGGTAAATTGCAGGTGTAGAATGTAGAATCATTTACCTCCTTCACTTGAGTCCTTCTACACTTTCTGATTTTCTTAGGACAGTTTCTGGAAAGATTTAGAACTGTGCCATGCTCCTACCATTTCCAGTGTCAGAATAATGGGCTTGCCAGGAGGGTGGAGCCCCTTCATAACAGACCTGACAACAACCGAATGTTGACTGTCAAAAACTAATATTCAGCAGCATGTCTGATTCCACAATGAACAATCCTATTAAGAAATAAGATGTCATTAAAATCTGAAGTTGTGTCATCTGTAATTTGAAATGTGTGTGCGGCTCTGTCTCGATTGCCATGTTGTGGTTGAACATAGGCCAGACCACAAATCTCTAGATGACGTGCTGAAGCAACCCGACGTGCACATATCATGGTCTAACCTGTTAAAATAGACACTTAAAGAAAGAGAAAACAAGTCCCACCACGCACCAGTGTTGCCAAAGCAGGCAGTTTGTACAGTCCACAACAGATGTACTCCAACAGATATCTGGTGACTTACAGTTTTTCTTTCTATCCAGCCTTTCACTTTACTTTTGCTTTTCAATGACCTTCCCTTTCTGCCTCCCTTTCTTCTTGATTTGACTGGAGTTTTTTTTTTTTTTTTTTTAATCTTAATGGCAGATATGTTACTGCCTAATTGAAACTTGTTGACCAGACACAGGGTAATTAATTCACTTGTAGTCAATGGGAGACACAAACCTTGCAGAGGTTCAGTTGTGTTGCTAAAGGGTCCATGTCAAATAAGCCACATTATATCTACATGTTTAAAAACATACCATCCTGTAAGAAATGTTTATAGGCACTGTAAATTACTGTGTGCAAAGAGATTATGACAATTAATCATAATTGCACATTATGTGCCAATTAATGAAGAGAAACATATATGCATCCTGTTACTTATATAATGATTGAAGTATCACAGACCTGTCTCGCAGACATCATCAATTTTATAGATTGAGATTGCTTATTTTCTTGGGATTTTTCTGGATTTTAGTTTTTGTTTTGTTTTGTTTCATCATTTGGTTTATCAATGCTGAGAGAGAGGATGATGAGTTGATAAAAAATGTTGATTAAAATATTGATGTTTCATCAGAGTCATTTTCGGTAATAACAATGTGCTCCAAGTGAGTGTCTTGCTGGGTCTGGCTTCTCAGGCTATGTGTGGACTGATGTGATTTGTTTGTGGAGGTTGTTTGAGCTGTATGCAGAATGTTTTCAGTAAAAAAAAAATCTCAAATTTGACTTTTTTCCCTTAAAAGGACAGTTTGAATATGGTCAGAGACTGAATACAGTAAATGATGTTTCCTTGTTCTTATGATGCAAATACAGTATTATTTATCGTTTCTATTGCTATCATTAGTATTGTTATTTACTAGGGTTCATGAGTTTGGTTGAGGTTAGCAGACCTGTGAAGATCTCTGCTTGTCATGTTTTTGTTCATTTAAGATGAATTACACTTTTAATTTACATTTTAATATACATGACAGCTCAGATTTCAATCTTTTTAGATGGCATGAAACCCTTCAACATTCTTAAATATCTGAATATTTTAAGGTCAGAAACTCTTGAGAGTCTGGGTGTCTGTGTGGGTGTGTGGTTGAGATGGCTATAGAATGTGTCAGGGGGGATGTGTCCGTCATTAAGGTCCATTGGGCTGACAGATGGTTTGCTCTGGTCACAGTGAAAGAGGTGTGTAAATGAAAACCTTTGACGAAAGAGTTCCTGACTCGGTCTCTGGTTGGATCGTGATTTACACCTTGTCAACATGACCCAGAACCATTACATCTGTTTTCATTGTCTATCTGCTAAAACTTGTTGTTGTCTAAGTAACTGATGTAAAACTCTGCTTTCCATTTCATCTACTGCACTGTTTCCTGATGCTTTGTGCAATGTTTTGTTTTTGTTTTTTTTTTTTCTAATATGTCAAAGGAGAGAAATGTCTAAGCGGGAAATAAAGGAGAAGTTTTGCTGCTGAAGTGGCTGTATTTGTTGTCTTTCTATCCCAGAGGGCTTCTGGATGCCACAAAGAAAAAGGCTGACTAAAAAAGAAAAGAATCTGAAAAATTGTTGATCCACTTTTGTAAAGTTATTTGAGGATGTATGAGGGCTGTTTTCCTCATTCAAACTACATATTGATATAGTCCTAGTCAATACATGTCTGTAGTGTTCATTTCATGTGTATGTCTCTGGACCAAAGGAGCAGTACCTCAGGTAGTCGTGGGGGCAGTGTAGCAGTGAAGCCAATATCTCAAGCAAGACACAGCCACAGCACAGGTCTTTCTGAGGAGAGGTTATGTGAGTCCTAGTAAAATAGGTTCGGATACTTACATTTTCAAAAAACACATTATTTTTCTCGAATAGTGCATTGCTGAAGCACCGCTTTACACACTGTGTGGGGCCAGAGTAGGGAGGGTCATGCTGAGCAAGGAAGTGTGATCTAAAGTAACGCTGCCACAGCTGGTAACCATGGCTGCACAAAAATGCTACAGAACATAATAAAGGATAGGTAACCCCACCCACCTCAAACCATTATATGACCTGTTTAAATATCTGCATGATGCTGCTTTTCTTCTTTCATATGAGTTGGATGCTGGTAAAGGAACAGTGGAGATACGTGCCGCGCCTTTTTGTTGCTTATTGTGTAACATTCATGCCGACGTGAAGGATGCATTGAAGGATGTGAAGGACAAGTGGAAGTATAATTTCAAATGGACAAGTCTATTTGAATAAAATATTAAATTAGTCATCCTTAAGTACTCTAGATTGATGGCTGCCGCACACTCTGCCTTCTCTAGGCACATCACTCGGCATGCCTTTACCACCAGCACATACTGATAGTGTAAATCATCAAAGTCTGTAAAGAAAGCCAGTGACAATCATTACACTCAATATCCTCATTATGAGTCTGTATCATAATACAGGTGTTACACTTTTCATCAAACTTCTATTTTCAAATTATATCCCAGGGTGGGCGATACAACCTGATTGTCAAGATTATTTTGGCAATTGTATGAATCAGCTAGACTTAATCGCTGTAGAAATATAAATACTGTGGTGACACTTGTACATAAATCTACATGATGGATGCACTGGAACTGTTAGTAGATGACATGTATAAGGAGTTTTCACATGCTTTCTAGCCTGTACCTCTGTTAACAGCATCTTGCTTACTGTGTCAGAAAATTCCCATTCATTGATTAGAAGGCTCATTTCTTTGCATCATCATTCATGAGGTGCTTTGCATTGAGAAAAGAAGAATTTCAATTTATCACACACAATCATACAGCGTACCAGTGTTAGTGTTTTGGATGGTGGAGGAAACCACCTGGTTCCCGGTACTTGTAATGATTACAAAAGGAAATTGCTGAGATGAGTCATAGTAGTCAAATGGTTAATCAGCAATCCAGTGGCAGTGCTGAACACCAGAGGAGATTTCTGATTTAAGGTATATTTACTGAATGAGGAACTGTTTAAGTAAAAGGACCAGCAGGAAGTTTCTGCAGCATGCCAAGTATATTCAATTGAGTAACCAGCCACCTGGTGCCAGTGACAAAAACAGTACAAGGGTGCTGAGACGTGGCGGAAATAGCTGAATGAATAACTGGCAACCTGTGCTAGAACTGGAAAACAGTGTGGTTGCTGAAATGAAAAGAGAATATAACCCAACAAGTCAACCTTTAACATAGTGCCAATAATGGGACCAGAGAAAAGTGAGGCAAGAAAAGCTGCATGTATAACTGGTTACCAAAAGAATGCTTTTGCTGTAGTGTACAGCATCCCGTAACACTAAAGTATGTCTTAATCAATATTTCATATAGTGAGGTAATTGACCTACTGGCTGAAATGTGACTTGAATATCAATGTCCAGCTGTGTGGTTTCTAGAAGCCCTTAGGTGCGTTGTATGGATGGTGCTGGAATTCAAATAAAAAAACACTCACATTGGACAAAATCGTGGGTTTACTCTCTCTTGCACCCGAGGCTTTGTAAGGACATGGTGGCCTGAGGGTTCATGTTACATTGAAGCTTCTGAAAGTCTGTTCTGGCTGACCCTCTCTTCATCCAGGGTGAACTTTTGTTCATTCACATTTACCGAATAATCCAAGGAGAAAGAGCAGGGCTGAAGTAGGACAGAGAGTCGTAAAGCATGAAGGAAAGGGAGGAAGTAGGGTGGTTGCATTTAATACACTTGCCTTGTACACCTACCCCTCTCTGCCAGTCATTCCAGTTTTCCAGCTGACCAATTATCTCCCATCTACTGAAATCTATGTTTCCACACCCTCATCTCACCTTGTAAAACAGTGCGTTTTCCTTTGGATACCGGTGTTAAAAAATACGTTTTTGTAGCACACTCTGGGCAATTACCCTCAAAGTGTTTCCAAAGAAATGGCAGCCGTGCATTCACGTGTCCTCTTACACACGAAGTCCAGCCAGACACTTAGTAATGCTGGAAAGTGTGACAAAATACGGAAAAGGAAAGGAAGAGACTAATTAGCTACACAAGTTCAAGCACCAAAGACCAGAAAATGGGCTGGTGTGTGTGTGTGTGCGTGTGTGTGTGTGTGTGTGTGTGTGTGTGTGTGTGTGTGTGTGTGTGTGTGTGTGTGTGTGTGTGTGTGTTAGAGAGCCTTAAAAGAAAGTGGGACTAGCAGTTAATCGGGTCTGTATAGAATCATAACAGGAACCCCCTTTTCTCATGTACTTATATACAATGGGTATGTCTTGGGTTTTATCCCAATAGGTGACTCAGACACAGACGTGAGAGTGAGAGAAGACAGTTTTTGTTGGAGTTTGATGCACTACTTACACTTTACTGGTAAGCTGGCAAAACTTTGTACATGCTAGTTTGTTAGCTTATATGTTTGTCGTTTGTACCTCGCTGATATGGTTTTATCTTGAGGTGATTTTCATAAATAGAATCACTCCTCTGAGCTTTCTAACGATGTGCATTACTGTACACCGAAAGTTTTCAGTTAGTTGCAATCTGCAGCTTAACAACTAGATGCCTCTTAATTTTACACACTTTTGGAAGAAACTGGATTTTCAGTTTCATAGACTTATATAATTTTAGCTAAGACTTAAGCAGTTAAATTTCCTTATTGATCCACCAAGTTCATTCTCTCAAGCAGTTTCGTCTTTTGAACGAAACTTTCCAGAAAAAACTACACTAGTGTGAGATGTTAAAGTGAAAAAAAAAACCCTGATACACTTCCCCCTGATAGACTTGCTGCTTAGACACTGGGTAACTTCTACCTGCCCTGGTTGAGAGACTACTGTACTTTAAGTTGAAGCTGCAAATTCACAAGTTAATAATCATCAAAATCCTCACATGGAGTCGAACTTAAGGTAATACTTGTAAAAATTGTATCACTAACACACACAGCCAAATTAAGGTTGCTTTATGGGGTGGCAGGGCTGACCCTTAACTTTAGGGTTCAAGCAGGTCGAAACAGAGTAGACTTTGTGCCAAAGGAAGGAACCCAGTTTTGATGATTGATGATGGCCTCCATGAGCTTACCTGGAACAGCTTTCAGCTACTGTAGTTGTTTCTATTTGCCATTGTTTATCACATAGGAACTAGCATTAGCAAGCTATCACATGTTAGCTGATGTTACCACTTTTTTCATCAGACCTCTGCCAGACCAACACATCTTCAGAGCTGAACAACTGATTAGGTTGACTGCCAGTGACCCCAAACACTAGATAAATCACCACAATAACAAACCATTGGCAGGCGCACCAGACCTTTATCATTTGGTCACAGCTCGGTTACTCATGTCATACTTAAGTCATCAAGTTTGCCTTAAATGTCAGCATGGTTTGACCTATACTGTTTGGTAATTTTCCTGATGAGGGCATGCTGCAATGTCAGTTTACAAAGTAAGCTTTAACCAAGCCCAGTGCTATGTTCCAGGTTAAGTCATGAAAGCCATCGTTATTTGATGTATGTTCATGTCAGAGCCTTCAGAGTTGCCCTCTGGCCTGGAAGAACAACAATGTTGAGATTAAATCACATTCTCATTACCAAACCCCACAAAACAGTGACAAAGGTTGCGATTAAAAATCACAGACACCAAAAAATCTGTCAGTGTAAAAGAAAAACTGTCAATTAATGTAGTCAAGAAGAAATCAGAAGATTATTATGCAAAAAAACCACACTACAATACAAAAAAATATCAAAATAAACAAACCCATTTTTAATGCCTGTATTATTTGACAGTGACTTTCGTCCAGTGCCAACCTAGCCAATTTCAATACCAGTGTTCCATTTTTTTCTGTTCAGGCTTAATTCAGGTATTTTGGATAAAACAGTGTGCTGTCAGCTAATTGAAGGTCTTTACTTAGGCTGACACCGTTTGTCATGTGAGATGTATTTGACACAGTAATAGTGGGGGTGGAACTATTTCTTTTCTTTTCTTTCTTTCTTTCTTTTTTTTTTTTTTTTCCGTGTACAGCAATATTTTGACCACACGTGTAACAGAAGAGCTGGATGAGCTGTAAATGTGCGCACACCATGCTTTTGAAAGACAGAAAAACAATTCAAAACAATATTGGAAAGGCGGCTGCAAGGAACAGACTGCTTGATATCACGTAATGAAAATGTCATAAGTAATGTTGTTTCAGGGCCATCATTCAAACTGATCATTATCTAAACCTGTTATAAATTTACGAGTGAGAACCACATTAGTAACCCACTCAGCCATGATAGCTTGCTCGAGAGTTGGTTTTTATCGCTATTTTGCTTCATTCGAATGATTATCCTAGAACATGTTTGACTATGATGCTCCAGGGATAACATCAATACGAGTCGCAAAGCTCCGTCATCACAACAATGTGACTGGTCAGTTTAAATGATGGTCGAGGGAAAAAATGTAATTATGTTTTGGGAAGAACTCCAGCACAGTGATGATAGATACACCATATAGACACTTTGAGGGGAAAATAAGGGGTTTTCCTGTTGCCGCTGACACCTGGATGTAGATAAACACCTAGAAGATAGACTGCTGGTTCTTTCAGTTTCAGATGTTGAGACAGGAATACGAGTGATTTTGACCGGTATTCAAATCCTGTTATAATCTTCTCAAACAGCAGCTCACAATGTGCAATGGGGTTCCTCATCGTGTCAGAATAGTTCTCTGGTTTCTGGTCGGAAAATGCTAATGAAGCACCGTTATGGACCAGTCGCAATTTAGCCATACATTCCTCCTGACGCAGATTAGCTGAACAGATTGCTGTTAATTTAACCCTTACAATTAACTAATGAAAGCAAGTATTAAGGAACTTTAAAGCTTTTTTTTTAAATTTCTAGCAATTTCTAGATCCTATAAAACAAGGAAGGGTTATTAAATCATGGTCCCAGACTTATTATTTTTGGTCTGCTGTTTAGCTAATGTTTCATCTGTTTTCAAATTAATTCATTCATAATTTATATTGGACTTTAGCTTCTGATTGACTAACCCAGGTAAATTACTGTATAAAAACTAGGATAAGTTTAGCAACTAAACTAACTCTATGCCCTGTAGCTAAGAAATGTAATCTACAGTTTTTGATATGGTGACTAGGCAACTAGCTACGTGTGGATGTGACCACAGCAGAGACGCTTTATTCATAATTGTATGCGGATGATCAAGGTTGTTGTTACAAGTTTTTTTCTATAGATTTCTTATAGCCATAATGTATACCTTTGTAGTTTTATATCTTAAGAATATGTGATATTCCCTTTACATTAGTTATTATTAGCCCTGTCAAACAGTGTAAAACAGCCTCTGATCAAAATAAAAGGAAGCAAGAGATGATAAAATACAGATTTTGTAACAATCTCAAAGAACAATTCACTTGCAAATGAGCACTTTAATACGACTCAATCGTGTTGAGCCCTGTAAATTATGATGCCTGTAGTCATGTTTGGTATTTGGAGACCAATAGCAAATAAACTCATGCAACATTAATCTGTCCTCTGAAGTGTGTTCTTTTATTATATCGAGGCATTTCTTCATCAGAGGTCATACAACATTCAAATGTTGGGTTTTAAGCTGCTTGGCTATGCATTTCCCATAGACTTCAATACACCGGGCACCAAAATCTGGCACCATGACAGTTGGTCATAATGACATCATGTCTTTCCTTCCTTAAAATTTCCCCTTGATTTCTAGAGTCTAGATGGTTCTATGCTGAGAATGGGGGATATATATTTACCATGAGTAATTGCATAATTGTGTTTTCCCAAGGACTACAATATAATTCAGAGAAAAAAAGGAAATTTTATTTATCAAAGTGATGAAAAAAGTTATGAAAAGTAACAGTTATAACACAAAAATGTGAATTCCAGGCAAGAAAAAAGACTGCACCTCCACATTACTAAATGATAATGGCAGATAATGGAAACATAAATGGACTGCAAAAATATTTTCATGATGTTAACTAATGATAAGGAGGTGAAAAGACAATGATTTGAGGTGACCAGTTCCACTTTAAACCAACGGCCCACCCACCTGTAATTGTTGCTCTTTAAAACTATGAGCCCCCATCCATTATAGCCTCTTTGTCTTTCTGTCTTGTCATAACTCTGACTTTATTCTCTTTCAAAAAGAAATAACACTGGTGTAACCCAGAACAAAAAGATCATGATACAGAATGAAGGGCACCTTGTATTTGTTGGACAACTGCAAGTAGTTAAATATTCATGCAACTTTAGAAACATCTCTGGTTAGATCTCTAGGCTAACAATACATTTTTATTCTTTATGAAATATCAATATGATTCTCCACATTCTGATTAAAGTTTTTCTCCATGTAAATTAACAGTTAATAGATTTTGTCATGAAATACGCTGATAAACCATATGTTCAGTCTGTACAATAGAGGTACTAAAAATTACAACTGTCATGGTATATGTACAATTTCCTACCTACAAAGTACAACAGCTAGCATGTAATAAAATATGTAAACAAATTTCTTGTTTTTTGACACAGTTGACTGTGACAGCAGATAGAATTCACACTTTCAACATTTGATTTATTTCTGTATACACATTTGTTAACAGTTATGTAGTACTGCATTTGTTTCCTGACACCTCCATAAAAAAAGAGAACGATAGGCAATGAACCAACATACAGTTTTGCAAAAAGATAAAACCACCACTGGCTGTGCATCAGTAATAGACCTTTTCTTTAACAGATTGTTTTTTCCATAGTTAATATTTTTAGGGATTCAAAAAGAGGAGAGGGGCTAAGTTCTGAATGAATAATTATTTGGTATCAAAGAGAACATGGTCCAAGTTGAACACTGTATACTGGACTTTTACTGTACTGTACTTTACTGTAGAATCAGGATGGCATGCATTTTACAATCAGTTGCTTTTTACCAATATAAACAGCCACTTCTTTCCACAGTGAGTCACTCCGTCTTTCAGACAATGAGGATAATTGTGGTGAACCAGATGCCGGCGCGAACAGATTCTTTGAGATCCGCCCATGGCAGTTCGCTCTGTTGGTATCTTGTTACACACAGAAATTGTTTTCTTTTCTTGTTGTTCTTTTGTTTCTTGTGCTCAAAGCAAAAATAAGTTAGACACCACACTTGTATTATGTATAAACCATAAAAATCTGTCATATTCTGATATAACAAGAGTCCTTTTTTAGTTTTACAATGATGGTGTGCCTGACCCCCTCTTGTTAAGCACTACATGTTGCTTACATGCTGAAAATGTATAAGATTATGAGCCATTTGTAATTAACAATTTTACAAAAAGTTTTTTGTTCAATGTCAAGGATCACATAGCTCTAAAAGTCACTTAGGAGAATGATGTAGCTGTGAAATAAATCTATACTGATAACGTCTCTGACCAGATAGAAGAGTTAGGTCTCTAAAGTTGCTATTTAGCCTTGTCATTATGCTTACAATAGTAAGTGTGCTTTATATTACAGTACATATCATCAGTTCAACTACTCAGCACAGTATAGGATTATTCAAGTTCCACGTTTTACCATCATTTGTCATAGCTCCTCACTAGGAAACTGAAAAGTAAATGTTCTCTTAGTGCTTTCTTTCTTCACTTTCTCGTGTTCACGAAAGTCTCACAGTCACACATAATACTCCTTATCCTTATTTTTCTGTTTCTTGTTGCTGCCTTTCATGCTCTGCTGTTTGTCCTTCATGACAGCGCCATTGCTTTGCACAGCTGAATTGGTTATGTAGTTCCTGCTCTCGTCCACCTGGTAGGAACCTTCATCCCTGTTCCTGTACTTATACATGGCATACAGAAGGATGAGGATGCACAGGGCAGCGGCCGCCACTATTCCGATGACCATCCCGGTGGTGCTGCTAGATTCACGGACCACTTCCGAGGGCCCTGGAACTCGCCTGACGCCCGGCTCTGTGGGGAGTGCTGTGGGTATATTACGGAACATTGGGGAGGTTATTAATGGGCCCCTCAGCTTGGTGCTGTCTACCTCAAAGGATGTGGGCAATGGAAGCAACACTACGTCGGGCTGGGGTTTTAGCTCGCGGTTATTCATTTTGCCAGCCGGCTGTTTGGCCGGAGCATTGTGGAGGGTTGCGGTGGAGGCAAAGGTGGCGGTGGTGCGGCTCTGGTCGGCGGTTAGTGGTATGGCGGTAGTGGTAGCCCTACCGCGTCTGGAGATTGAAGGTTTGTTAGGTCTAAAAGTCTTGGGCGCATGAGCTTTGTAGCCACCTTCAAAGCCTGACGTGGACAAGGTCTTATCTGTTACCAAGGAGAAGGCCGTGTAAAAATCTTCATCATCAGTAGGGGGCAGGTTAGACTTGAACGCTTCCCCAGAGCCATACCCCGATATCACCAAGCCATCATCATCACAATCATCGCTGCCTCGGTCCGACAAGCAAGGTACCCCCGCCTCAGTGGCCTTGGACAGGGACTCTTTGGTGGTCTCAATAATGGTGAGGAGTGGGTGGTGGGTTGAGGGAGAGGGAATGAAGGGTGCACGAGGAGCTACAGAGGGGTGCGCTAATGGATCCTCAAGTACTGGGATGACTAACTCAGCTCCTGGGGTTGGAGACAGACAGGTAGTCATGTTAGAGCGCAGCATGTTTTTTTTTATTTTATTTTTTATTTTTTTTATGAAATATACTTAATTAGATACATCTGGACAGAAAAAAACAAAACAGGCAACAACTATACTGAAATCCACAAAAAACAAACTTGACATCAGTTTAAGACTGCTAAATCCAGATAAAAGCGTCATAAAAGTGTCATATTTCTGATAAAACAATTGTGATAGAAAGTTCAAAAGGCTTAAGAGGTGTGCAATGATGAGCCATCAAAATAAGCAACATGTGCTTTAAATTTAGTGAGCTCACTGCAGTTGGATTTATGTAGCGCTTTCACAATATTACTTAAGGAGTACGACTCTTCAAATGTAAACCAATACACTTTATGTGTTCTAAATACAGATGAATGAAAACATATAACTAGTTTTCCTTCACGTCATTGGACTAATTTGTCATAGATGCATTAACATTCATTTAGTTCACTATCAAAACAGAAATGGCTGACTGACAGCAGTGTCACTGCTCAGTGGCTCTTCCTGAATCTTAAACCTCTTGCTTCTATATGCTAATACAGAAAGTGTAGTTATAGTTTTACAACGGTTTCTCAGTTTCAGAGCTGTTCTGGAGGTTGAAGTGATCTCAATCTTAAAGTCAAATTTCAGTCATAAAATGTTAGCATACAAACCACACTTTGGTTCTGTAGCCACCTTAAATAATGAAGATAGAATTGGAACTGGGATTAACCCTCCATCAACCAATTGGATGCAAGTCACTGATTTCTTGATGCTAAAGAAACATTGTGGTGAAGGGGGACTGCTAGGAAATAGGATGCACATTCACAAGCATGTAGGACATGTACATGCACATGCAAGGTCAACAGTCCTTTATGCTCAGTGCAAAGAATTTCTAGAAACTAAACATCAGAAATATGTATATCATGACCACTGCTACAAAAGTGTGCATATTAGCTAATTTGTACATTCTGTTGGACAAGTCAGGATCAAATCTCTACAAAGCTCATGAATTAGGCCCGGTGGCTTTTAAACCCTCAACCAAGGCATTCCAGACAGTGAAAGGTCAAAAAGACTATAGCCTTTAGGACATATGAACTATGGACATTGTCGTGAGAATCAGGACATGATGCCAACATCACAGTGTTTTGTTTGCTGCACACTGATGATGGTGAATAAAGCCACCAACTTGTTAATAGTCTTGACAGTTGTTTGCAGTGGTCAGTGTTATATGTATTTTGAGGCATCCGACTTCCTTTTTTTGCCATCATATTTTTGTTTTTTTCTGGAATGTAGCTAAGGAGTGTAATATCTCACTTAATTATCATCTTTTTTGCACATGCACAAAATCAGGCAGCTCTCTACTTATCTCTCTGCCTTCTTAACCTGGATGTGTGTTACAGCGTCGCTCTTGACAAAAGGCAAACGTGTGTTTCCACCTGGGTGTTGTGTTTCCATCACGGCCAATCAGAGCTGGAGCTAATAAACAACCGTGCCTACCGCAGAGTCATTTAAACCAGGAATGACTGTGACCATTCACATTAAAGACAAAGGCCAGATGTTAGTGGTTGTTAAGGGGTTTTTTGTCCAGTGTGAAAGGGGTAAGAGATTGAATTGCAGACAGGCCTTGTCACATAACTTGGAACACTGATCATGTTACTTTCATTACCGTCATCTGGCATCTGATGGCATTAGGAACCTCCTTTCTATTGTTTTTTTTACTGGGATTCAATGGACCGTTCCCTGATGAGATGGCCTATTTACTTTTTATCTTAAACTGACAATGGTTCTTTCTTATAGCAGCTCTGTAACTTAGAAAAGCTGTGTAACTATAACTTCCATTTTAAGCTTATACAATGTCAATGGCAGAGCAAGGCCACATGAATGTTCACCCTTGTGAAATACTTGCCTGAATGAAAGATGTGTGACATGTGCGTTCATCCAGTGTGTGTTTGTAGTTAGCCTCTTGCTCACCGGAAGAACAGAAGACAGAGTCCCCCAAACAAATCAGCTTAAATATGTACATGCTCTTACTTTACACTAATTTAAAACATTTTCAGTTTCCTTCAACACAAGTAGGTATGAAATATAAAATCGGAGCAATTTTATTCTCACTGCACACAAAGTCTGAACTCACATCTCAACTGTTTGACAAAAATGGTCTAAAGGACAGCTGTCTCTGTCCGTGTGCTGTTGATTTCAATATTACTTCATCTCAGCCTTGCTTGATGTTTGTTTATGTACACACCATGAACATAAATGTCATTTTGTTCCATTTATCAGTCTTGATAAGTGTGACTATGGAGTAACACATTTCACATGTGTTTCTACTATTTCAGGTTTATTTCAGTTTGAAGTTGTGCCGTGGTAATTACTTATTACTGAAGGTGTTGTTTCTGTTCCTAACAGCCAACAATTGGCAAACGCCTCACACACATTGATTTAACATATGCAGCCATGTCCTGAATAATAATAATTTCTGATTCATCGCAGTGCAGTACATGAGTATGTGTGGCTTCGTGTGGTCACAGTGCAGCACATTCTTACTCCAGATGCATCCAGTACAGCTTGGTCAGTGACCCTATGCTTCTGAGCTTAACACTGCAGTCACAGTTTTGTGTGTGTCACTTCTTGACGTGTGCGTTGACGTTAACGTACATAAATTGCATCACTTATGTTACATGACGTGAGTTACATCACTTGTGTAACTTAAGCTATGAGACTGAAGGTAGTTATTTCAACCCAATGAATGACATTTTCCTGAACCTAACCAAGTCATTTTGGTGCCTGACACTTTGAAAAGGTATAATATGTCATAACATGTGACGTGTTTGTCAGCAAGCTTTATTTTGAAAGTCACTGACTATATATTATGTATTAGTGCTACCTTGACCATGGAGTGCCAAGCAAAACGACACTAGAGGGGTTGGTAGGGCTTCACAAATTGAAGCCTAAGGCCACAGACCAAGCTGCCGTGTTTAACGGGATGGGAGTGAGAACACATTGCACACTGGCAACACTAGCTGCCGGTTGCTGTAGAGCAGATGAAATAAGTGTTGACAGAGATGGACTCTCCAACACAGGAATTCAATACCAACACAATATACAAAAGAAATGACCACATGTCTAACACTGTAATTATGTTGTGTGTTAAGATTTTTAGTCCTAACAGATTCCATATGAAGTGTGGAATGTCAATGTTTAAAATGCATATAATATATAATTATAATTCTGTGACATCTGAATTATTCCCTTCAATGTGGAACGGCAAAAAAAACAAGCTTTGACAGCTTCTAATGACTCATTTTTGATGAGAAGTACAAAGAAGTTTGATTTCCCTATCACGGAAATGTCATCTCAAGCAGGTATTATTGGAGTGAACATTCAAAGTGCCATTGACATGAGAAGTATCCGCTGCCATCAAGCATGTGCATACAGACTCTTTGAAGCACATTCTAAATTCAATATCAGCTCAAGCAAACTTTTTTTATATTACTCACAAATTACCACAAACACCAACATATACATTCACAAGCACACAACTCTGTAGATCAAACAAAGGGCATTTTATTCTATCATTTCAAACAATAAGACATTCACTCAGTCATTTATGTTCACAGCTTTATCAGAGATGCAGTTTGCAAGCTTTTAGATAAGTGTTGCCACAAATAGATGTTTGCAGGATCACCTCAGGTGAAGTCAAAATTACTTCCAGGTGGTACATGTAGCATGTTGTTGCTAAATGCTGAATAGTTAGTTTGCATATAATTGTACTGTAAGATTCAATCTTACTGAATAATATGGTGCAGCCATGGGATATGTGTAACAACTAGCTACCCACCATTAGCAAAAAGCTCAGCTAGCAGTGGAGCTTAGTGGCCCTATTAGCTGATAGGCGTCGGCCTGAACTGTGACCTTGGATCACAGTGAGAATAACTGCGGGGTTCAGATCAACCTGGCTCAGCAGCCGGACACCAGTATGGGACTGAATGCATCCTCTGAGACAGGACATGCTTTCCACAACAAAACACAACTAACACCTACCTGTCATTGAATTACTGTTGTTTCCTATAACTTCAACCATTCAGTGATGTTTAATTGGTAAAAAATGCTACATGTAACACCTGTTTTTAGTGTGAGTTACACAAGAATAAACTTTTTTTTTGACAAACTGCATCTTTAAAAGGAAACAAATCAAAGAGAGAGATACATTTTGAATATTGTCAACTTACATCAACAAATTGCCCCCATGATTTAGGCATGAAAAAGGAATTTACAAAGGAAAAGTTGTGTAAGAATGTTGGATAGCCGCTTGGTACCGTTAAAGATCATTTTTATCCATTGTAGATTGTGTTCTATCTTATAACACGACGGTACAGGGAGGCAACAACACATACATCCACACCACATAACATAAAAAATAAACACCATAATTCTGTTTTTTATGTTTTGTTTTTTCCTGTTAAATAATTTGTTTTTACAAAAAATGTGTATCTACATTTTTTTTTTCCATTGCAATAGACTTCAATAGTATCTAAAATCTATTCATGTTACAGTTTTTTGCTTAAATTGTCATTTGTTCTTTAGTGTAGAATGGATGGATGACTTTATATTTTAATATTTCTAAAGAAAAGGGAGAAGGTGAAGAAGGGGTGGGACCTATGAACATACTACATAGGAAATGAGGGTGATGAGGGTGACAGTGTAAGTCAGTTGCCATGTCCATGTAAAGGCAGTACGAAGCGGTCGGGCGGCATTAGAGCTTTTGGCTGTAAGGAAGGGATGGGGATATACAAACAATGAGCAATATACATGCCCATCTACAGAAAAGAACAGAAGAACTCTAACACTGACAAGTCTGACAAACCCTAAACTGCAACTTCTTAGCCATGCAATTCATTTGTTTTTTGTCTTACAGTCAAAATATTATTCAGCAAAGATTAATTTGTTTTGTCAAAATAGATTTAAAAAAATCTGAAAAATGGAAGATATGTGAGAAGGGGATCTGGAACTGCTTCACCTACTAATTTGTGGGCCTGGTTACACATTTATAAAATGCCTGAAGTTAAGTCTATTGTGTACTTGTTGTTTTGAACATTTTTTTGCGCTAAAAAATTTGTTAGGAAGACAAACTATTGGAAATCAATCGCACAAGTTAGTCACTGAGGCAGTTCCAAATCCAAAAAAGTCAAATTATATAAAAAAGAATATTTCACACTGTGATCTAAATATTATTTGATTGACAAAAAAACAAACCAAACATACTTAATAAGCCAAAAACCATAATCAGAACCAAAGTGCCAGTGATCAATTGGATAAATACAAAAAATATGACCAGTCAAAACTATCAAATGAAAAATGTTAAGATGAAAGAACAAAGCCATTTAAAATTTTGCACACATTGCAACCAGATGCACACAATAGAAAACAGACACTGCTGAGAGAGGCACTCGACTGAAAGACGGGCTCCTCTCTCATGTGTTTCTCGATGACAAATCTGTAATGTTAGTCTTTAAACATGAAGCGGCCGTGCAGTCTGGGTGTACATCAGAGAGAGACGGTACTGGCTGAGAAGGGGTTACTTATATTACGTTTTGGTTTTGTTTTAGTCGTACTGCAGGATGTTGATGCATGCTTAAAGTAAGTTGCATTTAGGGAAAGTAGAAAAGAAACAACACAGCAAACTGGGGGCAGGTAAGACTGACCAATGTTAGAAAAATAGGAGACAGACACTGTGTCCCAATCCCTTACTATGAACAAGTAGTTAATTCATTTAATGTAACAGTCCTCACTGGCAAGAAGCAACATGAGTGCAGATGTCAGTCGAACTGCAACATAGATTAATGCTACAGCCAATTCACCTCTATTCCTGTTAGTCATTGTATCGTGACACATCATCACCACAGTCAACATGAAATAAATCCATCTATTACATGTTTGTCACTCCTCCAGTGTGATGCACTGCATAGCCCCACCCTCCAAAAACAAATGAACAAATATAACCAAACAGGTGTACTAGTATGCAATTGGGACACAGCTCAAGTTTAACTGATAGCAGTGGGGAAGAGGAAAGAAAAAAAACAAAAAAAACACAAAACATATATTAATAATTTGTTGTCATGTACTGTATATGAAATGCAATTTATTAAGGATTCCAGTAAGATATAGACTCAAAAGACAGGTTCAAAGCTGATAACCATAACACTGTGCAGTGGTGGGAGGTGTGTCTATCTGACCCTGCCACTTCATTTTACAGGTCTGGAAATGTTATTGCAAGTAGGTGGTGATTACAAAGAAACATTTTTAAATTTCTGTTTAATAGTATGATGTTAACCATTTGCATTCTCACTAATTCAGCAATCAACAATCAGGCACTCTCTCTCTGCCACACAGTTATCTTACACAGGTACCTACATGATTGTTCACTTTAGTTGTAGTAGGTTTTTGTCCCTTTTAAATGCTAATGTAATGCCTCAAAATATAGAAATATATAAATTCATCTTAATGGGAAATTAGTTACTAGTTGTCCGTAATTAGTCATTTAAAAACATCTTTTAAAAATAACAAGTTAAACTCATCTGTTGAAAAGGGTGTGAATGTAAATGGTTTAAAAAATGCACTTAAATTTACTGATCAGCAGAACCTGTAAAATTGAGAGTTACTGAAACTAGAAACTGGTGGACTTGTTGAAGATTCATGAAAACAAACGTGTTATATGTAATGACTTGATTGCTGTGTCAGGAAGAAACCTGAATCCCAAATTGTTGCCATACAATATATTTTTTCAGCATTTGCTTTACAATCATTCAGACTGAGGGGTAAGTTGTGATCACACTGCTCAGTGTAGATATAAGACACAACATTGTTTCATAGCAAATCCACTATGCAGATGTACATCATCCTGCTATCATAGGGGAAGGTCAGCAGTCAAACTCTTTAAACTCAAATGAACAAACTTACTCACATAAATACAGTTACTTCACCACTTATAGGATATAACGATATAATATTCAAACATTTATTGACTGAAGAATGTTATGGATACCAGCTTTAACCTTATAGTGTCTTTTGACAATGATTCAATATTTTGCCTAATGGAACCTACATGGTTTTTCCATGTCGGTAAAATATATTCGGAGAGGAATTCCATAAGATGGCAAATATCTGACTAGTCTTTGTGTAAGTGTAAATGGACTGAGACCATTGGTTGCCTGAAGGGCAGGAACATGTTTTGAAACACATATGGTTTGCTTTATAAAATGCTCAGCAACACTGTAGCTGGGATTCTTGATTCACTGCAGTTTCCATATGTGGTCTGTGAAAGCAGATTTAATAAAAACCCTTTGACTCTTCAAAAGTTTCCCTCAACAGTGTCCCCCTTTTTTACCAAAACAAACCCACATTTTAAATGAAATGACTTACACACTTGTTTAAGGTGGTTATTTGTATCTTCTTTTACCTGTTACTTTTATCACTATTATTGCAGTGTATCAGTAGTGTCCATTTTGTGACAATGTGCCTTGTTAATTGTTTTGTTCGTTTTTCATTCTCAATCATTTTAAATGTATTATTAATCATCATATATCATCATATATGATGCTGACACCATGGAATAGCGTCTGGCAAAGAAGTATAATGACTGACAAGTCCACAAATTATTTCAAGTTTGAAAGCAAAAGTCAGTGGTGAGTTATTTTAACTGATGATTGAGGTGAAGGGGTTTGATGGTTTTAGAGTTTAAATGTTTTATATTTTAAGCAATATTCTATTATTGCTTAAATGTGTGTAAAGTATTTTGTTTCCTCTTTTTGCAACAGATTGCCAGCAGAGAAACCGATGCAGTTTTGCCACATGTATATAAAAGCCCAATCTCCACCAAAATACCAACAGCTGCTGTACGCTGCCTCAGTTGAGTGAATCTCACACCTGTTTGCACCTCTCCTCCCAGCTGTGCAATTCACTCCCATGTTTTCCTCTTTTTTTAGCATCAGCTCCACTCTGTATGCTTGTTTCAAGTTATGTTTGCTGATTTATGTTCACTATGCTGGCCAACTATCCAGCTGTTCAATGTGAGCTCACACATAGTGACAAGATTTATTGGTGCCTGGAAAAGAGTCGGGATCCCATCCTACATTGCACCACAGGCATGCACATCACAAACTCATCTCATGATTGTGGTTATTCTCTGAAAATTCTCTCTTAGCATGGATGTTAATAAGGCACTGTGATTGATTACAACACTTTATACCTTATTTGTTTAGTAAGAGCAGAATAAAGATCCAATGTATGAGACCAAGGGGAAACAAAGGACAACATCACAAACACTGCCAGATGATGACTAATCATGTGATGTGTTAGGAAATCACTGCTATATGCCTGGTATTTATCTGGTCCCAAATCTTTGCAGATGTTTCCAATTTTTGTTGGTCAGGCATATTTTTCTCATGGCTTGTCAATATCTTTTACGGAGATGTGATTTTTTTTTATTTTTTTTATTTTTTTTTCCTGTAATATTTTTTGAGCAGCCATCCATGGGAGTGGCATATGTTCATGAATATCTTATTAACAACATGCACACAGAGGTGGTCAGTTATTACAATGTTTTTGTTCTGGCTGATAACTCATGAACTGTTTGGAGTAGAATAGAGCTTTCTACAGCATGTTCCTTCAATAATGGTGAGTCGACTGATATGGGCCATGCCCCATTGTGACTAGAAAACATTTCTGCCATTTCAGATTTGTTACATATTTTTGATTCTATTGGCTTACATTTCATCTTGGTACATACTACATTCAGATGAGTCTGAATAAAACTTGTGGAACCTGTGAATTTTCTATATCACATACTTCTTGTCTTTAATTGGTTGTCAGCATTTTTAGGATGTGGTCTGATATACTTAACAGGCTGTAACTGTTCAAGGCTTAAATCGATTGAAACCAGATATGGTAATGTTGCACATACAGCCACATTGCATGCGTATTTTTGTAACACTGCCCCAGGGGTGCTACAGTAACATCATGTTGAAGCATGGTACCAACAGTGCCATCTTTTAGCCTTTATTAAAAAGCCACCATAGCTTGTAGACACCTATCACCAGCACTAGTGTCAGATGTGATGCCTTTCACCTCTAGTTGGTGCTACAGTGCAAATCAAATTTGAATAAGCAGTAGCAGATGCAGCAATTACAGGCGCTTTCTTTAGGAAATGTATATGTTTGTATAATATACAGATATTTAAATTTGTAATTTTAATCTGTATATCGAATTTCATAACTTTTCTTCTTGTCTTTAGCATTTCACTGGTAATATGAAAAAAACCCTGAAACCGAGTTTGGGATATGCTTCGGAGATTTATCCTGTTTAGTGTGGGCATCATTTTATCAAGCTTAAAGTTTAGAACATTTGGATCAAAAACCTGGTGAACATGGCCCTCCTTCATCTGGCACAGTGTTTTGAAACAGCATTGTGAATCATATAAGATATAGTTATATGATTTACATGTGTATAATTTATGTACGTATTTGTATGAGAGATACTGACATTACATATCATTAATCACTTTTGTTCCAATATCATATTATTTAAGTCAAAATATCTATGGTCTCCAAGAAAAAAGTCTGTTAACTTGTCCATCAAATATCTAGAAGTTTACTGTGTGAACTATTTAAGGACCTTTCTGAATTGCCATCTTATGAAATTGATTTGAAAGGAAAGGAGAAGACGACAGATTTACAACAGAGAACAGAATCACTTGATAACTTCTATCGGCAAACCACACAGACAACAGCCACACTGACAAAATAAAGACAGTGTGGGGTAAAATAGACGAGATTCAATGTTGCTGCGACCGCAAAAAATTTCAACTTAAACACGAATGCAGACAAAGCAACCAAGTTAGCCTAAAGGCTCAATGGAGTCAAGGATCAGTCGGAAAGCATGCAAATAAATGATCGAATGTCACTTAAAAGAGAGAAAAAAAAAAGTGGAAAATATTAATGTTTCTGGCAAAAGAAATCATTTTTTGCCATCTATACCAAAGTATATTCAAATGCACAGGAGAATTAGAGAAGAAGTGGAAGGTTGGAAAGTGACTGACCGAATGAGGAGGGAACAATTTTTGAATAAACCTGCCTTCAACTACTTATGGAACTTTCCCTGATTAGGACAAAAAAATTGATGGCAAGAATAGATTTGTTTTGCCTTCTTTATTTGCTTTAAAAACAGAAAAAGGGATGTCTTCATAAAAAGCTGCATGGTACAAAGCCTTATGGTAGCCCAGAATATATGTGGAAACAATTATCTCCCACCAAAACGTCATGCCACACATGATGAGGCCAAAATACAAGAATGAGTCTTTGGATAAGTGGTGAATAGACGGGAATGATGGTCTGGTAAACAAAAGATTTTAAAAAGAAAAGAAAACAGGAAATAGCATTGACTTCCAAAATGATACAACAAAGGAAATCTCAAATCAAAGCATGCGGCTGTCAACGTCAAAACGTGATGTTAGGGTTAGAATGTTGTGAATTTCTGTGTAAACACATGACTGGATGACTGGGGCCCTGTCTTTGTCTTTCTTCACAAATCCCCATGAATCTCAGGCTATACAGCACAGCTTTAAACCCATTTACACCACAGCCTTACACATACATTTTGAAAAAATTTGGGAATGACCTTCAGAGGTAGAACCTACAGGTGGCCAGCAGAACAGTTCTACGATCCTCACCAATCATGTGTCTGAATGTTATGATGTGATGCTAATGTTTAACATAAAGCAACACTACTTCTTTTATAGTGAAACATCACCAATTAAACTCAATCAAAGTCAGTTAAGTCAGCTTCTTATTTGCAGAATGGATCAACATCATTTCAAATGGAAATATTGTTGAGCTAAAAGTCTTGCTGTATGGTGAAAAGTTTCTTATTAGTACTCCAAGTATCATAAGCACATTTGCTTCACTGTTTTAATAATAATTTGGATAACATGATTTATGGTTTTATGTCATCTGCGACCAATTGAGGAGAAGAGTTTGTGTTTACACTTGTCTTTATGCCATGTACACCCAAAAGCACCTATTTAAATTATGGCTTGGCAATATGGCCTTAAATTGATATCAGAATATGTTTAGACTATATTGGAATATACAACATATTTCAATAGTTTTGAAAACATTTCTGAAAATGTCTGGTTTATTACTATTAGTAACATTAATAAAATAATGCAAACAGCAGTTCGTTTACATTTTGAATGATTACTTTTTTTCCCCCTCTTATTGAAACCTCGTTCTGAACAGATAAATGAAATACAGTTGTACGTTATTTCTTGCCAGACAGCTGGGAGCACTTCTGCTGCTAGTTGTCCTCATATACAACAAACATTACAAACACACAGAGGTATACATCTGTATGTACACTGTTTTTTTTTGGTCAGTGTAAATCTTTTTTCCTTATTTAAATTTTGCACTAGGCTGGCCACAGTAGCCAGTGTTCCGGTGGTCAGACTTACACCATAACAGACAGTAAACTGCACTTTAATGAGATAACACAAGTGTACGTCTTCCATTTTTACTTTTTCCAGTCTTAATGGTAGCTGGCAAACCAACTTATAGGTGCATGACCACCACCTACTGAACTGGGGTGTAGCAGTAGATTGGCGGAAAGAACAAATCCAAATTTGTTAGCATATACTACAAAGTAATATTGTGTTTTCCATAATTTATCAATAATAAAAATTCCATTCATGATACCTGATGAGTGATGACCATCTATTAACACGTGTTTGACAGTAAATAAAAGTACAGTGCTAAGTACAGTCTGGAGCTAAAGGACCTTGAATGCTAATACTTTTAGCTAAGAATTACTGATGATAAGTAAAGAAACTACATTTTGATGGTGGAACCGTTAAAATAATTAGAGGGGGTTGCAGTGAAAAATTAAAAATTGTCTGGAGCCCTGCATATTGGAATACATAGTCTCATATCACAAAAAAACAATACAATATTGTAAAGCTTTGTTGTCTGGATGGCTATCATGGATTCAAATAAGCATAATTTGGAAAGTTGCATTGTTTTCTCTTTTAAACATGAAATATGTTATGAATATGTTACAAAACTAGAAAAGCAATTTATTTAGTAGGGAACTGACTGCTTGCTGTTTCCATCAAAAATAATTGTGTTTCTAAAATATGGAAATTCCCAAATTCTTTCAAACTGATTCTCTCAGTTATCACAATGCTTAAACATTTTAGAAATTGTTATATTTAGATACAAAAAAGACAGAATAACAAGTACACCTAAAAGCAAAAGAATGACCCAAAAAAAGGAAAAACTTGTACACAGAAATTCAATGATATCTGTTCTCTATTACATGTACCAATGCAAGCCTCTAAATATGGAGAAACACAAATGATAAGAAAAAGTACAACACATGGATGTAGTCTGAACAATACACTGCATTTCAGCAGAACACAAGCTTGAAAAAATGTAAAAATGTGCTGTTTCGAAATTAAAATCAGTTGAGCAGTGAATGGCTGGAGCAGTGGACTCAAACACAATGTGAGACATTTTGCCGCATCAGTGCAGAGAACATAGTTCACCATCATACAAATTTTGCACATTTGGGATGACATGTTAACTCTTATTATTTCTCTCAGCAGACAAAATTTGTATGCTCTTTGGTGACCATGTTAACTACTTTGGAAGACCCCATGTGCAAGTGTAGCTTGTGATATTAATGTGTCACTGTCGTCTACTAGCCACACACTCAATGAAACTTCTGTATGATTGATGTGCCAGTTCAAATATTTTCAATTTGGATTTGAACCTTGCATTTGACAATCCAGCTTGCCTTGGATTGAGTAATGTGTGGTACAGCTTGCTGTCACTACATTGGCTGCTGAATGAAGTTACACTTTGACGAACCATGGGGGTGTGATGCTTTGAGGATACCTCGATCCTCAGGTGCAAATGAATGAAAGCACAAAGAAAGCAAGCAAATGCAAACTAACCTAGCCCACCTGCATGGCTAGTTTCACACTCCTCCAGGTCTTCGTCATCGCTCGAACACTCTGCAGATGACACAATTTCATCTGGTGTGTGCTTCTTGGGCCGAGCGTTGGTCATTAGAGGTCGCAGCAAAGGAAGCCGAAGGCAGCCACAAAAACAAGACACAGAAAGACATGAAAAATATACAAAACAAGTCAAAAGGTATCATGAGAGTTCTTTTTTTTTTTTTTTACCTTGGAAACAGTCATCTGATGGCTTTCTGTCTAGAGCTTTCATCTACATCTCATTCTCTCTCCAGATTAGAGTCTACAATTCAATATCCACCCAAATGAGACATATGGTCACAATCTGCCCACTGTGCTGAGTTATCGTGTTCAATAATGGCAAGTAAAGTGTTTTGTAGAATATTATGACGTCACAATAAAGTTGGGATTTGGCCCTTTGGATACCATCTTTTTTATCATTCATTATTTGATCTTTTAGTCATGTATGTAAAATTTAGGCAAGATTTTTTGGGTCATGGCAGAAAATGAGTTTCGTGAGGTTTCAGAGAGAGTTTTCCCTCTATGTATATTATGAAAGTCTCTCCATACCTGTACAGTTGAGGAGGATCTATGTTTCCGTGTGGTAGTGGTGGACATCATGGTGGTAGTCTCAATGAAAGTAGTGGACATCTCTGGAGGCATGGCCGTGGTCCTGGCAGAACCTGCCACACTGGGCACATCACCTACCAACCTCACACTGCCATTAATCTTGATGTTAGGGTTGCCCTCAGCGGCCATGTTCAACACCTTGAGGCCATTGTAATAAAGGCCGGACAGTTGACCCTGAAAGGGCCGGCTGCGATCACTACCACCAATCGCGACTGTTGCTTGGGTGTTGAAAATGGTTAGCTGCCGTCCTAGAGGAGACATCCAAATGTAAGATATTTGCAACAGAGTACGCTATTCATTTACAACAGGTGCTTATTTTTGTGGTGGCATTATGACCAGCTAAGGCAGTGATTCAGGTTAATATTTAACTGATCTTTTAATCATTTTTTGCCTGTCTATACTGAGAGGTTAGTTCAAATGAGGAAATCTGGCCTAAATAGCAAGTCTGGCTAAATGTAACTACTCAGGTAAGCCCACACAGTCTGTGTGCCCAGGACCTACCACTTTGCATTGGTTGTTGCACTTGCACAATTAAAATAGGACCCTTAAAGTAATGACTGTATGAGACATTTTCCTCCCAACTTATTAATATAAATCCATATTATTGTTTTGTTTATTTCAATTTATTTTACAAGTTATTCATCTATTTATTTACTACAATTTAGTTTCTTTTTTCGTTAAAAATTTAGCACTTTTAGACCACTTAAAGGTCAATATAATGACGCATGCATTGTATTGACATTCACTAAGTTTAATGATAATCTGTCAGAGATGAAAAGCATCACTTTGGTCAAAAATTCTAAAAAGACAGCTTGTATGAATATGTTATGACCTGAATTATTCACAGAAAAAAATCTAATAAAAACGTCATGGTTTTGGAAATCCACACAGTTCATTTAAGCCTTAACTGGATACATGGACAAACATTCAATCCTCTTATTATAGAAGAACAGTAAAGTAAACACACATAAGCAGAAAAACATGTTTGTTTGAAATTACCTTTCTCTTGTAGCCACTCTTCTACTGGTCTGGCGTATTTGAAAGGAATTTTCTTATTGGCCATTTGATAGCGTTCAATGTCGCTGTTCCCTTTAAAGTTTAAGAAGACATTTATAAAGACATTTATTGATCGTCAGTGTCATGTCACACTTTCTTTCTCACATTTACAATATGTTTAAATGATTTTATCTGAAGGTTACAATTGTATTAAACTTGTTTAAGTCGCAGCTGCGTACCTTTATGTTTTCTTTCAAAAACAAACAACAAAAAAGCAGCTCATCACTGTATTCTCAAAATTGTCCTTTTCACTTCACACAGAGTATCCACTACTGTTACAAAACCACCATAACATACTCTACAGTTCCTGTGAATGGGTGGAGCAGTAAACAGTGTCTTCATGAAGCATGGTGAGAGTAAAAGTTAATCAAAATCATCCTAAACTGTTCTTTTTTTTTGCTTTTCTATTATATATTCAGTAAACATATGACATATGAATAAAGAAAAGATTCTGTGACAAAACTGAAAAAGTGTATTATATATAAATATTTGAAAAAGCATTTGCTACTGTACTTTTGTTTGCGTGCATCACAATATTCAGAGTGGATGATCAGCTAAACTTTTCTGGGCTTAATTTATTGTAAAATGACGGAGGCATAACTTGACATGACACCATGCAATACACGGCAGGGTAGAGCTAAATATTACTTATAGTTCAATGAACAGCATGTGCAACTGATATTGATATTGGAACTTGGACCTGCATGGCTCTATTTTGGTTGCACTAAAATGCAATGTCATTCAGCATGGCTCAATTTAAGTGTCAAATAAGTTTTAGCACTGATTTGCAGCAGTGAATATGTCTGGTGGGAAACCTAAAGATACTTCAATTGCATCAACATAATGAGAAACTATCTTCCTACCAGTTGGACCCATTCCCTCTAAAACCTTGCTGACATTCCAAAACGTTTGTTTCATTTCAGTTCTGTCAAGTATTTGACCACAGTATACCATGTTAATTAGTCGCGAGGGGAGTGAAGTACACCGACATGCAGCTAAAACTGTCGGGTCAGAAGAGGTACAGAGAAAAGAATGTTAATCAAATACAGAAAGTATTACCCATACAATTCAAGCACTTTGCTCTCCAGGTGGATGAACCTAAACATCTTCTGCAAAGAGGAACAGAGGAAGAGCCTGATGCTACATCTAACTGATAAACTCCTAAATCTGGTGAAGGTCTAGGAGGATACCCAGACAGCTCCAATATACCTATCTTTTGTGAGCACCCACTGAAAAAGAGCCTATGAAGTGGACAACCTTTGGTTAGAGTGTCACAAACTCTGAAGTCAGCACCTGGGTACTCATTTGGTCAACGATCGTGTAAGCTAACCTACCTCAAACATGAAGCATAGGTCCCACACGAGACAGTGAGCTTGTTTAAAGGAGAAGGACAAGGTGCAGTAAACATTTGTGAAGCATCTCATTCTTCATGTAAAGCTAAGGAGTGAGATGGAAAGAATCCAACACCAGGGTTCTGAACTGAACTGAACTGAATATCTGGTTAGGAGGTGTCCACAATGTAACCACTGAGATATCACTCAACTCACAGACTGTTCTCACCTCTACTGCATCCATTCCTGACAAACAGACTGCAGATTGTCAATGAGCCATATGGGTTGACACGACACAGTCTATATGATCGTTTTTTTTAATTCATATTTTCTTTCTTTTTTTTCTTTTTTTTTTTTGTTATAGCAGCTGGTGTAGCACTACATATTATAAAATTGGTTTGACTGCTTTGTAGTGTATTGGGATTTCCACCAGGTGGCAGGATAACCTCTGCTATAAATGCTGTGTGACTGTACAGTATGGAGTAAATAACTGCAAAATCTTATTGGTTCCTCTGTCAGCAACTTGCTTTTACTTGTGTACACGGGGTTAACAGAGCAGTGCAAATAACCACCAAGAAGTGATTCTTTCTGTTTCTATGTTCATTGACAACAGAGCTGTCTGTGAATAGTCCCTCTTCTTTGTGAACACTCTGACGAAAAACATGTTCACACCTGCCGTGCTGTCATTTTGGCAACTTTCTTGCTAGATTTAGCACGTTTTCAGACCCTCTGAGTGGCTTTGATTCTAAAAAAGCAACTAGTGACGTTGCAAATCCACCACTCTTCTGCCAACAACACTGGGGGGAGTCTGTGTGCGTGTGATATGTGAGGCAGGCAGGATGACAAAACAGATTACCCACCCAGTGCTTGGAAAGTTATTAAAACACAAGCAGGAACTGAGTATTTGATGAAAAATTGATCAGCTGCCGATCAATCTGGGCATCCCTAGTTTGTGGAGCTCTGGCTACCACAACCCCTTTTTTCACCAGCGACAACATGTTCTGTCTGATTGTGAGATGCCCTCTGCTGCCTAACAGTG
The DNA here is from genome assembly GCF_904848185.1 of Acanthopagrus latus. Lineage (NCBI taxonomy): Eukaryota > Metazoa > Chordata > Actinopteri > Spariformes > Sparidae > Acanthopagrus > Acanthopagrus latus. The sequence continues at coordinate 20,438,830 of NC_051054.1, read as the reverse complement.
CCTCCTGGATCTTTGTGATAAATGGCTGGGTGGGGACAATCACTTCTGTTTCTGTTCTGTTCGATTCCACCATTCTATAGGGACCTTCGCTGGCATTATGATACCTTTGCGTACTGGAATCTACACCACCCACCCAAACACTGCTGCAGACCACTCCATGCCACCCATGGCAACAGCATTCCCTTATGGCAGTGGTCTCCCCTACAGAACAAGGTGCCCTGACACTCATAAACCTGCTAAAAAATTACCCAAGAGTGACAAAGAGCTCTAGGTGTTGGCCTGGCCTCCAAATTCCCCACATCCCGATCCAATTGAGCATCTGTGAGACATGCAAGTACAAGTCCAATCCATGGGGGCCCCAGCTCGCCACCCACAGGACTGAAAATATCCACCACCAACACCCTGGTGCCAGGCAGGTCTTGTGTCCTTGCCCTGGGTCAGAGACAAGTTTGATCCACAGCGGGGCCTCCATGGATAGGACTTGTTCCGACAAGTCCCATTGGTGCTCCATTGGATTAGGATCTGGGAAATTGGGAGTTCTTTGTCATGTGCCTTGGGCCAATCCTGAGCAGTGTTCGTCAGAGAGCAGGGTACGCTGTCGTGCTGGGTGGCCGCTGCCATCAGCAAATGTCGTTGCCAGTACTTTGTCTGCAACAGCTTTTAGGTGGGTGGTGCGTGTCAAGTGGCTAACATGCCAGGGACCAAAGGGTTCCCAGTAGAACATTGCATTGTAACAAGCTGATCAGTGTTAATTACTATTGCTAAAAGACTTGAACTGGCTTCATATTTACACACAGCCACTGTAGGATCATCACACATCATCATCATCATTTTTCAAGGACACGCACTCCTGTTTTTCGCCCCTATTCCTCTGTCTACAGTCCCTTATTTATTGACACTGGAAACAATCTTTGCTGTGTTAGTGTGCTAACAAAAATATAATAACTTTACTACATACAGCACTAAGCAGCTCAACACAGGTTTTATATGGCATCAAGATCAGGTCTGATAGTGGTAATAGTAATTGTCGTGCTGCGATATATGTTGTGCAACAGTCAATCCTCCCTCATTTCCTGTGGTCTCTGTGCCCAAGTGGAATGTTACACACACTCATCACAAGAGTTTTTCTTTAACCATCTCTATTTATATTTTCATTTAATGTTCGTTCCCATTCCACACTCCCTTCACTCTGCATGAATACATAAGTTAAAGACCAATTTCGTATTTATTAATTATGAGAAGCGACAGAAACAACAATGGAGTCTCCTCAAGAGGGGAGCATGCTGCTATAGCATCTGACATAGCCATCCGAAGATAGTTTGTCCAATCACAGGTATTCTTTGAAAGGGCCTGCCTTTTTCCCACAAAATTCTACTGGCACCTTTTCAAATAGATTTTTGTTACAAACCATCTGGGGCGTCAGGTTACTGGTCATCTAGAGAAATGGTGACTTAATTATTATACAAATATTTGCTGGTCAGAGGCCAATTTCACTGACTCACTGAACAATTAATGCAGAAGGCAGTTGTGGTTGTCACTAATTACATTTACTCATATACTGTACTTCTGTACATTTTTGAGCATCTCTATTTTCTGCTTATACCCCCCACTACTTCATTTTGGAGGCATATATTTTAGTTTTGCAGTGTTACCATGTAGCAGCTAAGGTCTGGTCCAGTTTGCTTGGTGCTGGTAATCTCTAACCGTCATTTTCATGGTTTTTTGTCATTCTGGGAACAGCTTTGAGAGTCACCGGCAATGGACCTATACAGTTGTTCAGATATGAGGATTCTCTGTAATTGTGCTCTATGCCTCTGAGGGAAAGCTAGAAGTTAAGCTCCCTTCATTGATCGCACTGTCTCCACTGTCTCTCATCAAAAGTCCCACTGAAAACATAAAAAAGAAAGAAACTGAAGCAATGCATCTGTCTGTACAGCATGCATGGAAAGTGTAAAACAGGGGAGAGTGCGGAGGCTAGGAGGCTGGCCAAATTAATCATCAAAGCAGTTGTCCACTGACAAGCTGTGCTGTTTCTAAATGCTGCTATTAAAGAACGGGCTGGATTGTCACATGCAACTTACGGCAACTTTTCCCCTTTTTTCTCTGTCATTTATAAACACACATCAGCCATTTCAGGCAGCAAATGTTTGTTCTTTGCATGTGTATGTCAAACTGTGAAAGCAGTGCTCGTACAAACATGGTCCACCATAACCCCTTCTCTGAACGCCCATGTATAAAAGCAATTAGTGTCTAGACCTGATGACCAACTTTTTGTGTCCTGCGATTCCACCATGGGACACAGGTCAGCCTGTCAACCATCATCGATTCTACACCAGCCTCTACGATGCACATTATTAATTGTTTTAGAGGGATATTTGCTAATAAAAGACATGGAGCTGAACCAGCAACATATGAATTTAAAGCTAGGGTCTGTAATGTTGTTCAGAAACACATTTTGTTATACTGGGTGAAATGGTCCTGCTATCCTGAGAGTAGTCATTACATTATGTATTCAGATAAACGAACGAAAATAATCAGACCTCTGTGGCAGCCGCAGGACTGAGAAAAAGCTGACCAATCCCTGCTATTCAGCCCAAATAGCACGGATTGGTCAGATGCCTTCATGTCTCGTTCTGCCTGCGCCCTCCTCTGTCCCTCCCTCCTGCGTGCGTGCACACCTTACGTTTCACTGATGCCGGAAATATTCAGCACACTGCTCTCCAGAAATATGGAGTTGCAGGAGAAGACGTTCATTTGGTTACAATGGCAGAGAAAATGCAGCTAGCCTTACTTGTAACAGCTCACCCTGCTAAACAGGCAAGGAAAAGAAAGCCTGAGGCTGAAAAAGCTGCATCGAAATAGTCTCTGGATAAAGAAAGAAGTCAGACCCCAGTCAACATGAGTGCTGTGTTTGAGTGTTGGAGACAACTGGGGCATGTGAAGGGACGAAAAGTGATGCAGAGGTTGCTCTCTTTCTGTTGGACAGGTAATGATTTGTTTTGTTTCGGGGGGATTTGTTATTTTCATGAAATATGTAAGGTTTGACAACTTGGTTACGTTTGTAGCTCGTTCTAGCCCAATGCTAACGTTAGCTTCTTTGTGTGTTGTTTTTAGCAATGAGAATGGCTAATGAGTCGGCCCAGTTTCCACTGGATATGGGTCCGCTGCATTGCAGCTCCGATCCGGTTTTGCTCCGCCTTCCGGCAGTCCCCACCGGTTGCGGTTTGAGTCGGCCACCGCACAGTACAGTAGACAGCTGGCCTCACAACGTGTGCTGGTGTCAACACGGAGTGTTTTATTTTGAAAAGTAACCGGATGTTGTTTGTTGTTTGCGCTTTACTTCCTGTCTGCTCCGTGCTAAATTCAGGTGAATTGCTGCGTCGTGCTCCGGCATCTCCTCCTCCCTGCTGAGTCCCACTGCCAGATGCACGTTCAAGTTTGTGGGGGCGTGGCTTTGGACAGAGCACTGACGGGATTGGGGGGATGGAACTTAGAGAGTTCTATTTTATAGATCTATTTTGTGTTTCTTACTTCTTACTTTTTCATTGCATTGTTTATTATTTTAATACAATTGTTTTTTATTACAATACCCTGTCTTTAGCTGCTGTGATGAGAATTGTCCTCATTTGTGGGACAAATAAAGGAAATTCTGATTCTGATTTTGATAATATAATGTAATAAATGCATGAATAAGGGAATCTGTATCTGTCACTGTGTAGTTCAAACCAGTCCCTAAACAGTGATGCCAGTTAGACAAAGTCTGGAGCATCTCTCAGGTTAGAGCTGCTACAGAAAGTGCAACAACAACATTTTTTGACAAACTGCATGAAAGACTGAAGACTGAAGACTTTGAATTTAACATGCTTTTTAGGGCAGTTGTTGCTTCGAAGGCATTGCAGGTCGTCCACTGAAGGGAAAGGTGATTCATTTTTGGCATCAGATGTTTTAACCCAAAATGACTTCAGTGACTTTTATATCGATGAGTAAGTGTAGGTCTTTTCCATGGTTTGGCATGATGCTGTGTTGAATATTGTCAGGCACTTTTTAGGAATCGCTGTGTCTGATTGTGCGAATAGCTAAATCTGGCAGCAGTTGTGTAGCACTTCTCTTAGCAAAAGTGCTATAAAGAAGATATATCTGCAATGTTACTGCTGGAGACCAGCACAAGAAATGTTTGTTCATTTTTTATTGCATATGTGTACTGTATATTTTTTGTTATTTCATAGTTCAGAAATAAAAGCACAGTAGTTAATGCCTTAGAAGGGACAGTGGTTGTGTAGACAGTGTTTTTCTCGTTTTAGGACTGACGGGAGAGTACACAGTAGGTGCACTGCAGTTCAACAAATAAAAAAAAAAAATAAAAAAAACAGAAGTTGGTAGGGAACTGAATGATGTTCCTTTTTTTTGTTGGAAGCACATGCTGCCCAGTGACCATCTGAACTGTAATCATGGCATGGTCATATTGTCTTATCACACTTTGTAACAGTATCTTTTCATTGCTAACTGATACTGTCAGATTTGCCACCAATTATGATAACAAACATCTTTGAATAGCAAAGATTAAAAGAAAGATGATTTGAATTGATTGACTAGTGTTGTACCTGTTGGGAAGTGTTCATTGATGGACCAGTTATCCACCTGCAGCGTAGCATTGCCACCATTCCTGGTGAAGCGGACAACATGATACTTCCCATCATTCACTGCGGTGCTGCTCTCCTCCACACTGATATCCACTGTACCAATGTTGAACGTCACTCCTATTTTGCCTTGTTGCTGAAATGAGAAAACACAATTATTTATCATAAACATAGATGTATTACTTTCCTGGATCTTATCCTTGTGGAATAATACTTATATTGCCTTTAATATTAAATACTATTGCTGGTGATTTCTCTGCTTTCTGTAATGAAATATCAACACAATGCATGGACACAGTTGTGGTCAGGTCATCATTGCTTGTTAGGTCTGACAACTTAGAACTTTGAACTAACCAGCCAAACACACCTAGCTATAATTATATAATGCATTGTGTTTTATTGATTGATGATTTAATAGTTAAACCATGATTAGGACACATTGGAACTGTTTGAAAACCTGATGTTTCACATCACAGATTATTATCATATTAGATGTCAGTTTGAATTGATGATTTATCTCGATCAAACTAATGGTCTTTGTGTCAAGACAAACCAAAGCTGTTTTGGTGAGTTTTATTTTGTTCGTGTTGAGTTTGAAATAATGTGTTTCACAATGACTTAATGAGGGAATTAAGCTTGTCTTAGTTCAGTAAAAGAGCAGAACTTCAAATTCAGAAAGCCTACAGTTGAGGTGCACACAATTATCTCCTTTCTTGTCTTTCTGTGAGTCATTTGTGTTGATTTATTACACTAAAATGTAATACTTTTCCAGTATACCTTTCCCAAGTGAAATGACTGGGTGCTATACAGACACCACTTAAGGCGCAAATTGGTATTACCAGCAGTGTTGGGAAAGTTACATTAAAATACAGTATATAACATATTACCAGTTACTTTGATTTTAAATTAATATTAGGACGGTTTGGTTTCATGTATCTGATATTTCCATTTCCTCTCTAGCTTGTGCTCAACTCACAGAAGCAGCATGGCACATTGGTTAGAAAACAAAACAAATCAAGGCAAAAAGTAACCATGCAGAGTGTGTGTGAGAACTTACTATGTGCAGCATGAGGTAGTCACCCAGACCAGGTGCACTGTCAATCCTGACCAAGATTCCGTCTTTCAGGGAGGTGCTGAAGCCCACAGTTAACCTGTCTGTCCTGGTACTCGGTCTCTCATTGGCTGGCCATTTGAATGTGATGAGGCCTCCTCCTTTGCCGAAGATGTACGTCGTCCCAGCTGAACAGAGCAGGAGAAGGAGGTAAACATAATGAGCTTATCTCTTCACTACAACAAGGACCACATCCTAAGTCTAAATATAGACTGAGAACTAAAACAACAATGCATGTCAAGTTAATCAATGCAGGTGCTGGTAAGATGTTCATCACATACAGCTGAAAGTCAAACAGGTGACTGCAAGTAAAATGTCATAAGAATATACATGGATATTGTACTAAAAGCAACAATATCTAAACCTATAAGCAACAGGGTCAAATCATGGCAAAGGCATTTGGACCAGGAGACCATGCAGTGAACTTCAGATTCGACTACTATAACAGTGTCTTTACAGGACTCTCTAAAAACTCCATCAGCCAGCTGCAGCTGATTCAGAACGCTGCTGCTCGAGTTCTAAGAAGAACCAAAAAGTAGATCTCATCACTCTGGTTCTTGGATCCTTACACTGTAAGTCAAAGAACAGATTTCAACATCCTGCTGTTGGTTTATAAAGGACCTAATGGTTTTGGGTCAAAATACATGTGTGATCTGCTGCCACGTTCTGAACCATCCAGACCTCTGAGGTGGTCAGGTTCAGGTCTGCTTTCAGTCAGAGCTAAACATGGAGGAGCAGCGTTCAGTTATTATGAGCCACATATCTGGAACAAACTCCCTGAAAACTGCAGGTCTGCTCCAACTCTCACCTCTTTTAAATCAAGACTGAAGATCTTTCTGTTTGCCACAGCCTTTCACTGAAGACATGTCAAGGCTTTGAGCTGCACTGTGACTTCTATTCTTTAGTTGTGTCTCTTTTAAACATTTTCTAACTTAGAACTCCTATTTCTTCACCCGTTCTAATGTTTGGTTTTTTTATGTCTTCCTACTGGTTTTTAGTGTATTTTTAGTGCACTTTTAACGATTTTAATGTAAGTTCTATGCCTCTGTAAAGCACTTTGAGTTGTTCTGAAGTGAAGTTGGTATAGTTAGTACATTATTGAAAGATGTATCTGTCTCATTGAAGTAACAGCTCTAGCCTCCTAAAATTGGTACAAACTACTTATTCACAAGCTACTCTTTAAAACAAGCTATATAATATTGGTGCAATAAGTACAATACAATAATATTTACATTATGCATGGTATTAAACCTTAACATTAACCTACCCGTACCCTTTTCACATGTGAAAAAAATCACATGAGAATTGGACATTTTCACAAGTGTATTAAATGCATACAAATGTGTTCACATGTGGACATGTAGATTATATGTTGGAAAAGCATGACACATGAAATTACATTAACTTTCCTTCTTCACATCTGAATTCCACATGTATGCATGTAATTGGCTAGTTGTGCATATAAGTAAAACATTTTACATGTGAAAAGAAAATAAGGTCTCTTGTGAATTGGACATTTTCACAAGTAATTGGCTTCTGTCACATTTGAATGAAAATATTGACTGGAGAAATTAGATTTTTTCCTTGGGAATAGGATGCGTTCATAGGCAATTAGCTTTTTTTCACATAAAAAACACATAGAAACATCCGATACACATGAGTTTAGAATGTTTTATTCTCACTGAACTGTTTTCCGACCATGCACGGGCCTTGCTGTTATTACGAAAGCCAGACATTTCTGGATCGTATTAAACAAATATGCCATAGGATCATCTTATTATCGTGTCCTGTACAAATGTATGAAATAAAAGAAAAAATATTAATTTACAGTCAGACGGGAGCTGACTCATTCATTGAAACTCCATAAAGCTGTGGGGAGATCATTATCTGCCAGTTCATCACTGTGAGTGACAACTTATTATTATTACATATTATTACTTATTATTATTATTATTATTACACTGTTTTCACACTGACATTTGAAGTATTTAAGAACAGCTTTAAATCATAGCTCTGACATGTTATGCATGTCTTCCCTTCTCTGAATACATAAATATGAAAAATAACGACTTTACAATGCACACCAACTCCTGAATGCTTATAAAATACATCCAAGCTTTTACAGGAGAGCTTCACTGTGTTCTCCTACACACACTCAAACACAAACAAATACACACTCTAACAGGATGCTTTCATGTCCGCCACCCACACACCTTTCAGTTTGGAGCAGGATCAACATGCCTTACCATCTGGGTACAGTAACAACATAGTAACAGCGCTCAGCACTGTGCCAAAACACAGCACGGCGCTGTGCAACAGATGAAACCACCAGGCTCCGCTCCAGAAGATATTTATCCTGCCTTTTTCAATCAGCAGCAAAAAAAAGCACAGTCACAATGTCTGAAGACTTTGGAGAATACATTTAAGTACATTTCGGTCGAATTACATCTTTGTACAGGATAATAAATCATAGTCATTTTAACGTATGATGTTGCTCACTTACTGGTCAAATGACTAAATTATACAGGATATTTAGATTCGATCCGAGAGAAGCTTTCAATCACAGACACTAGAGTAGAAGATCTGCCAAACATACAATACACAGGGCATCCTGGGGCTGACACTTGTTTATAGTCACAGTCACTGAATAATATAGTATAATCAGTGTAACTGACTGACTGATCCTCCTGATCGTGAATGTGGCCTTTACCGTGTCATGTAGCTCCTCTGCTCTGCTTCACTAAAACCACTACAGTACTACAGTAAAACCACTTTCACACACACACACACACACACACACACACACACAAGTTGCTCCGCTTGGTGAGAGCGACTCCTCCACAGCAGTCTGCAGCAATGTTACTGCTGCTTTCAGCTTGTTTCTGCTGTAAATAGTTATGACCTATACATGCCAACACATCATAATATCTTTAATATAATCATATCAAGTCATTTTCATGACATTTTTAATACATTATGAATAATATTATTATTATTGTGAGTTGTATGATATCACACTGTCCTATTCTAATTCACTGCTACTGTGTACATAAACCTGATTCCCCGCAGTGAGCTGCAAATAGACATAACTAAACAGACTCTGCTTGAGTGGAAAAAAAAAGTCTTTGTTCTGAAAATGTTCTGCCTCTGTGACTAAAAGGCTTCAGATGTCATCTTTTAGCAGGAACATGTTTTCTTTGTGAAAATGTGAAAAACTTTACATAATAACTTCTCTGTTGTGTTTCACAGAACAGCCTCAGCTCAGCTGTCACCGCTCACTGTCTGTCTTACTCACTTCAGATGTCAGCTGAACAGGAACTACGGTACTCTGTGTGTGTGTGTGTGTGAGAGAGTTTGTGTGTGTATTCAAAGCATCTGTGTTGTTGCTTGTAGCTTTAACAAACAATAATACTGAGAATGTGATAAAGAAGACTACTGTGTGCAAGCGACTTTAATTCATCACGGTCTGCTGTGGCTGACTGGCAGCATGTTCAGTGAGGACTGGTCGGTCAGATTGCTCATTGAGATTGAGGGAACAAATGCTCATTTGATACACATGATATTGACTCAGAACAGAGCTTTGAGTACACTTTTCAAATATCCATGAAGGAGGAGAGAGCACCATTTTAATTTTCATCATTTTACAGCGGGGTAGTTTATCATCAGAGTTGAGGTAAATAGAAATAGTAGGTCGTACTTAACTCCCTGCACCGAAACAAAATGTTACAGTGAAGATGTCTGGACAGAAATTCCTCAAGACAGACAAAAAACTGATCAGTTTTGTTTGCGGGTGCATTATGGGTGCTTGGCTCTGGTGACTACAGGACCCCTAATAGACCGCTTCACAGCAGACACACAAGTGTGTTTTCTAACATTAATGACAGCTGCATTCTATTGAGGTGAGGTCATTCCAGGGCTCTGGTGATGTACCTTCTCACGTGGTTGGTTCTCAAGTTAAAATGTCTGCCATGAAACAGGTGTACTGTCAGCAGGTATGCAACTGGCAAAACAAAAACAAAAAAAAAAACCTCACTGTAACAACTGTCATGATGCGAGAGAAAAAAGGGAAGATTCTGCAGTGAAAGTGGAGTTTTGTACTTTGTAATTCAAATGTCCTGACAGATGGAACTCAGGACTCTTCCTGAGGACACCAGCAAATTATTTTACTGCTAAGCTTGGAGTCTGTGAGTAATAAATCTTTAGTGTGAAGCTTATAAAACCCTAAACATCAGATCCTGACAGATCCATTTGGTGTCTGAACATAATTCATTAACTTACAGCTGCTGTACCATCTCTGCATGGCTCATCAGCAGCAACACGAAACCTGTGACGCTCGTCCCACCTCAGTGCAAACACATGGGTCTGGAGCCAGGAATTTAAATGCACAAATAAAGCACTGTTTTTATTCTGCAGTGCAGGCTTTGGACCCCAAAGATTTGTATGAAATATCAGCATTTTAATCTATTCTGAAGTTGCAATAAGCCGACTCACACAGCTCAGTGAGCGAGTGGCCTGGCCTACAGGTGTTGGCTGTTTACCATATGGTCCATATGACTATGAGGCACTGATGATATATGATATGATTTGCGTGTGGAAGTGACGGTGTGTGTGTGACAGTCCGCCTTTGCACGCTATTAGACTGTACAGCCCACAATTTCACCAGAGGCCCACACAACCACTGCTCTCACACAAATCTGACACACATACAGGCTTGCTAATTCTAATGAACCAGCCCAGGCTGATGAGGTTCTTTGCTGCAGCAGAGGACGGCACCCACAATGGCTTTGTTGCCTCCCTACCAAAGCCGATTTGGACTTATAAAGTAGTGGCCTATGAAAACATTGCCTCCAGCTTTTGCCTGCTGAAAACCTATTAAATCATCTCCTAATACAATATGCTAATACCATGTGGGTGTACCAATTTCAGGTGCATGCCCCAAAACTCACGCCCCCCTTAACTGTTCTCTATGTGGCACCCACCTGAAAAATAGAAACATGAATATGGAAATTGAGTGATGCCGTTGGCCCTGAGGCCCTGGAACACAATGCTGCTTGGCTGGTGCTCTTTGTTCCTACACATATTGTTATTTCTTAATTTATTCCTGTATGATTCTTTTTTACACAGCACCATGCCTGGGCAGTGATACACAGAGTAAGACAATTAAACAACAGGGTTAGGCTACTGCTGCCTTAATTGTCTAAAGATCATTTGACTAACTTTATTATGTTTAGCCCACCGTTGCCAGCGTGATCATGATTGTACTTCACAACAAGAATCACCAAAACAATTGTCCATCCACAAATAGCAGAAGACAGCAGCACATCAGCAAAAGCACTCATTTCTCACTCATATGATAAACATTCAAACCAGCCGTTTTATGTGTACTTGCACTTTTCTTGAGCCATATTTGTTCCATAAGCACCTATCAATTGTAAAATATGTGAGCAAAGGCAGATCTCAATCAAGAGGAGAGCTCAGAGATTACTGTTTAACTTCTGGGATTAAAAAGTGGGTTAATTTCTACTCATGGTTATCAACCCATGGAGGTCCATGGATCCATGGAGGAGAGCTGCTCTCTGGAGCTGGAGGGAAAATGTACTTTACTTTAAGAATGGAACGTTACAGTGAGGAGAGGGCGATAGAAAGATAGAACCAGAGTCACTCTGGTGAGTGCTGAATTTATTGAGGATGAATCAGAATTCAAAGATACAGAATCGAAGCTATTGTATGTGAAAGTATCTGGCTGTTTGGGAAAGGTAAACATGATCCTGTAAAAATGTGCTTACTGGTGGGGAACACACCATCAGACACATCCGATGAAGATCCGTCTGACGTGATCCAGGCACAAATGTTTTATTCACGTTCTCTAAATTCTCATCAGTCGACTTCTGTTCTCACTCTCTGATCCTCTCACCCACACCCACATGGAACGCATCGTTACCTTTAGTAGACCTGTGGATTTCTCTGGGTTTGAACATTGTTTGAAACAAAATATATAACGAAGACCTGGTAGTTTTTAGATATTTGAATTCAGAAATCTGACATATTAAAGTGATAAACTGATAAAGTACACTCCTGCTGGGACCTTCTAGCAGCTCATGTACTTCACCATGCCTCCAGTTCAATGGTGGTAAACAGCTATTTTACTGCTAATGACATAATGGATTTGAAGAAGACTCTGTACAGTTAGACGCAATTAAGACTGAGGCACTAATCAAACCTGAGAGAAAAAAAGAAAAAAAGAAAAAAGAAAGAGAGCTGGAAATAGAGAGACAAGTAATGCGTCTCTCTTATGAATAGCTGGTGCAAAAGGCTAAACAGCACTCACCATGACCCCCCTTCAGTGATGCTGGAGACCTGTATATGGAGATAGGTGGAGAGGAGCGGTGCCTCATCACGCGCAGGTGATGCTGTTCAGGGTGGGCATATGACGCCCCTGCTATCTGCGGTCTGGTGGCGGTCACAGAGTTCAGCAGACTCCCTGATGGGGGTGCAGCGATACATCCCAGAATCAGCCACCCCATCCAGGCGGTCTGATAGAGGACAATGAAGCCAAGGGCTTGGCAGCAACCCCCTTTAATGAGCACCCGCAGAGGTGAGAAACCCATGGGACACATGGTGAGACAATTCAAACAGACAGCAGAGTGTCTCATGACAAGAGTCTCATGATTGAGAAAACCCCATGATAATAAAGAAAAGCAGTCCGTCAGTCCCCGATACTTTCAGACACCTCGCACACATGCTGCTTTGTGAGTTAAATTAAAACAGATCGTCAGAGGAAAATGATGTCTAATTGAAAATCTTCAAACACAGACATTTGCCCTCTGCTCTGCATGAACCACTATTACAAAGAGTGAGGATGGACGGACACCTCCTGCCTCCTCCTCTGCACAGGACTCGTGGCTCAGCTTGTCCGGCCATTTGCCAGCACAACTGGCTTCCTCACTTGTGCCACGCTGTCTCTGATTATCGCTCTGTCTTTGTTTTCTTCCTCAAAAAGACTTCTACAGGCAACCTTGCCAAGATAAAAATCCACGGAGAGAGGTCTTGTTGTCTGATCCGATGAAACTTGCACAGCGAGACTTCCCAGAGAAGTCAAGAAACAGCAAATGATATATCCACTAGCCCTCTTCCCGTCCACTTCTGCGTGCTCCGCTTGTTTTTCGTTTCAGTTTCGCTTCTTGGAGATTTGAGAAGTATCTGTTAAAATCACAGCAAGGGAAATCCTTTGCTCCGGTTTGCTTCTGGTCTCCGTTTCAGTAACAGAGCATCCTTTGATGTGCGCAAAATTTTGCCCCACGCGTTCCAACAGAAGACAGCAGCAATGATCCCAGAGCAGAGAGAGGGAGGGGGAGGGACAGAGAGAAAGCGAGAGAGAGAAAGCGAGAGACAGGGAGAGAGGGAGAGAGGGAGGGGTGGTTGATTATGAAGTGCAGAGAGAGGTGGAAAAGGTAAAAGAAGGTGAAGCACTGGTGGTGGGGATACCAGAATGAGGTACAGAGAAAGATAGAAATGACTGGCCTGGTTTTAATATCGACAGACGGCTAACAGAGAGAGAGAAGACCAGACGGGTGAGTCGCAGAAATGAGAACGCTATTAAAAAGGCGGTGAGTGATCATTAAGCAGAATGCAACAGAAAGAAGAAACAAAGTAATAGTAAAAGAAGCGATGCAAAGAGGACGGAGGTTGGTGACGAGGCTAGCAGAACGGTGAGTGTAGTCTGAGACTGCACTTTAGCATTTGTGAGCATGACACTGTATGAGACGACACTATAAAGAAAGAAACATCTTTGACAAGGGACCATGTATCATCATCAACAAGTCTGACACTGCGTGTGTGTGGCAGCAACACAATAAGCATTCACAAGCACAACACTGTCACAGGAAAATATTGAAAATTGAACATAAACAAAAATATACATTGCCAACATTTATTCTGGCGACCGGGTGGGACCTAGATGTAAAAAGATGCTTTAAAGTGTCTCTAAAACCCATGTTAGTTCTTGAAAACTGCTATATCTTGTGTCAAGAACGGTCTCCGTTTACAGTCCTGCCAAAAAAGTTGCATAGTGCACCTTTAAAATGGAAAAATCATTAACACTTGCAAGAGTCATGAAGATTGTATTTAGGTTGTGATAAAATTTAGATAAGTCTTAAAGACGACAGGTGGACAGGACTCAGGTGGTCTACCAAATATTTTGGTGATGCAAGATGAGCCTTGCCAAATCAATGAAACTAGGTTCTGCTAATTATTAACGATTGAGTAGTTGTTGATCGAAGAAAACACAGCACATATGTGGATGTTGAGATTGTTTAATTCATGCTGTGACACTCGCAAGGCTTTCTATTTGTAGCGTCCCTATTCTACCACTAGATGCTGTGCGTAAGCGCAGTCAGAGCTGTGCTTTTATTTACACACACTCCTTAGTTCAAGGACAAGTTGATTAATTCCACACTTGTGGAGGAATGATCGTACACACACATTAAACACACATCTGTGCATACTCTGTTGATTAATGAGAGTCCTGGGCTTTAAGCGCCTGTCATCCACCTCAACCTTCTCCCTGCGTTTCATTCGGTCAAAGAAGCACAGTTCAGGCACAAACAGGAGTTGTGCTGTCCATGTCCAAGTTCACAGACTCACTGAATAAATTCAGCACTATTTTGCCAGCAAAAAGTAGCAGAGAAAACACTTCTTGCTACGCTGTAGCCTTAAAGACGGAGAAAAAAAAAAATCTGACTCAGATACCATGAAGTCCACACACACCCAGTCCCATAAAAAAATGTTACTTGCTGCAAAAACTTAAATTGGACTATTAGCAAAATCTGTCAGAGCATGTCACAGTGTTCAGTACTGCTTTTGAAAAACAGCAGCTGATAAGTAAGTGTATAAACAAAACATTGCTGAACATTATGACCTTGATGACAGGATTTCTTTGAGGGCTGTTTTAGACTCAGGGCCCATTAAAACAGCACACGCTGTACATTTTGCGCACCCTACTTCGGCAGTGCCAGAACGACTTATGCTCATGCCAGTGCTGCTCATTATCAATTTGAATTGGACAACCACAAAGAGAGGAAAATGTCTCTGCTAGAGAGAGAAGAGAGCTAAACTGGTGTCCAGAGGTGTCAGAGAGAGCAGCAGGGAGCCGACGGGAGAATAATCGGAAGTGAAAACCTTTTGATTTTTATGCTTTGACTGAGCTTCTGTCTGCTTACCATCACATTAGACACCACCGTGTCTCAGTGCCTCCAAAAATAGTAAATTACCAGAGCTAAAAAGCTTAATGGCTGCTGATACTGGTGCCAGTAATAGAACAAGGGCTGAAAATTAAATTAGGACAGTTGCTGTTGCTATTTCGAGGAAGCTTTTGTGAGTGTTTCCAACAGGAGAGCAGCCGCCACCAAATCAGACAGAGAGGGCCAGAAGCACTGATGCTAAAAATCTGGAGCTAATGAAATTCAGCCCTGGTGTCTGCCTGTTATTCAGCCATTAGTGTCAATGTGTAATTCAACATGTATTTCTTATTAATGATAAAAAGCAGAACTGTCTGTCTATTCAACATCCTGCCTGTGTAGAATGAGTCTGCTGAGACGGGCAGCTTGCAAATCACTTATTATTCATCTAATTTCAAGGTGGACAGGACTGCATTTGCCTTATTTATTTTTTCAATAAATACATTCAAATTTACGGCATTCATTAGATGCTTTTGTCCCAGGTGACTTGATATAATAATAACAATGCCGGTGGCTTGCCATGTGAGGTGCCGACCAGCACATCAGGAGCAGTTTGGGGTTCAGTATCTTGCCCAAGGACACTTTGACATGCAGACCAGGGGAATCGAACCAGTCACAGCCGCCATTTAAATAACTAAGTGGATGTGTTTAAGTCAGACCATCATATGGTGGACCTGTGATTAATAGTTTTTCTTTTTGTTTGTTTTGTTTGCTTTTTTTGTTTTTTTCTCACCACAAATAGACTATCTGTCTAAATATCGTCAGTGATGTGGAGACAGTTTGGACAGGCAGCTTATTTCAGAGGACAGCAAGCATTCCTACACCCAAAATAGATTGTTGGCATTAATTCTGATAGCCAAGATGCAGTGCCACAACACATGGCGATAGAAAGGCAAAGAATAATAGCACATCTAGAGAGGGCTGAGAGCCAATAACTTTTTCAGTTAAGTATCTTGAAAATAAACCAGCAGAGTGAAAAAGGTGCTCATTTATCAAAATGCTTGTTTCACTTGCATTAATCCCAGAGAGACCTGCTTCACAGAGCCGTTTCCGTTCAGGCACACAGGATGCTGTGCTGTCGTAAATAGACAAACATTTTAATTCTTTTAAAAAATTAATTAAGTCCAGTCATGACCGCGAAAGTGTTTTTGTGCTAACGGATGACCTAAATCATTAATGTGCATTAAAATGCAAATCTTTGTTGTTTATATGGCAGTTATAGAAAATGATTTTGATGATATTCCAGAAATCAAATTCAGCTTTCACCCAAACTGAGTGTTTAAATGTCATTTTAGATGTAGCAGAATGTAACAAATTGAAGTGAAACTGAGTTGATTTTTTTGTTTTGAATACAACAGTTTATATAATAGTACGAAAACGTGTATGAGAGAACACTTCCAACTGATTCGCACTGTGATCTGAACAGACTTGTTGTGGAGGAGTTTTCAAAAAGAGAAATCATTCATCTCAGTGCTGGGAAATAAATGTGAGCAGTTATGAAAAAAGAGAAACTGTAACACACGTGCAAGTCAAGATCACTATTCATATGGTAAAATCGCAAAATCTAACTAAAACTATGTTTCACATCTCAAGGTTATGTATCTGCCATTCTACAACAATGAAATGGAACTTGTAGTCACTATATCAGAATTAGATGCTCAGATCTTCTGCTCCAGCATCATCAGGCAATCAGCACGCCTGCATAAACACCAACAAAGGCACCGATGGAAACTCCAGGTTCTTTCTAGAAATGACAGCGTGCAGCCACCTGTGTTGTTATTGCTCTATTAACTGTGTTATCAGCAGTGATTACTTTTAAAAGTTAGTCGTTATGTTTAAAAAACTTCAAACTTTAAACCTCAAAGCACACACATACAACATTCTTATCCACCAACAGTCGGAAAAGCATTCATAATATCTAGCTATACAACTGCAGAACAGCTATCATGTCAACACTCATGTCACAACAGCTTAAAACTTTGGAGTGTACCAGAAAGCACCTGGCTGCAGGTTCTGAAGAGAGCTAAACTGCTCTTGGACTGGAGAGGTCTGGAGTTCTGCTGCAACATTATTCCTATCCATATAAATACATGACGAGGGCCTCCTGAACCAACTATTTAGTGAAGTAGGCCCCTTCTCTCCCATTTCTATGTGACTGATAATCACAGAAACACATATTTAGTTGAGTGAGAGTTGATAGTAATAAATGAGCAGTAGCTCTGAGGATCTGATACTGTCGTCGTGAATGGGTTTATATTGGAGTCAGTTGAAAGCTGGTGCGTCTGGAACAGATGCTAAGAGGGACCTTGTGTGTCAAAAACTGACGCCAAAGGGTCACCGGAAGTGAGACTGTGCTGTCTGCAGAGCCCTCTGGTCCCGGGTCATGGACAAACCATGCCAGTTTGTGATGTTTCCAGTCAGGATGCCTTCTTTTTGATCCTCTGTAAAAGTTGACTAGAACCTGGCACCGAAAACTAAACCACGTTCTTTTTATTACTTATTTTTTTTACACCAGGATGATGGAGTGTCTTGACCATGATAGTTTCTCTGTGATGTTGATTCCCTGGACACACACCGCCCAGACTCAAACCAACAGCCAACTGCCTTTATCCAACCACTCTGTTGCCTCTCGTCTGACCCGTTCGGCAGAAAAGTTGCATTGAAAACAAGAAATGACGGAACCGAGTGCATAGAAAAACAAAGCGCGCATCATAGAGTTCAGCGGCGCACACAGTATTCCACCCCTCCTACACACTGCGCTGATTCGCCAGCACACCGCCAATCAGAATGGTCATACAGCTAGCACACAACCAGTCAGAGCATCCAATGGCCAACAGCCAACGTTCTCAGACTTTGCATATTGAATCGGAGCAGACGCTGTCCACACTGTCCAAAAGCTTCCAACGCAGCTGAAGACACCAAACGCACCGAAGATGTGTTCCCGAACTCGCCTGAGTCTTCCCAAATACTTCATATGGCTAACAGTTGGCCCGGTGTGTTTCAGGCTTAAAGGTGTTCACCTGTCCCACCTCAGCTCCACTGATATAAAAAGAGGTGTCTATCCTTTAGTCTAAATTCATCAGTCAGCCCCTGGGCTCTGCTGCCACTGAGCTGTAGATTGTTCTCTGTGCACCAGTCTGCAAGACTTTTGATTTTCTCCCAATATGAACTCTCATTGCTGTTTTTAATGCGGCTGATGATGGCAGTGTCGTCCTAACAATAGAGTTCTCTTGATGTCTGGGAGTGCAGTCATGGGTGTGCAGTGTGAACAGGAGGCGGCTGAGCACACAGCCCTGGGGGCTCCGGTGTTGAGCACCCACTTAACTTGCAAGGTTTAAAATAACTTCTGATCTGAGATCTGACTTACATCATGACAGCCTTGTTTAATTTTACAGTGTGTTTAGGGAGCTCAGGCAAGACTCCCCTTCTGCTCATGAGGTACACTGTAGCTAACTTGGGGTTAAATCTGTGTTTCTATTATCTGCTGGTAGTAAAAAAGCAGGAAGTATGAAAATAATGCAGACGTCATGTCATATATACTGTATATTTACAGCAAAATAATGATGTGCCTTTGGTGGCGTGTCACTGCTAAACATATCAGTTTATATGAATGTATATATCTATGAATAATTTAGTTGATAGACTTTATAAACTTTTGAAATATATTGATCTGGAGCTTATACAGCATATGATCTCTCTCTGAGAATTCTCCTCAGCTAAGTCTTTTCTGACTCCTGAGGTGGAGGAAATGTTGCTGTGAAACTTTTCTGGCTGTGGCCAGAATTGCCTCTGATTCTTCTTCTTTAGCCTGAGGGGATAAAACGGAGTAGCTGGATGTCATACTGGCTACATGAAAAAAACTGACCATCCTGTTCTCGATTGGGAAACGGGACTGAAAACCACCATGTGATATTCTCACACGACAGCTGCAGCATGACAAATACATCTGTTTTCCTGAGTGCTTGTTTTTAGGCAGCATCTGTTGCAGCAAATCTTCTTCTTTTTTTTTTTTTTAAGAGACTTCATACGGAATTTGACAATATGAGAATATGTGGGAAATAAAAGAGGAACAACTTGTTTGACACCATTGCAAGATGTTGCATCACTTCATTTTGCTTTGGTCAACTCACTGGGCTGCAGAGCGATTGAAGTCATTTCCTGAGAGCAACTTCAACACAGGAATACAGTTGTGCATATGTGATGATTAAGTTGTGATGATAATTACCAGGGTCAACAACAGCATGTGTCATCCGCTCTCCATCATGTAGGGCTACAGTACCACAGTGTTAATAGGAATGTAACTAGACCCGTGTATGCAGCAACCGACGTGATGTGGAGTGCACAGTCCTGTGTTGTATACGTTTGTTCATAGTGTTTAAGATTGAGTTAACGCTCAAATGCATAACACAAGCAAACAGAGCAAAAACATCTGCCTGTATTATGCGGGGAGTGCAAGGCAGAGCAGGGGGACAGCTTTAGACCCAGACCTTATCTGCTCTAGTTCAGAGTCATTTATCCATGGAAGCAGAGCTGAGATATTAGTTTTTAACATTAGTTAAAAAGTAGATTCATCTTCACTACCATTTACCAACCTAACTGAAGCAGCTGGACTTCTGACTGGAGCTTTATAGCTGAATATACTTTGTTTTACAAACACAACGTCAGATGGTGGTGAGAGGAAAAGGAATAGAGAGAACCAGGTTCTCAGATTTGTGTGTGTGTGTGTGTGTGTGTGTGTGTGTGTGACATCTTTCAGAGACAAGCTTTTGAATATTATCGTGACCTTTATACTTGTCGTGTGTTTTATACAGTTTAAACAGCCTGGGGTTGAATTGACCTCAGGGGACACTGATGCAACAAATATATGTACAGGACAATGACAAAATATAATCATGTCAATTTTAGGTTTTCCTGGTTGTCCTCATAAAATAATCAATAGTCATTAAATATCAAGCAATTGGGTCAAATTGGGTAGCCTCACAGAACCATAGCTTCACAAATAATAGCATACCATTACTGACTGCTCCGTTTGCACCATTACTTTCTCTCCATGGCTGTAACAATCACTCACTCATCATCACAGGAGTGTTGCCTCAGCTGACCAGTATATCTGAAGCTGGAATAAATTGAACACATTTATTCCTAATCAAAGGTGAAGTCATGTGTAGCCCTGTCATGAGATAAATCTGTAGCCTCTGATTTGAGAGGTGCTGCATTACCTGCATGCTGCTTACCTGCATTAAATCATGTGCTAATGACACTGTGCTGCTACATTGTAACCCTGTATAGCTCTACACTCATCAGAAGAGTCGGTATCAACTCCCTTGGTAGTAAGGGAGGAGTCTGATAACTGTCCAAAGAACAGGATAATCTTCCTTATGTGATGAGTCACACAGTTCTTTGCTCCACCTGGACAGTTTCTGCACAAAGTGTTGAGGAGGTGTTTCTCTGTCAAAATCCTAAAAATCATTCAGATACTGTTTTATTTGTTTAGGCAAGAAACAAACACATTTCCTTACTCAGAAGGTTATTCCCATTATTTTAAAAGTGAAAGAATATCAGTTAAGCATAGAGCTTAAAGTTAAGGAGATAATTGTGATTATGTAACACCTGTGCCATGTCTGTACTTCTACACAGCAAGCCACATATGTTAATAAGCATTGCAATACTTCTCTGTGGCATCATAGCATAATGGTTACTGGGGTGCAAAATGTTCTCACTCCCCTAATTGTCAATTACAGACTAGGAGTTCAGTTTTGCACATGGATGGTCAAGTTAGCATTAATTTGTATTACCAAGGTCCTTATATGCAAGTCTTGCCACATGGCAGCCATTTGGCCAAAAACAACCTCAGACAGCTTTTTTTCAGGCTAACAAGACCGGGCCCTAAACTAAATGAATGTCGAGAGGGTCACAAGTTAACTTTAGTAGTCATCTGGACATAAAAACTGCATGTACAGTATCAACAGTCAAATCTAATTTATTATGTGCTTAAATAGTTCTGTCACTTTGCCCAACACAGCACCATCATCTGTTACAGCTTGGTACAGAGCATGATGTTGTTGAAATTGACTGAAGTTGTCTGTCTCTTTCAAGTGACATAATACAAAGAACATAACTGTACATTACACTAACTTACTTGTGTTAACGTAACTTCAAAACAAATCATTCTTTACTTACTTTACAAATATAGCAATTTTCCATTTCTTATTCATATATCTTACACATAATATGTAAATCATCTCATGAATAACTGTTTGAAATAGTGTGCCCTGTGATAAACTGGCATCTTTTCCAGGGGTGCACCCCTGCTTATACCCTGGTACATCTACCTGACTTCACCTTTGACTGGTTGGCTTCAATGGCTGTGTTCTCTCTGCTGGACTCAAACTATTACGCCACACAGTACCTGTACTCATGTCTGTTTAAATCTGGCTTATAAGCTGTAGTGTTCGTAGGCAAGCACACCTGCTTGTCTCTTTTGCCTCTCTCCCCATCTTCTGCAGCACCTGTCTGGATCACTTATCCTCTCTGGCTATTCTATGGTGATGAATAGCTGAGGATGAGGCAGATTCCTAGAGAGCACCAAGCATGAAAAGCAGACTCTGTGAATGTGTGGAGCCAAGATCATAACCACTGCACAGCAGGTTTAGTGAAGCAGCTGGTCTCACTTCTTCAGGTTGATAAATCCAGGCTCAGATGAGGCCTGTCTGAGGACACAGAGGAGACACACAGCATGTGTTCTCCGGTTGTGTTGCGTTCAGTAACAGAGATGGATTGCATGGAGCCAAAAAGTCTTCAACTGATAACTGAAAAAAGATCTCACTTGTACTTTTTTTCACATTGGAGTGTAAGAAATGGTCAGCTGTATTGAGCAAAGGTGATTTGTTGTGTTTAACTTGAAGACTTTTCCCTGAGTCAAGCACAGTGAACGCAACCAACAAAGCCAACCAATCAGAGCCAGAGTAAGGCAGGTCTTTTGATTTGTGTTTTCATCCAAAATAAAATTCTACATATCAGGGATCTGTGCCACAGAGCTATTAGCCTATAAATAAGTTATCAAATAGATTTATGTACTTTTAGAACCTGCCAAAGGGAAACCAGAATACATAAAAAGACGTTTAGGGCTATATCTTGCGCTCGGTGCAAAGCAGCACAAAGCGCAAGTGTCACACTTGTCATTTTCATGCCCAGTGTTCAGGTAGTGTAGATGATACAAAGCAAATTAACTTGGACATGTTGGTCATAAAATGTAGTGTTGCACTGATGGTGGATTGCTATCTTGAGGCAGCAGAAAACAATAGTGCAGTAGACCAACATGAAGCCGGTCTAAAGTCAAAAAGACGTATTTCTCCCCTCACGTTCCACCCACTGTTGATCAGGATGACGTCTTCTATGACCCACCCCGCCTGATCCACGGACTGCGATCTGCGTCCCACAGAGGGATGGGCAGCAGTGCTCCTCCTCCTCCTCCTCCTCAGTTAAATATAAGTTTTTTGTTTTTTGTTATTTTATTTTATTTTATTTTTTATTTTTTTTCACATGCAGTCAAACAGAGTTGTTGATGAGACGGATGGCTGTGAAATGGCGGGGGAGAGTGTCCAGCAGCCGAGGACCACATCCCTCTCCCTCAGCGATGATGAGTGCTACTGTTTAATATGTGCCGGGCCAAACTGTCAATTATAAGTCAAATGTTTAATGTTAATTGTTCTGGGAACTTCTGATGGATGTTTTATAAACTGCTGTAGCTTGCATTTTATAATGCAAGCTACAGCTACATACAATAACATACAATGTTACTGATAACCTTATACAAGTGATACTGTGTTATTAGTTGTTTGAAGATTTAAATCATCTCAAAAAATAAATCAGCCACGGTGGGGATCCGCATTGACTGACAACTAATTGCTGCAGCATAATTAGAGCTTTTATCAACTTTTAAGCGTCAGAGGGTCAAATCTTAATCACTGTCTTTGTGTACCGTCCTGAATAATGAACAGTGCAGAACATTTTGTTAAATACCACAGTGACCTGATAAGGGACTGGCAACTTGAAAAAAAAAAAACATTTTGTGCTTTGTAAATGTATCAGTGATTACACCAAATTGAGGCATCATGCGAGGAGGAGGAAAATTAAGGCCAAGTGCACTCAGTATCAGCCAGGCCTGCCATGTCACTCATAGTGAGGACAATAGAAGAGAAATCACCTCATTCCTCTCCCACGTAGATCCCAGACACTGTTCTCTCTCTTCTCAACGCATCTGTTGCTGTAACTTTCTGGTCATGGTGCCCTCATCTTACCCACAAGGCCTCTCCGTGCTGAGAATCGTTCGATTCATCACCACAGAGTCTCTGGCAAACAAAGTCTGCAAAGAGGCACAAGATTATCCAAACAAGTGCTGTGGAAATTGATTGGGCCACCGAACCATGGAAGCCTGATTCTGCCTCACTGTGAGCTTGGGGAATAGACCATAGTGATTCAAGATAAAACCTGAAAGCAGAGGGCAAACTGCATTAAGACTGTGTAGACTGTGTGAAAGACAAGTGAAAATGAAATAAAGTGCTCTACATTGTACTGCTTTATACTACGTTGTATTATGCATCCTCATGTTGCTCACTCACCCAAAACACTTAGCAGTTCAAGTAGCACAACAAAAAAGTGATTGTTAATGGAGCAGGACTTACATAGTTTAAAACCCATTTATCTGAACATCCTGTTCAGTTTGGTGTTTGAAATATGAATGTGGTGCATGACCTTAAAGCAACATTATGCAACCGTTACCCTGAAATGACAGCTTCAAAATCATTTTGATGTCATAGGTTGGTAGGATCACAGTGCATAATGCTAAAACTGAATCATATGTTATAGAAAAAGATTTTGTGGTTTGCCCTCTGATGTCCTCCAGCAGCTCCGCTTCAACTCTTTGTGATTTATGCCGTGAAGGCACAGCCGGAGATTGTACATGTTTACACCACTATCATAGCTGCTTTGAACCACCTGGATGAGGAGGTTTTGAGGTCAGGGGCTGAAAAGGGCACCAGGGTGAGTGGGCGACAGAACCGCATTCAGCAGCCTCTGTGAACATTACGACGGAGGTAAAGAAACTTCAAAGGATGTTGAAAGATGAAATCAAGGTGTGAAAGAAGAGACGAGGCAAGACTAAATCTCAGACTGGACTTAAGTCCTTGTCAACTAAAATCAAAGGCTGCAGACAGATGAGCTGGACTTGTAGCTGTAGTAGTACGGAAAGTAATATGAGCTGCTTGCTAAGTTTAATGTCTTGTGTTGTTGCGCTTCCTCAATCTGTGGCTTTGTTAGCAAAATTGTCAACTTGCTATTTCTAATGATAAGCCAAGTCAGCATTTACCAATAAAATGGACTACATGTTAGTTGTGGTTTAAGTTTAAGTAACTCCATAGCTCACACAAAAGAAAGAAATGCAGCAAATCTTAACATCTGAGAAACTGGACCTAGAGAAGGCTTGGATATCTCTTTTATTTGATTAGAAAAACAGTGTGCCAATCATCAAAATGATTTAATTCATTTTCTGCCAATTGATTGATTGATTCATTGCGTCAGTGCCAATCAAGCCATTTACTGTTTTATCATAGGAGGTAAACTCAGAGATTTGATTTGATTTGAGTCTCGGTGCAGAACAATGATTTTAGTCATAAAATTAAGAAAACAATTGAGGAAAGCTTTTTCATTCAGAACTGCATTAATCTAATTAAATGTCCAACTTCCAAACGGCCCAATGCCTCTGGGAACTACTATAGTCGTTAATGATTTCTATTGTGGCTTCATTGTCATTTCTTTCCTTTAAGCATAATGTGTAAGATGTCATTTGTCTGATGTTCAGTTGTTTGAATTTTTGAGTATTTCAAGTATCTGGCTGAACATCTGGGTTTTTGAGAAAGGGGCTGCTGCCAGTGAAACAGGTGCACACTGTGTTACGGCAAATGTAATCAGTATAATGAGTCACTTAAAAATTATGCAGCTTTAGTTTGTGATGCTCTTATTTTCATTTTCATTTGAAAAATGCAACTTGCTCTGCTATCTTTAAACAAACCACAGGTATATGGAGCTGACTGACAATTCCAGTAGTTGAGTGTATTACATTTATTTGTCAGGGACCATGTACAAATCTTCTTAATGACATCTTTAATACCAGATTTAGCTACTAGCTAATTTTCATCTGCAGTCCCTGGGAATCCACTTTTCTGTTTGCATTGCCTTCATGTTTGTCTCTCTGCAGTCAGACAGTGATTTATTTTTAGAGCTTATGGAGAGAGACCTAGCTGAGAAGAAAGACTATTAAGACCATAACAGCGGTGAGAAAAAAAAATAAGAGACTGAAAATCTGTTCTTTTAAAGAAAAAAACATCTCAAACTAAGAAAGAATGGTTCTTTTGACCCTCTAAGACAAAAAAAAAAAAACAGTACAAAGTGGCAGTGAAAGTTGAGCTCTTTCAATGTCAAAAACACATCTTAAAATGATACTCCTTCTTTTCAGTGAAGAAAGTTAGTGTGTCTGGAACGTCCTTGTCCGTGTCTCTTCACACGTGAGAAATAATCAGAGGACATCCTCTGCCATAAAAGCAAGTTAATTCAGAGGCAGTCTAAATCTCCGAGGTGGCTGTTGATACTAACACAACAGCTCCATTAAAGCAAAAATTAAGCACCACAGAGACGGTGCCTCAGCAGAAATATACAGCGAGGCCTGTCACATTAACATAAAACATGGTCCTCAGAAATTATTAGCCTCCCTAATCTCAGGAACACTCAGATGCAGCATTGCACTGTTCAAATGACCTGTCCAGCATGATGCATGACTGTTTTTCGCCCACCTACGGAAGAACGTCAGCTTCTCCTTCTACCCCCCCTCCCACCTTATTTCTTGCTCTTTTGTTTTTTTGTTTTTTTTCTTTACCTCTTGCACCAGGTTTATGCAAGGCAGACCGCTGAGGTGCAAAGCTTACATAAACAACAGCCAAGGCGGACGGGCAAGGTGAAGGTCAACAAACACATTATCCTCCACTTATCAACTGTGCGTTAGCACCGCTCATTCTCCTCTTGCATTATACAATGACAACCCAGGTTGCATCAGCCTATGCCCTCTCAAGCCTCACCTATCTGCACCACCAGCGAGGGAGTATGACGCTGAGAACGATATAATGACATTAAGCTTTATCACCTGCCTCTTTTCAAACTCCTGCCACCCAGAGACCTGTCACAAACAGCCAGAGTGGACGAAGAGAGCCAGGCCAGGATTCAAGTAGAGGCTGCTGTGCATAAAGACACAGCTTTATGGCATGCACTTGGTGCTAATGGTCAGAGGAGGAATGTGGAGGTTGAGGGATCGATAGGAATGATCTAGCACACAGCGGGACAGATATAAAGTTCAGTGAAGGAGAAAATAGACTCTCTGTCACCCCGCCGATTGCTCTGATTGCCTGCCAGCCTGCTCACTTGTGACCAGATGGCCCGTCCCCAACAATGCCCAGTAAATACCTGTAGGACCTCCTGTGAGACCCCCCCCCACAAGCATAGTCCTGGCATGACAAGACACAGCCTGTCTCTCTCACACACTGACCAGCTTATTCAAAATGTTCATTCAATGGTTGAATTACACAAAAAGGTTTATTGTTGATGATATTCACTGGTAGAGATGTACTGAGCCAATAAGTGAGGCCTGTTTTGACTGGTATCAGCTAAAACAAACCAGTCGCCATTCACTTCTTTACTGCACTGTGTTTTGTTCACCTCAGGCTGCTAGAGTTACAAGCTGATCAACACCTAGCCACTACAGTGCAAGCATTCCACTGAATATTCAACTAAAAATCATCATAGTTTGAATATGAAAACATTTTTAGCACTGTGGTGTAACTGAGGCGCTCTGAAGTCCTGATAGGCAAAGTATATAGATTAATACTGACACTAACGACCATATAGGTTGACTGTGAAAGCACCATATTATGGCCCATAATCATGTTCTGTGTAGGGCAATTACCTCTAGTGGCTGTAGTAAGTATTGCAGTAGCAAAAGAGGAAGTCAGGCAAAGTAGGATTAAGAGCAACAAAGTCCACACGGGGACGAGGTCGGTGATAGATGGTGGGATTAAACAAACACAGGAGACTGCTGTCCGTGTGAATCCAAAAGTCAACAGCGATTTATTTTCACTCACTGACAAAGTTTAAGTGACTTCATTCAGTTCAGTCAATATTCAGTTACGTACATATTGAACATGGGATCATCACTGAGGGCACAAGTAGTTGTTTTAAAGACTGATTTGTAATTCCCAGCCAGTAAGGGGCAATATTTCCTGCCCTCTCCATGTTTAGTTCATATTCATATATTTCATTAGTTCTTGCAATTTGTTAAAATTGTAAAGACAAAAATAATGACCACCTTGTATGTATTTATGAACCCATAAATGCACCATTACTCAGCTACATTTTTATTATTTAGGCAAACTTTACTATGTTCTTGTGTCTTTACAGTTTCATGTTTACAACTAATAAACTGACAGCAGAGCAAGAATATGCAAAATTTGACCAAACTGCTAAACATCCAACAGCTGATCTAAATGAGGCTGCTGTCTTATAATCTTCATCTGTGGCATTTTTGTATATTTTTACTTTATAGCTTACTGAGCTCAGCTTTAGCAATGTCAATAATCATAACAACTGTAACAGTCTGTGCTGTCATTAGTCACACTAAAGATATGTTTCAGTTAACAGCCAACGTTAGATGTTACCTACCAGTCTAAAGAAACATCTTTTTACTTGCTCACAGCTGTATCCTGCACATAAGCCCCAGCAGTATAAACTCTTGTTAGCCTTTTTGTACATGTTTTTTTTTTTTTTTTTGTCTGCATACTTTGCCAGAATTTATCAGTAAAGCAACTAACAACCATGTTGCCTGTGAAAGCAGCTTATCACACCCCATATTGACATTTTTCTGGTGGCCTCTAGTGGCCGTGGTAATTATTATGGCAGCAATGGAGGAAGTCAGGAGAAGTAGTATAAAGAGCCAAGTCTGCATTGGGAGGAGGTCAGGATGGATGGTTGAGCTAAACAAACACAGGATTTCCATTTCATTCCTCACATTCATACCATACCTCAAGTAATGTAGATCATGTATGGTTGTAACACATGTACGAAACTGAAGTTACACAAGTAACTGTTGTTTTAACCCAAACTAGAATGTTTTCCAAAACCTAACCAAATAGTTTCCTTGCCTACGCTAAACACAAATAATCTCCAAGCCTACAATAAAGATCAGGCAACCTTGACATGAGCACTCTGTAATGTTTTGGGAAAATGTATATATACACTGGTAACTGACATTTTCAGTCATTAAGATATGATGTGTTGGACACACTCAGGCAGAACAATACTGACCCATTTTAACTTTAATTTTTTATTATTGTAGTCAATAGTAATAAAGAGAAAGCAGAACAATTGTGTGAATGCTGAGTCAGCAAGACGATGGCCCGATTTGTGAGTAAGTCCAGCAGGGTCCAACCACCCCGAGTGTGGATGAAATATGTTGAGTCTTACCCTCATTCGCTTTCAAAACAAATATACACCTCTAGCCAGATGAAGACCTTTATCACAGCAGGCAGTGGTGCTCATAAAACTTCTAAACCGGAATCAACAATGAAATATATATAGATCCTTATAACAGCTTTGATAAAAATTCACAACTGTATTATGATAAATTCCAGGTACGAAATCATTGTTTTCTGGGTTGTCAGCTTAGACAGGGACCTCAACCTAGCTTCACTATCATTTTTTCAACCATCCCTCGTTTCTCTCATTTCCCTGCTCCGTCTCATTTCACCCTTCATTTCCTCTGCACATTAAACCATAAAACAACCTCTGCTCTGTGATTCCACTTCACCATCAGCTCATTCTTGCTGTCCTGAACTCAAGCCCACATCGGGGAAAGGAAGTATGGTGCTTTTAGAAGTTTTAAAAATAAAATCTGTGCACGTTGGCCCTGCACTTCCTATTGATAACATGAGATACAAACCAAGGTTATTATTTAGCTTAAGGCATTCTGACTGTCAGGTGATAACACCTCTCTAACTTTTGAAGGATAAACTTGTTGGCTTCCCTGATTAAACAAATTCTGTCAGCAGTGCTGCTGGATCACAAGCACTGACACTGATTTTATTTTTACTATTAATTGCCAGCTGCTTTATGGGTCAAGTGATTGCTATAGATTGCTGCAGTCTGAGGAAAGCTATTTTGCACATCTTTACTGTGACTTTGAACACGGTGTCTTGGTTCAGGACACTGGAGCCACATGCCCCACCTTTTCCTAACACATTTAACAGCAACCCATGCATTGAAGATACCATCTGTCATGCTCGGCCTTGCAACACTTTCCAAAGCTCAGGGAAACCTTCTGTTGTGGCTGTAGAAAGCAAAGGGTGGTCAGGGAAAGAGAGGCGGGTGTGGAAGAAAGTGATTTTGAGCTTCAAGCAAAACCTACCTAAAGCTGAAAGTTTGGCATAAACTGCGGGGAAGCATATGTTGAATGACACTGTACGGCAGGTTGTGTTAAAGATTTTAACAAACCTGAGAAAGGGCTACTGATTATGAACATTATGGTAAGCTTGCATTCCTAGACTCCTGAGTATAAGGACCACAATATACAGGCAACACCCTCACACTGATCATGTGTTTTTTTAGAGTCATTTCGGGCAGTTTATGACTTTACTTAGGAGCTAACAATAGACAGAATGTGCAGAGAGAAAAATGGGGAACATGCAACAAAAGTCAATGCATGGATCTGAGGAAGGAATGTTGGACTTATTGTCAGTGTCTTAATTCAGCAAGCTGAAGAGGCTTTAAGAATCTTATACCTGGGACAAATACCTGGGAGTTCACTTTAACAATAAACTGGACTGGACTGATAACACGGATGCCCTGTACAAGAGGAGCCACCGTCGCCTCCGTCTGCTGTGGAGACTGATGTCCTTTGGGATTGGCAGAGGATATTACTTAGAACATTTTATGACACTGCAGTGGCATCACTGCTCCGTTATGGAGTGGTCTGCAGGGGCGGTAGCAGCATGAACAGGGGAAGGGAGAGAGTGAACAAACTGGTTAGGAGGGCCAGCTCCTGGACTGTCCGCTGGACTCCATAGAGGTGCTGGGTCCATCATGGACATCACCTCTCACCCCCTGCACCGGACTGTGCAGCAGCAGACTCTTACACACACTGTGCAGGAATCTGTGCTACTGCAGATTAATCATCCCCACAGGCATCAGACTGTTTAACTCAAGCAACACCTGAACAATCACTTTCCACTCACTTGTTTGCTTTTTATTAATATCTTATTATTTTGTTGTAAATATCTTATTGTTTTTTTTTGTGAACATCTTTTTTTTTCTCCATTTATCTAAAATTTAGTTTTATCAGTATTTCTCTGATTATTTTTCCTCTACTTGTGCATCTTGAGCTGTTGCAACAAGTGAATTTCCATGTTGTGTGATAGATAAAGCCTATCTAATCTAATTCAAAAGGACAATTCCTATTACTCTGCATATTCCCATGATGTCTCTCAATTCAGAATTCCCAACAAAAAAGTGAGGATTCCAGACCGGTCCCACATAGCTGGGATCCACAACACTCACAGCTGAGGAATCCTGAGAATTTCTTTTGTCGTATTCATAGACATTTTTTTCAGTGGCTGCCGTTCTGTCACAGGAAGTCGTTTACTCCCTAATTGCACCACCTCATCTTTGGTCAGTCTCATCATAAGCGCTGTGATTGGACTAACTACTGATATGAGCTCTAGCTCTGTCAGGGGTGCAAGGGTGCCATATACATATACTTATATTCTTAGCCTCGGCCTTTGCAGCTTGGGTTTAAGTTGATGAAAACATGACAGTGATACATTTTGAAATGTATGCTTTTCGCGAGACAGTGATAAATACAGTCATCTATCAACTGCCAGTTGACACTGAAGAGAATAACTAACAGTTTTGATCTGCCTCTGTTAGATCCATGCTGTGCATAGAGGAAACTATAATTCCAAAAGAATAATGTTAGAAATAACAGGTAAATCATAATTATAATCACAAGTTAAACAACAAACACTACACTACCATTTAGGTATACTAAAATACCAAGTGCGTATGGTGACATTTTTTATTTTGCTGACCGTTGAACAGGCTGTCTTTTCCCCTGCTTCTCTAAATATCATGCATTCATTTGAAGGGAGGTCATTGACCAGGTAATGGTCCTGCTAATGAGACATTCATGGGTATAGTTAATCACATATCCCTGGATGACAGTTTACTGGAGGGCCGAGACACACTGGGTCAAGGCAATGATGTCACCCTCTGTCAACAGACAGACAGCTGCCTGTTTCCAAGGAAGACATAAGTGAACGTGTGTGTGTGTGTGTGTGTGTGTGTGTGTGTGTGTGTGTGTGTGTGTGTGTGTGTGTGTGTGTGTGTTGCAGTCCCCCTGTACCCTCACGTGACCATCTGACATGAGCTTTTGATGCTGCTCTGCCCCCTAGTGGTACACAGTGTCTATTTACTTAAATCACCAGGCTGTCACTAGCCACTGTAAAAAGGTGTCACCCAACGTTATGAGTAAATGTACAACTGTGATCCAGCACAATACCAAAGCACTCCTTTTTGTTCGAGTTCACTGAACTGAATACAGCAAAAAAAAAAAAAAAAAAAACTAAATCCTGCTAAATACAACACACTGGACCTTTAAGATTAATTTCCTGAATTTGCCCAACAGTGCTCAATGTCTTGCATTTAAACTGTGCACAAGACTGTAGGAGTATGGCTATGTGCTGCAAAGTGAACTTTTCTTGTGCAAAATGTCTGTAAAGTGTGGTCAGTACAGATGTTTACAATACACATCATCCATGAGTGTTTGTGTATGTGTGACAGTTCAGGAGGTGTTTAGGAATGGTGCTTTACACTGAGATGATTGTGTCCACCCTCTGTGAACCGTGTGACAACAGATATGTATAACTAAGACCATTACTCACGGTCATTGCACTGTGTCCCAGTGTAGGAGGTCATAGAGCAGTCGCAGGTGTAGTTTTCCCACTGCTGAATACAGATGCCCATGTTGGCACAGGAGTCCTCCTGACATGTGGTGCTGGGACCTGTGGAAGTCCATCCATCCCCACAACCACAAGCACACCCAGAAAAACACACATGCACACACACAGATCCGGTTTCAGTGCAATGCAAACTCCCTAGAGGCCTATCTTCAGCATGACATTGCAAAAAATGATGACTATCTTAAATTCTCTGGCTAGGTTGTTCCATCCTCCCCCAAACATTTTTTATTTTTTTTCTCACTCGCTGCTGTTTGTGTTTAACCGTGCAAATAGTTTCATGGAACATCCACCTTTAAAACCACTATGGTGGTTGGGATATCAATATTTTGTTTTACGAGTATGAGTGTCTTTTATCGTGTCCAATGACACACTTTCTTTTCCTCCCAGCATTGTGTTGCCATTTACAGTATGTACAACAATGGGCCTTCTCACAGAAACAAGCAGTAGAGTGAGAGAGCAGGCTTTACCGGTGTATAAATCAAGGGTCGTATCATCATTATGTACAAAAATATGTTGGAATTTTATTACAAATCTCACTATCACATCATATATATTCGTCTAGTTATGAGAATTAGAAAGAATGAAAGTGAAATAATAATACATGCTGTATTCATGCACTGGTTTTGGCATCTCTGACCCCAAAGTCATCCCGTCATTCCCTTTCTGACCTGGATATCCCTGATTCCCCCATGTTTCTAAGCATATGGCCTGCATACTTGAAAAATATATTTCAATGATTATTTTACCGGACCTCAGTCTATAACGATATCTGATTGTGTGCCTGACAATACAGTTATCAAAGTGATGCTTAAGTCACAGTAAACTTGCTTTAAATCTCTACTGCAAAAATCTTGGACTGTTTTTCTCTTGTGAACTTGACAGAGTCATATGAGAGGACTGAGACAGAAGCAGTGTATTTAGCCATATAATTTAAAATATGACAGTGAAGACCTATATCATGCTGCATTATTGAATAATAAGTATGTTGAAATATTAATTTTCCACATTTTGATTCCGTAATTGACACTGCGGTGTTCTGTGATCTACAAAACTATGTCTTTTAACAGCAGCCCTTTAAGCTTTAGGGTATCAAGTCTTTGATACTATCACGATGTACTGGTAAGTCTTCATTTTATAGGTCTGGAAATGTCATGGTAAATTACATGGTAATTTCCAAGCAACATATTTAAATCTCTTTGACCCCCAAATTACCACAATAATTACCTTGTTCTTTTTTAAATGTTCCCAGTATTATTTTAGAAAAATGTCCTGCTATTTTGCGACACACAGTAACAGTAACAAACAGTTAATGAATATGTTAATAATATTAACCATTTACATTCTCATCAAATTAGCATACAACAATCCAACTCTCGTCCCCCTTTTTTAGAAACACACACACACACACACACACACACACACACACACACACACACACACACACACACACACACACACACACACACACTTATTATATGCAGCTACTTG
Source organism: Acanthopagrus latus (assembly GCF_904848185.1). NCBI lineage: Eukaryota > Metazoa > Chordata > Actinopteri > Spariformes > Sparidae > Acanthopagrus > Acanthopagrus latus. The sequence goes on along the minus strand of NC_051054.1, from coordinate 20,405,247 downwards.
AGTATTTGTAAATATTTACAATTACTTTTGGTATATTCCTGTTTTATTTACTAATGCATTTTTTGTTTCAAAATCTAAAAGGAATGACATCTGATTTGCATTGTGAAGACATTTTTAGTAAGCCCCAATAGACTATTAAGGAATGAAACTTTTAAAATGACTTTTTTGAAATTACTTGATTCTTCATTATGAACTTGTATTTGTCAGTAATCTGCTACTGATTGTGGCTGACTTACACAATTACCTTTGTTCCAAAGTTGGATTGATCTGCTAGAATTCTAGATATTGGTGAAAATGTAAATGGCAAATCGGTTAAGTTAAGCAGAAAGCAGTCTGGAGTTTCCTGGAAATGTATTGAAAAAACTACCACCTATTTATTAACTGCTTATTGGAAAAAAGAAGAATATTGTTATCAAACCACGATAAGATCATTTTAAAAAAAAAATTGAGGCCTATATTGTGGTAACTGAGGAATAATTTAAAAGAAAGTTCAAATATGTTACTTGGTAATTAACACATACTTACGTGTAAAATGAAGCATTATCAATGTGTATTCTTTCCATTCGGTCCACCACTAGTCTAGATTATTGTATTGATACCAGAGCAAGACATTTTGTTTTTTTTCCATTGTTCAGTTGTGGTTATGTGAATTTAGAAAACAAGAATCTTTTTTTTTTTCTTCTTCTTTTTTTTTTTTTCCTCTAACATATAAGCTTACAGATTATGGCACATACATGTTTACAGGAGCACAAGACTGCCAGTCTACATCAAATGATCTTAAATCCGATAAATGTGTTGAGTGGAGACTTACCTGGTAAATAGATGCAAGCTGCTCTGTTAAATGAGCTGTTGATGACCAAGTGAACTTATGAAGAGTTGGAGAAGGGAATGGAGTTTTGGAACTGAAACTGACTTACAATGCAGAAATATCCTGCAGTAGTAACTCCGTCTATTTCTGGTGACTGAGCTGAACAACTGTGAGACGCTTATTCATGTTTGTCCTGTTGTGGTTAAAATTTGCCAGCAGTGCAGTGTCACCATCTAGTGGTGGTACAATGTATTTCCGCTCCTAATAATTAACAGGCTCTGATAAGGAAGAAACAAAAAAACAGTTTTATGTGATGAAAGCTTATAATGAAATGTAGACAGCACATGGTCATCCAGTTTAAATGACTAACTTATTATGATACATCGGCAAAAGAAAGAAGGAAAATAAACCATAAAAGCACACATAAAAATGAGACATTAGAATGCCATGGACAAGACCAACAAACTTGATGAGATTTTATTTGAAAAATAAATTAATAAACCATTCCTTTCTTGCAATACATTCAGTACAGTGAATCACATTGTTATCAACCCCATTCAGATTGTCACAGCAAGGAGGACATACAGTACACATAATGTTATGTTCTGTTTGATTTCAATGAAACATTGACTAGCACATTTATTTGTCTAACATGGGACTCTGTAAGTAAATGTAAAAAAAACAACATACAGTACACTCAATGTTCAACTGAATGATATGGCAAGCATAAGAAAACAACAGCTGTACAGAAAATGATTTCCATGCAAACAATAACAGGTTGTGGAAGCTGGCCCAGAACCTTAAGGGATGACAAAAAACAACCACAAAAGAATGCGCGACTTGCACAAGAAGATGGAAACATTTTGTCCACAGTGACATTTGCTTGCTCATGCAAAATGTTTCAACAGCCCATTCTGATGTAGCTATGTGCATGAATGATTGGAAACCAACTATAAACAAATTAAAACCTGAAGCAGGTTGGAGTCTAAAGTGTGGGTATTGCCTGAAACAGATTTACACTGCTGCTATTATGTCATGGCCAGGTGTAAAACATCTCAATTCATAGACATAGGTTTTCTTTGTATTCCCCCTGCAACAGACCGTTTGCTAAACCCTTAACCCAAAAAGTGATTTTCTAATCATTGCTTAACAATCATTACTATGCTGGGCTTTTGACCTAGAGCAGTAACCTAGCATCACTTCCTGGGCTAAAGGTTAACATTTTTAATTAAGGCTAGAGACTGCATTACATGCTAAACTTTGTAAACGTGATCCAAAGTATATTTAACACAGACTAACGTGCACACCTGTCAGCTTTTATTTTCCTCGTAGATTTTGTGCCTGCTATCGGACAAAATTGCAATAAAAGTGAGGTTTATGGGTTACTGATTTGGTTGCTGACATGTTTATTCCTTCAAGTTTATATAAAATTAATGAATTATAATTCTAGCAACTTCCGATCAACCAGATTAATTTCACACTGTTGTTGTCGCTCAAAGACTACTGAAAACTACTGAAAACTACTAAAAAATATGCTACTGGAGCATCTGTTTGACAGTTACACAGTCAAGCATTGAGAACAAAAACAAACTAAGTCAAACAATCAAGTGGAGTAGCAGATTTTACGAGAACGAGTCTGTCTGCAGTATGACTGCACAATGACAAGGAGACACCGGAGAATGCATTCATATTGATTTCCCTTGTTAGCACCATGACGTTTACGAGTGATAGGTTTGATGATATCGTCACAGTCCCACGATGGTATTGTGGCATTTTTGTGTGAAATTTGATTTATCGTTGGCTCCCTAATCAATATGACTGCATCCTGACACTGAAGCTGCTTCATGCCATGTAGACACTGTGTTATCATATTGTTGTCAAACTACTTGTTTGTGAGTTTAAAAGGTTATGTGAGGGAGAAAAAAAGTGCCATTCAGGATTCATACATCCACTGAATGGCTAGTTAGCAGCTCTGTTCTGCTTTGTCATGGAATTGGTGAAGTTTACCTGAGACGACTTAGCCATACTTACATGTTAGTCCTCAAAGCATTTTATCATTGTAAAAGTGAATTGTTTTGCCTGTAAAAACTTAAATATTTTTACAATAAAAATCGAATATTCAAAGGTGTCCTTTTTCACAAGTTCATAAATAGTGTTAAGTTACAAAGACGTGCGCCTTTTTATACCATATAATACTGATTTTCAATACAGGACTAACAAGCTAACCAGTAATACATGAACAATCCTATATTTCAAATGCATCATCAATCACAAACTGGTCATGAGGCAGATTTAATCATCCAGTGATTGGATACCATCATTGCATTGCAACACATATTAAACATGATGCAATGTATTCTGCCATCAAATCAAATTCTAAGACTGAGTTTTAAAGAAATCACAGAGTTGATGTTAGTTAGCTAGCTGAAGCTAATAAAATCATTGCATTAAAATCAACAGTTGACATGTGAAAGTGAGAAGCTGCTTTTGTTAACTTTCACAAATCAAGGATCCTTCCTTTCAAAAATTACTTTAAAATGTGTGCAGCGCTACAATGGGAAGCTTGACAGGCGTAGTAACATAACTTCTGTAAAGGGACGGGGCTTAGTAAACGGTCATATGTTATACATTTCAAAATTCACCCTTGGGGAAAAACTTTGACCCGAAAATGAATCTCTGTACAATCAAATGAATACAAATATCTTCGTATCAACACACCTGAACCAGACACTCAGCAGGAGCTGTTTAGTACCTCCTTATATGATTATTATGTTTAAGGCGTTCATGAAAATTCTGAAAAAAAAAAAAAAAAGTAACAATAGTATAAGAGATCAAAAATAGAGCACCTAGCTGTATTTTATGTCACTGCACTGGCATAAATTGCTCTGAAGGTGATTGTCACGGCACTGTCAGTCGACCAATGTGGCCGATAACATATAGTGGTGTAGGTGAGGAGGTGTGGGATGTTTGGCCTGACTCTTAGCAGTGGGTAAGTGATGCAACAAGTACAGTTAATAGGGTAAAGGGGCTTCTGTATGAATGCAGGGCTGTAGAGCTACTGTTTGCATTGAGCAGGTAAAAAGGGCTGCTGGAGCTGGAGTTGGAGTTGAAGTTTGTGTTGTAGTAGTCAGGCTCGGATTTGAGGGACGGTGTACCTTCGCATCCACGCTCAATCTGCCCGCTGCGAAACAAGGCGTCATTGAGGAGATCTGGTAGACGACCATTGAGGTCCACCGACGCCAGACAGCCCTGGAAGCCTTCTCTTGAAGCCACCAGTTTAGGCAGATTGCCATACATGCCTGGACCCAGTCCCGCGATGAACAGATCGCCTGGGGTGAGAGAACAGAGAAACTGTAGGATGAGGAGTACAGGAGAAACAAATCTTAGTAAGCTGTTATAAATACTTTATATGCACAGTCTTACAGATCTGTGCCAGCTTCAATATTGTAGGTCAAGTAAAATATTTTGTGTTTAATCAGTGCACAACAGAAACACCACACCCTTTAATCATGTTTGTGATATGTGGTGGCATGGTAACATGCCACTACGTGGTGACTCTTTCACCATTGCCAACCCTTAAGTGCTGCAAGAAATGCAGAGCAAATTGGTTTGGCATTCCAACACAGTGCACACCAGTGTTAGATTGGTACCAGTTTGAATTCATCAGAAGCAGAGCAGGAATTTCGCCGGTGGCATCTGTCTGGCCTTGATGCCCTTTTGAAAATTTGCCACTTTGGCTGTGGGGCTTTCTTTCTCTATGCTGCATCTTTGCCATGTTCTGTCAAGTCCACCCAACAACAACAACAACTGGTCAACAGCAACAGAATCAACAGTGCAGCGTGAAAAATAGAAATGCAATCACTAAAGGGCTCTCGTTTAGAAGTTATGATCATGTACAACTCCCAACCAAGATGAGAAGGAGGCAAGAGGGGAGTTTGATTCAGAATGGTTTTGACAGTGTTGTGCATGAGTGAAAGAAAACAATATGTTTGTTTTATGCGCTTGTGGTTTTGTTGAATGGTGAAGTGAAAATATGTCTTTGCATTTTATGAACATGAACGTGAGCATAATGCACTGTAATGTAATGGAAATGGAACAGCGGATAATTAAAGCAAAATTTAATGCAAAACAAGTTGCTGAAAGTTTTGTAAGTACAACCTACACACAAGGAGATGTAAGCGCATGATAGCTATCATGTCCTCTGCATACCTTTCAGGTCCAGGTTCTTTGCCCCATTGATACTCTGACTAGTAGCTGTAGCATCTACTTTCAGTGTGTGGGTGTTGCTGTTGTCTCTGGTGATGGCCACATTATGCCACTGGTTGTCATTCAGTGCCCTTTCACTTTTGCCTTTGATGAGGTTGGGCCCATTTCCAAGGTCAAAAACATAGTGGATGTATCTGCAAGAGACAAAATCTTTTAAGAAAGCTTTTCTCTGAAATGTTCTCAAACAGCCAGCCTAAACCTAAAGGTGAGTGATTTTGGAAATTGTGGGTAAAATCCTCTGAAATGATTTGTCATTATAGATCTTGCAAAACTCTGTTATTTTTTTATTCATTTTTTTTTTTTTTTTTAAACACAGCTCAAATGTGTAAAAAAAGGGCTCTATTGTCATGGCAACACTGCAAAGACTAGCATAAGCAGCCATCGTCTTTACCAGTGTGTAGTCCAAAATGAATGCAGACTGTTTAGATGGGTGTGGTTTGACCCATGGGTACTGAGCACTCAGATATTAATGTAGGAATGACTACTGTGTACCTGAACGTCAACATGTCAACAGGTGTCACAGCTGGTGTGATCCCGCAGCAAGATGGTCTTAAGTATAAGCTGTTTTTGGTATTATCTGTGTCTGTTTGCCATTGTATTCCAAGCAGTTAGTGCACAGTGGAGCTTTATAGCTTTTTCACTCACTGCAGCTGACTGTTATGGCATGCACAATGTTACGAAAGCAGTGTTAGTGAACCAAATCACTACAGTTGAGCTAAACAAGAACTGAAACTTCCCAACAAGCTCTGCAAAGCTGCAGATTCTGGGATCATTCATCCCTATTTTTTACATTGTCACATTGGTTTGACATTGTAATTTGATATTTTGTTATTACGAAAATATTCATTGTTACTGTTTTAAGTTGGTAAACAAATTTAAAAAAAAGTGATCAAGTTACTACCAAACCTCCAAAGTTCCAATGTGCAAAGAGTTACCAAACATCAATTCAAAATCAAACTTACCCTTTAACCAGTTCAACAGCGATAAAATCATTGCCATCTCCAGAGTTGAAGAGTATAAAGCCATCTGGGGAGGTTGTCTTGAACTGGAAGAAGAGGTGCATGGATGTGTAGGCCTGCAGAGTGGCCAGGCTCAGATAGCTGCTCTTGGATTTGAAGGTGACGGGGTCGGCGATAATGGAACGAACCCCAAAGCGGGCATTGAGCTCGCAATAATCAATGTCACCATTCTTGCACAGGTCGATGTAGAGCATACCGTTAAATCTGAGGAGAGGAAGGAACAGGCATTTGAAACGACTGTTGTAAAAATCGTACTTGTTCTCCAAAGTCTTGAAAAAAGAGATGTCAGCCAAGGATAATTGAAAGGAAAGACTGGATAAAGGAGACCTTTAGTTAAATAAATCTCTACTTAACACATTGTTTTCTTTGTGACAAAATAAAGCAGGAGTAAAAGTTTTTTTTTTTCTTTCTTTTTTTTTTTTATTTGAGGCAGACAGTTTTATCAGAATTTATCCCCTGTAGGCAGACAGAGCACTGAGACTGAACCAAATAGTAAATGTGTTGTTAAACCAAAAATGTTTGTGTGCTAAGTCTCTGTGGACTGGTTGCCTCATCACATGTAAAAGTGAAGTAGAGATAAGTGTTCTGAGTACCTGAGGCTCTGCAGATGACCGATGAAGCTGGACGGGATGCTGGAAACAAATCGACGCTCTGTCATGATGCCCGTTTCAATGTTGTGGAACTCCAGACGCGTGTGGTCACCCACCATTTGGCCTGAAGATGGGGAGGGTGGAGGGGATGGGTTGAAAAGAAAGACAAAAAACGAAAAGAAAAGAGAACACTGTCTGACACTAACACAAAAGGGCTGATTTAAGGAGAAAATTACATTAACAATATTAGATGGATGCAGACTGTCGCTACATATCTACATGCTTTCTTTGTAGCAGAATAAAACTGTCAATCTCTATGGCAACACACCACAGCATGGTGTAAAACCACTGACATGGCAACACTAATGACATTTCTTCAAGCATGAGCTGAGTTGATGCAGGTAAGTACCTTCAGCTACATCATCGTCAACCATTAGCTTGTAGGTTTTGCCGCGACGCACCACACGCACAGTATGCCATTCATTATCATTGAGCTTTTGCCCGGCATACAGGGTCTCTGGTCCCTTGCCTGAGAACAATGGTCAATCACAAAGTTAAAGACATCCTGAACCTTAAACCAAACCTTTGTTTTCCCACCAGTCAGCCTGGTATCATTGGCAAAAAATCTACAAGCAGCTTAGAAGCTTAAAAAATTGGCTTTAGTTTTCAAACTTATACCTTTGGGAAACAAAGGTTTGGTTTAGTCAGTAATATACACAGAGAAAAAAAATACAAAATACTTTTGACATCTGTAATTCTCATAGAATACACCTTATCTGCAGTATATGCTGCAGAACTGCAGACTATTAAATAGTTTGAACAGAGAAAGTGCAACTACAGTTGGGATAATTTGCTTTTACTCATCACAGGCTTATAGAAATAATTTCCTTTCACTTCATCCTTTCCATTTCTCCTTTTGGATATAATATACAATGTAATTTACAATAAACAATGGCATTAGCCTGTTTTTAACCTATCCCTAATCTTTTTTTAATCAGTCACATAATCAAACACATTATCTATGAATTCTCATATGATGTTAGATTAGGTTGGGTTACTAGCTGACTGGAGCCTGCTGGACCATAACCTTGGGTAGTAGAGGGAGTCACTGTGGGCAGTGGGCCCCTGCTCAGCCAAGCTCAGCAGCCTCCCTAAAATATTTTTAGAGCTCTTACAAAAAACACATTGATTACAAAAAATTACTTGAGGTCCACCTATTATATTCTTCAACTGCAGCTGCATGCAAGAAATTAAATAATGAAGGAGGTTCAAGGTCACTGTTTTTCAGCCACTTGAAAATATGTCGTCTTATCTGACAAGGCTGGTAGGTTTTAGGAACAAAATCTACTTTATTTTTTTTTTTTTTTTATCATAGGACACATTAACAGTCATGTCAAATGAAAACAAAGTTGACTTCTGGTATGAGACCAGAAGCATCAAGGCTCTAGTGTAGAAGTCTCACAATCAGTTGGGTCAAATTCTGACAGATTCTGCTACCTCTGGCACTTTTGTAGTCCTTGAGTATGAACAGTGTGTCACATCTATTAGACACGCTATTGCAGTTTCCCTCAAATTCTTTCCTTTTGTGCTGTACACATTTACGCAAGGATGGCAAAGGAGCGTTAATTATGACACTTGATCCCAAAATCATAACATAAATATTTTTTTTTGTTTGTTTGTTTTTTCAGTATCTATGTTTTTCGTCTTCTGTAATTATTACAGCTGCAAGGAAGTAACTGAAGTATGATACGGACAGTTGTACATGGTACAATGCAGTGGTTAAACAAGTAAAATCGCTACTATTGAAATAATACTTAAGTAAAAGAACAAAGCATTATTCACTAAACTACTCAAACACTACTAGAGTATTAGTTAGTTTTCAAATGTTTTTTCAGTGTCATTATCTCTCAGAGGGGGCCCATTTGGGATCGGATAGATTAGATCAGATTATTGGCTTCAACAATGAAGATGAACGGTTTAAATATTAATTTAATTTCTACTCTATTATTTATTATTCATTTAATAAATTCAAGTAATTAAATAACATGTAATGTACTTATTATTTTTAAAGCACATAAGTAGATAACATGGTGTAATGCATACTTAAGAACAAGTAAAAGTAATTACAGCTTGAAAAATGCTCATGAAAGTACAAGTACACCAACAAATTACTTATTGTCATTTTAGTGTTTGTAATTAGCTACTTCCACCACTGATCATATCTTACAAAAGATTTCATCACTGCACTGAGGGTTGAAGGAGCGCACCAGGCTGACTGTTTCTCAGCACTCTGTATACCTTTTGTTCCCCCTGATGTCTGAGAGCATATTACAAAATTAACTGTCCTACCAACTCGTGATTCATGAGGCTGCATCATCTGTCACTGGGAGTTTCAACCTCTCGATCTGTAATTATTTATTATATATTAATTTATAAGCAAATGATAGATGAAAAGATAAAGATCTCCATAGCCTCAATATGAGTAAAAGCAATTCATTTTTTTTGGAGAAATCCTAAACAAATGCTTTGCAACTTAGACACTAAACACTATGTAAATTATACATATGGGATATCAGATTCTTACAGTTTAAAGCTGTCTTTCATATTTTTTGATTCTCAGTCTCCTATGATGGTATATGATGGTAAACATTTTCATTAGGGTCTATTTTGTGATTTTTACTTTACTAAGGGATCATTTCCAATGCTGATCAAAAAAATAAATAAAAATAGTGTGAAACATTCCTTAATTCAATGCAGATCTGTGTCGCCATACCTTTAGAGTGATTATGTTGCATCTGTTTTATGTACTGGTGAATTTCATCAATTTTGGTAAGGTTATGAGAGCTTTCCATAAAAAAAAAATATCTTATTACTTACATACTCACAAACTTAAATGCTCATATGCTGTACTACTAGTTAGTACTAGTAGAGGATTCTATTCTATATACTCTTTTCTACTAAAAGTTTAAAAAAAATACTGTCTCATACTCTTACATTGCGGTCAATGTTTTGATCTGTGATCAAATGTGAATGTGAGTTGTTTAAAGCAGCAGTATTGTTTCATGTACTACTCACCTTTTTTGACAATTATTTGTCTATATAATTAACATGAATGGAGAGAATTAGGTTATACGTTTGTCTAAAAAAGGGTAGGGGGGCTCTGCAGTTAGCCTAAAAATGGGGTCAGGTTTCCCAGTGGAGGAAAGGGTCAAACATGTACAGTACCATCCAGTTAAAGTGTCTTAGTTACAGGGACTAAAGGTGTTACAGTGATATATTTTTTTAAATCCCTCTCTTGTTGAGCCTGTTTATACCTGGTATTAGGATGGGTAGGTGACCTAAACACAAGTGGAAAGCCCTTAAGTTTTAACAGTCACCAGCACGCATTGTGATCACTCAATCCTCTTGTTGAGGTGGTCTGGGATGCTTGTGATCCCATGTATTTTGTAGTGTAATTGCTAATCAACCCTGATGCATCCCCAAAAAAGTCACCATCAGTGCAGGACATGATGGTTGATGGTGACAGGACACCAATGTTGAGTCCTGGGCCACAGTGAAGGAAAGCCTGCTAAACCAACGCTGTCTATGGAACAAGAAGCCTCGACTAAAAACAGAATGGATTACATGCTGTTTGATTTCCATGTGGTTCCCTGTAATGCAAATTACATGTTTGGGCTGTCTTACCTGCCAGTGTTCTCAGCATATCTTTCTGTGTTCTCTCTACAATCTTTGTTGCAACTCATTTTTAAAATTACGGTAAACTAGGAGGTGCAATAACCCCAGACTCCTGTAAAAAAAACTGCACAATTTCAAGAGTTGCAACAAAGCTACAACAATTTTTAAATCATTTGTGCCATCTTGTTAATTTGGCATTTAATGAAATACATGAAGTTGTCTATTTCCAGGTAAAAAGTGTCAGTTTGTTATGACTCAGCTACGCTGTGTCTAAAATGCATCTTACATGCCAACATTTAGTAAGTATTTGAATACTGTTCAAATGGATTACAACATTTGCACCAAATTCATGAAAAGTGTTGATTTATTGACTGTAAACATGTTGAATTTTAAAAATAAAGTACACAGTAACCAATATAGATTTCTTATTTGTCACCTATGAACAAAGTCCCCGGTCTCCCTTAAACAGTCTTGTCATTTTTTGAAAGTTGTTCTGTCTTTGTGAAATGCTGTTTTTCATTTATTTTTAATTAGATAATTTCTGTGGGCCTCCATTAAAACCTGCACGGTTATACATTAAGTTCTGTCCTTCTTTCCTGTGAAGACAAAAATTGTGTCCGTTTGTCCCGGTCATGTATGTTTATCTCCATATAAAGCAGTGAAGTGAAAGCCAATCACCAGTGGTCACTCGTGATGCGTGTCTAGACCTATTTCAATGTCAGGTGTAAACTGACATACTTAGAGCTGTCCACCTGTGTTCACATCATCCAATAGGCACAAAATACAAGTTATATTCCTTTTTCACTTGTTGTAGCCTATTGATAATAAATAAAATAAAGTAGCACTCTGCGACACCTAAACTTTCTTAAAACCATTGTGTGAAGTGAAATGTGTACTGTTAGAATGATTTCATTTCTTACTTCTACTATATACAGTGCATTATGGTATACATAACATACCCATCAGTGCATAATACAGTAAAGTAGTTGATTTAAAAAAAGAGGTTAAGATATGTCTAATAATTAAAACAAATCACCACTAATTCCAACTGCCTGAGGCTATTTCTGTTGGTTCCCAACCAACTCAGCAAAGTCATCCTCCACATGCCTGGCTAAAGAGAAGGTGGGCGGTGCAGGACTCACATTTTTAAAAACACATTTCCTTTAAAAAGAAACAACATCAACATAGAGAGCAAAATGAAACTTGAGTGTTAACTTACTGGAGTTACAGTTTATCCTGATACAGTCTAGATGGGGAAGAATAAATGACAGATGAAATTGCATCCTTCAAGGTTACTGCTGCAGACATCCAAAAACAAAAAGTCCACCCTTCCGGGGACGCACACATGCAGGAAGGCAGCCATTTTATTCCTTTGATATTTATGATCAACTTTATGCCAAATTACCATGAAATAAATTATTGATTTCCAAGTATTACAACATTTAATTTAACATTATTTAACAGTAAATAAAATAATGCATGGATTTGTTACATAAATGTGTGGTGGTTGACATAAGCTGCTTTTCTGGAGCTTTCTTTACCTGTAGTACCAGAGTCCAAATATATTATTTGTTTATGCACAGTATTTACAGTAAAATGGCCACTTGTAGTACCAGTTACATGAGTTTTCCAACCCAACACTGTTTGACTTTAGGTGCAAATACTCAGATCAGAAAAGTCAAAGTCTCTGGCTCCAGAGCCTCCACACCAACAAGGTGGAAGCAGCCATCCATTTTAGAGCCACTGATCTTTGAAAAGTAAAGAAATACAGACTGATATAATTCAGTTTGCGAAGTTAGAATTGTACGACACTAGTGTGGAAGACAACAAATATCTGATGTGTGGAACTGTCCCGCTGAGGCCAGAATAATGCTGTAAACAGCTGTGAAGACAGTGAGGGTTGGTCACCATGTGGCTGGTGGTTTCATGTGTCGTCAACCGCAACAGAAAAGTGGGAGCAAACAGCCACGATCCAATCAGCACCAGCACCATGCAGAGGCACAGGAACCCCAATGATCAAATCCGGAGAACTAGCCTACACCTACACGTGTCAATGAGCTAGATCACAGGCTAGATCTGTAAATATGTACATACTATAGAGAATCACACAAATTAGCATGCTAAGAAATCATATGAGCACTGACCGATTAGTGCTGCAAATATTTTATAGGAAATCTAGAGTATGATTTACATTAACAAATATAATCAGTGAAGGACTGACCTAATGTGTTTTGGCAAACAATATTGCATATGCTTGCTTACTTCTTATGATTGTTTATGAAACAAAATACATGTTAGATAAAGATTGAGCTATGTGACTAACTTTTTAATTATCTTTATATAACACAATTTGAAAGTATTTGGGGTCACAGCCAGCTGTAGGTTTTGCTGGGCTCTGTTCTCGGGCTGTTCGCCTGACGGGCCGCAGGCTTAAGGCCTTTGAAGGGGTGAATACCATCTTTTGACAAAGCATGATGGGAAATGGAGTTGACAGGAAAAAACATAAGAACAAAACACAGGGAAAAAAAGCATCGACTTCCATAGAAGACACCATCATTAGCAAAGAAAATAACCACCCAGAAGAGCAAGAAAATTAACAGAGAAATGACTTGATGTCAGACAGTAACTTTACTGAGAAAGATAAGAAAAGTCTTCTAATGTCCAGCTGAATGATGGACTGGAGATCAGTGGGCATACCTCTCCTCTTAGAAAGTCTCAGCACACTTTGTTCTTTAAAAAGACTTTATCAGAGACTAGACTTTAAAGTCCAGTCTCTCTACATCATCATGTATATTCTGGTCATTGTGCTGTGACTGTCTCAAAAGTTCTGTAAAGAACGTGGATATGACTATGATTTGTCTGTTTCAAAGATGGGCCAAACATGTTTAACATTGAATAAAAAGAAAATAAGTTATGATGGTATATCATAATTTGAGATGTTAACCAGTAAATAGTCATATACAGTAAACAGTCCATGGTTATCTGTGTGCACAAACCGTTTTAACACTCATGCAAGAGATCAAAACTCTCTTATCTATGTTCTAAAACAGGTAAAAATCTAAAAATCTAAAAGATCACAGTGATGGTTAACTGATGGAAAGACTGTGCACAAAAAGGTAGGAAGAGAGTGAAAGTAGAGAAGAGGTCATTGGTAAACCATCTCATGGTGAAGGTGGAGGTGTGGAGGCAGATGGGTGGAGGTGGGTGGTGGGGGAGGGGGATGGGGGACATACGATACCTAGGTTGACCGTGAGTTTGACACGACCCCCGTCCAACTCCAGCCTGAGCGTGTCGGCTGAGTCTCGAGAGGTGGTGGCCATTAGGAGGCCGTAAGCTCGCTGGCATCGAAAACGCAGGGAAACATCCTCGGCCTCGGTGTGCATGATGTTCGGCATCACCACCTTCATGTACATGCTGCCATCATAGGAGAGTATGGAGGCCTCTGTGGGAGCAAGTCAGAAGCACAGAGATATGTGAGCCATAGCTCAGAATAAGGTTGGAGTCAATATAATCAGCTGGAACATGGTACATGACAAATATTTTATTTGTCATTGTCGCTGCTGGAAATGTCTGTCAGCTGGTCCAACACCACCTGCTTGAGTGGTTCAAGGGCAAAACTTAGGCTATGGAGTTCTTAATCAAAAATTGAAAGACCTAATACTGAATACTCTGTATACTATACTGGGACACGTGTGCAATAAAATTATTTTTTTTCTAAATGAATGTCATCCACATGTCAAAAATTGAATGAAGAATGATTTTAATAATAAAAGTCAGGACAAAACACACTAGTTTTTTAGTTTGAGTTGGTTGTTTTTCAGCTTCAGAAATGTTCAGACCAGTGTCGGCCTGTGATTACTGGTGGCAATAGCCTGGATGCTTTTTTGGTTGCTTGTGGTTTTTGGAAAGATGTTGACAACGGGAAGAAGAACGCGCAGCTGACTTTGTACTTACTAGTTTAATGTAACTGCATTTTCAAAACATTCATTTTCAGGCGGACCTATAGTAGTTCTGTCAAGATTTTTTTTTCGGTGAATGTGAAAGTGTAAATTAACACACAGCACAGCGCCTCCCTGGAGGTTGTCAGTAGAGAAAAAAGTCATGTAGGTCGACTATACAACTTCACAATAATCAATATGTCATTATGTACAATGAGATGCTTTTATGTGTAAACATAATCCTTGGCCACTGGCTAATGTCCACAAGATTATTCCATTATTATTGTGTGTGTGTGTGTGTGTGTGTGTGTGTGTGTGTGTGTGTGTGTGTGTGTGTGTGTGTGTGTCTATTGGTTTGAGCAAGTCTGAGGTAATTCATGTCCACTTTAATGAAGTTGGTTGAACGCATTTGCTTTGTAATTTTTTGTACGCTTCACTCCATTTCCTGTCTAACAGTTACTAATTATTATTCATTTTTTCCCAACTCAAACCACCAAGAGATTTAATTAATTTACACAATGCTGTGTTTCATACTTGAAAGCATTTCAGTGCCAACTCTGTTGTGTAACATCAGCTATATGTTCTAAAACACAATTCACTCCAAAATAATGACAGAAGATACACAAGTCTTTCAAAATTCATGCACTGCTTTCTTGCTCAAATTCAACCACCACTAATCCCTGTGCATTCACATTACACAGGCTGACATGTTATTGTCAAAACTCACATATACTCAAAATAACATCATATTCAGTGACTCTAAAAACACACGACTTGTGATCATGAGCACAAACAGTGCACTGTTGAAACAGATATGATGTTTTTGGTGTATGTTGGCTGACCACTGGCTTCAAACTCACCAAGGGTTGATCATGTGGATACAAGCAGACACTTCAGTTTGGAAGTAGCAGAAGTGAGGTGACTATTACACAAATGCTGCTCCCACTGCCAACAACAGCTAATCCCTGCCAAAACACGAAGTTGTACAATATACGCCTCATTTATTTGGCTCTAGGAGTTGCAAAATAGTCATCCCATATGGCTCTTTTTAGTCTGTGTCCTCATCTGACTGTGAACTGTCGACACACTTTGTCTCTACCTCAAATTGGCTGTTACACCATGCTGTGCTCTCATTCTGCCCTCCCCTTTTCAAAGACATGTGGGCACGTTGACAGCAGTGAGTGCGAGGAAATCATAGACTGCTCAAACTCACACATACACACATATGCAGGCACTCAGAAGCAGCTCGCAGCATATGACAGCTTCAGCGTGTGAGAGAATGTCTAACATGCAGTTGTGCTGTGGATGAAATCCTAACAGCTACTGAGCTTGCACATCAACATATTCAGCCCCGTGACATCTGAGAAAACTTTATCCACTCATAAAGGTCATGTGAAAATCCAAAGTGGGTTCAGTGTGTTGTTTGTTCTGTATGCTAGTCTTACTTTTGGAATTGTAATCAACACTGAAGTCTTTAGAGGACACTGGTATGGTTTACACTTCTGAGACTCTTTCAGCACCTTACTGAGTGAAATAAGTAGTCTGTTCTGTTGAGAGTGCATTGTATGACAGTGTCTGAGAAACCCATTAAGGGCATTCTGTGTGGTGCTTTGTGTTTTATATGATTTAATATTGAACTAGTTATGTGATTCTTGCTCATTAAAAATATGTTGTTGCTAATTTATAAAATGCAATATAGGTCCAAAATAGGCATGGATATGTGACGTCTTTGGCTGATGAGATTATTCTTTGTCATTTCCAGTGTTGTTTCGTGGATTAATTGTTTAATTCTTTTTAAATTTTACAAGAAAAAGTCTTGTGTAAGATCAAACTTCCGTGTGATGGGTGGTTTGTAGACTTTTCATTAAGCTTCCAGAGTTGTGGCAGCAAAGCTGTAGTCTGTAACTATTTTTGTTATATTTGCTAAAATTGTCATTATCTGACAGAAGAATAAGATACAGGTCAGCTGTGTAAAAATCTACTGTCTGTGGCTCCACCCAGTGGCCCTAATTTGATTTGCAAGAATCCACCGCTCTCGGGTCAACACAACCAATCAGAGCCAAGGAGAGTGTCTGAGAAGCGTCAATCACTCTCGTGCATACACAGCTGGCAGCCCCCCTCCCTCATACAGCATGTATTGGGCAGTGTCTTACCTGTTGGCAGCTGATTACCTGAATGATTAGCTGGTTACTCTGTCTACCTCAAATTTTGTAATCTAGGTGGTCAGAAATAGATCAGCCGTTGTTGTTATTTTGAATGCACCTTCTTGGTTATCTGGCATCTGCCTTTAGTGTGGTTGTTTACTGCTCGTGCACAGCGGGCTCCTCTGTGGGGAGGGGCTTTGAAGGCAGGGCTGCAGCACAGCAGAGAGGAAGAAGGAGGCACCTGGGAGCTGTGCTCATTGAAATAGTGATTTGATTATTCAAAAGGTAAGTCATTAATGGAGAGATTGTTACATTCTGATTCAGTTCAGTTTCTAACCAAGGTTTTCTTGGAGGTCAATCCCCACACTCAAAGTTACCAATTTGGATGTTGAACAGTTGTTTTAGGGTTGCATCATTCCACTGGTGTATATATAATGGGAGGGTGATGGATTTAGAGCAGTTAATGGAGTAATCATTGTAATTCGAACACTGATTAAACAGTGATGGTTGATGTTTTTTTGTATCCATAATGATGAATGGTCTGCGTATAAGTTGACCTAATGGGTTGTATTGGCGATTATAATTCCGGTGATTTGTGTGTCCCAGGAAAGGCAGCTGATAAGGGTTCAATACACTGTGTTAATAACAGTGGAGAGAGTGCCATGGTTTAGTTTAAATGGTTGTGAGATTTTTACATTGGTGATTACTGATGCTGCGGGTGAGTTGTAAAATATGTTAATCCATTTAATGAATGACTCTTCAAAACCAAGTATGTTTACATCTTTTGGTTTTTGGACATATTTACTAGGTTGAATAGATGGAAAGTCATGTGATGCAGGTGCTTTGTTAGTTGCTATGGCTTGGAGTGCTTTCCAAAAGTATGGGTCTGTCGAAGATATTTGCATGAATTTTTGGAAACATGAGTAAATTGTAGAGTTTGTTGTGTAAGTTTGCAATGTTTTTAAATATAATTTGGGGTGTAAATAGCATTCTCTACAAAAGAAATGTAGCAGATATATAATTTTGTCTTATGGTTTCTTTGGTTGATTTGCCAGATATTTTCCTGATTTGTCGCAGTATTCAGAATAGTTATGTTACTAGTGATAGTAACCATAGTACCCATCAGCATCATTGTTCTCTCTGGAGGTGGTTTCACTTTATGGAATGATAATACTTGTCTTTGTACAATGGTATAGGACTGAGTATGGAGTTGTGAAAAAAATGTTAATACAAATGCAAAAATGTCATTAAACATAATAATAGATGAACACAGAGATGGATATAACCATCTTTCTCTTTTCTGAGTTGTCAGAGTTGCTTTCTTTGATATCGGTAAAGATCAAATCTTTGCACTTTTGCCTGTTTGAATGTCGAGTTGACAGTCTACAGAGTAGAGTTTTATTTATATTTATGAATATACTGAACATCTTGTCATACAAAAGCCAGTGTCTGTAGCTTCTCCTTGAGCGAAGGCAGTAGATTTGCCCATCTTGTAACACTGTAGTAGAAGAAGCAGATTAATAGCAGGATTCTCCTTTTTATCTCCTCAGGTGAAGGGTTAGGATTGATTTCCGGATCTACCATTCTGACCAGTATGTTGAAGCCGTCAATGAAGCATTCAAGTTTTGTTCAGCTGCAGAATATGTTTTTGTTCTGACCAAGACATTTTTACTATTATGTTGTGACATTCTCACATTGAATTCTCACACAAAAATGTCTTAATACTGCCAAGTCTCTACTCCATATCATCTTACATTCATCCAGAGTTGAAAAGCATTACACTGGTATCAAACAGAGGTGATTATTTGTCCTGTCACAATAACTTATTATGATAAATGAGCCAATAAGATGCTGAGACATTATGTGTCCTACAAACGCCCTTTGTTCAGTTGTGCTGCATAAATAGGAAACTGTAGTTATACCAAGTGCCCACAAAGTGGCGACAGAGCCCATCTGTCTGCTAGGAAAATATCTGTAGTAAGTAAAGCTGGAAGGGAGGGGGGGTAAAGAGGGGTTCAAACAGGTAGTAAAAGGAGGAATAGCAGATGAAACTGAGAGTAGGAGAAGATAAACCCACCCCTCTCTCCATCACACAAACAAACACAGAGTGTCAAAATAAAATGACAGACAAGGTAAAAGGATCTAACCAGGGGTCTCTGGGATAGGCCATATTTTCCAAATAAAAGACCTAGATGTAAACCATGGTGCTGAAGAAGGCTGGATTTCAGGTTAAAGGTCCCCAAAGTTAAACAGAATTTATAACAGGCTGCATGAGTACTGAAGAACTAAAACCCTGCAAATGTCTTTGTACTCTCGCAAGTTCTACATTTAAATTAATTCAAATCTTAATACTATGACTCCATTTCATCATCTTTCATACCTTTACATTTTGCCCTCTTTATCCCTTTCCAACTTTTCTGACTGTTTATGCTCATTCAGCTGCTCCTCCATACAAAATTAAGCCAGCCATGCAGTTTAGCTCCCAGCTGTACAGGAAGCAATGCAGTTTGTTATTCTCCACCCACTTCATCTCGTTTAAAGCTGTACACTATGACTCTCATTTGAACCCCTTTCATTGCTTATACTATATTTTCATCTTCCATCCTTTTCCCACACTTCTAACTATTCATACTCCTTCAGCTGCATCTTCATAGAAATTAAAGCCAGTAATTTGTCAGCTTTTCAACATCCAGCATTCACACAATTTCTTCAGATATTGCCTTCTCAAGTTTTTAACTGTTTTTAAAATATAGTCAAGCCTTCACCTTTTTTTAGATTAAGTTCACAATTGGAAACTATCGCTGTCTCACATATATACACACACAGATGTAAGATGCAGTCACAGATTTATTTTCCAGTGGTTGCTGCGTAGTATCCCGTAAAAAGACTAACTGCATATGTAATATTAGTTAAAAAAAAATGTGGCCTTCTTTAACAAAAAACGATGTTGTTGACATTGAGTCCATGTGTGTCAGGGTCAAAGTCGCATGCTATCATCCTCCCTGTGTGGGCTCAGGACATAGGTGTCATCTGCACTTTTGATCATTACTTTTTAAAACAATGACTCATTTCTATATTTTGTGGTAATTTTCTCTGTTATTCATGGACATCCATGTATGTATCCTATCCATGCATCTTACAAGTGGTTGTGACTGCTCATGGAGTTAGGTAAATCAAATACCAATATGCAACAGATACATTCCTGCTGAGGACTATCCCATGTTTTTGTACTACAGCAGTGAAAATGTCAATGTATAACAATCTACAGTGAAACTAAAAAAGCTAGCACAGAATGAAGAGTACAGAACAGAGTTCTCTTCATTTATCCACAGATGTGTGTATTAAGTAAGGACAAGCTGCATAGTAGAGAAGTATATAAATGAATAGTAAACGTTGCTCCAACAACATAGTGACACGCATGCATAATATGGATCTTATTGGTACAACAGGATATTTTGTTCATGACCTAATGCTCCATACATATTTCATATGAATAAGGATTTTCTTTCATTCACTTGTGTGTTCTCATGCTGTACTTGTCTTGGTCCATGCTCAACTGCACATGAAATAAATGCCCATGTTTGGTCACAGGGATGCCTGGGACTGATGTCTAATTGACAAGGTGTCAGATTAAAGCACGGTGAAATATACACAATTTAAATTCTCATTACAGCGCTGGTCTGGGCTGTCAGATTAATTCTAACATGTCATATTTCTTGGATGTAACTTTGTGTAGAAGGGTGAGTGTGTATCCATGTGTGTCTGTGTGTATCAGTTGAGTGTGTCCAAAGGATTGATTCACTTTTAACTGACTGACCTTGCCACGTTAATACCACGCAGCTGAAGACCTTAATGCATTTTGTTAGGTGTGAAGATTTACTTCACTTCAGCTGTTTCTTTCTCTTTTGTGACGGGGCAGAATGAGTGAGTTCTCTTAAGTCTGTTGACACCCCTTAAGTCGATTATCAGGGACATTTATCATACTCTGTCCTCATCTGCTGACCTTGTGTCATGTATCACAGAGGGAAGCATGCATCTATCTATAGACAAGAGGCTCGACTCATGGCAGTGCAGGATGGATGTAAGTGTTAAATGTTTCCTTAGATAGCCAGCCAATTTAGCTTAGATAGTTAGCCTCCCTCATGAGTAGATAGTAGTAGTAGTAAGAGTAAGATTATAATTACAGCTCAAAATATTAGTATTAATATGGCGTTGATAAAAGTAAAGAGACTAGTGATACCTTGACCTATATGACCTCATAGTCAGTACGATAACACTTTAGCTCAGGAGGTAGAGTGGATTGCTCCCCCAGTTGCACGTTCAAGTATGGTGATATTTTAGTCAGAGTTTTGCAAACAACCCAGTACCAAAACTGCTTTCAGCAGGGTTACTAATAATGTATTAATGAGTGCTGATACTGAGGACTGCTCTATTCTATTACTGCTCAACTTCAGTTCGGCATTTGACACTATTGACCATAATGTTCTAATTAACAGCCATTGCTGGAATGGCTCTAAATTGGTTTGAGTCATATCTCTCAAGCAGAGCATTTTCTATTTCAGCTGATCTTTTTTTTTTTTCCATCCAACTGATGTACCATTTGCCACGGGGATCTAGTCTTGGCCCAATTTTGTTTTCGCTTTATATGCTCCCATTACGAAATGTTCTTAGTCAAGTCAAAGGGTACTGTTATTATTGCTATGTGGACAACACACAAATCTACCCATTATTTAAGCCTGACAATACTAGCTGTTTGAGTAGTTTGATGGAATGCATAACTGCCATTAAAAAAATGGATGATTTGCAGTTGCTTATAACATATTTTTATAGGAAAGCCTTTTTGATGGCTGATCCGTAAATTCTCTGCTGGACATTGCAGTGTCAGGGACAAGGCAAATAACAGCATCGCTAATATCAATGCAGTGAAAAGTTAAAGCATGTTTCCTGCCCATGATGATTAAAACTAATCAGTCATTGATAGGGGACCAATTAAATGCACTCAGTAAACAGCAGTCAATGAAATTAAAATGAGAGTCCTTAAGACTGTAGTGAATTTCGATGCCTGAGTCCCAACATACTGTTTGTGCGTTTTCAGTCCTTACATCATTATCATGAATCATATGGGCTTCATGAGTTGTATCCTTGTTATTGTTCTACAGTCCCATGTTACTGCAGAGTAGTAGTTATCAAAACTACTAGGAGCTCTAGCTGTTTCTGAAAACCTCTGCTGTGTGAGCCAGAGGTGGTATTATTTATAAGCAGACCTTTCTGTCCTCTGTAAATCAATGGTAAATAGACCAACAGGTGTCTATGCTCATGCCAAGACTAAGAGGCATGATATATTTCTGTAAGCCCCAATATATTCTCAACTCCATTACATAACTATGGATGTTTTACTACTGTGGCACTTTATTTTGCCAGACAAATTAGTTGAAGTCAGAGCCTAAGACAAATAGTAAGTAATGCCATGCAGAGTGGAAAACATCTACTGGGTACACAGTGCTGGCATCAAGGCAAAATGGCTGATATGTCACGCATGGACACAAATGCATGTGCATGCAGGTAATGAGTATTTTCTGGCTACATCTTGAAGTGTCACAGCTGCTTTCCCATCACAGCATCAGCCGATGAGTAAAACCAGTGGATAATTATGATGAAGGTTCTCAGTCATCCAGGTCATGGTAATTCTAAGTGCTATATCGTCGGCAACTGGAAAACTGGAAACCTGTCCAGTTGCCTACGATATAGCACTTATGCAAAATATAAAGTGCAATGTCCACACATATCTAAATATATAAAGACCACTAATAGTGTTAATGAAAATGATATTACAGAGTCCTGACTCGCTTTGGCTCCTGATTATTATATTGCAATATTTCAATAAAATATCCCTTGAGAAATAATTCAAGGTGCAATGTACACCCCATATCTGATTGACCCACTGATGCCCTACAACTTTTCCTTTCAAAAGTAAAAATTAGTTTCTGGGGAAATTATTATCCAGCAGCACACTGGATGGAGGAAGAAAAGAAATGGCTATAGACACAGAGATACTATCAGAGAGCTGTAATTTGATATGCTAAAAAAAAAAAAAAAAAAGAAAAGAAAAGCCACAGGAGTAATCTGGGGGGATTGGGGATGTGTTAATCATTTTTTCAGCTCTGATCAGTCTTTATTAAACAGTCAAAATGCCACCACAGAAAAACTAGTCAGAAGGCCAGTGGAATGTTCTCTGGCAGATGGGTGGTGTGGCAGTGAAACCTGGACTGGCCCAGTGTCTCAAGACTATAATCTACAATCCTAATGCAATATATTTCTAGTACTGCATCAGTTATACACAATGCAGTCAAAAATATACATCTGTGAAAAATGGGCTTCGCAGCCCACGTCCACACAGGATGGTGGCGACAAGGACACACTGAGGTTGGGTGGTGATGGGGTGAAGACACAGCAAACCACAAACGTAGATTGTGGTAAAAAGTGCCGATTTATTTACAGTGCTCTAAAATACCTGTTCTGGCTCAACAAAACAACAACAAAAAACTGACAGAAAAAACAAACAAAAATGAACCCACAGGTTTCTCAATTCAAAAGGCACCAACACAATTCTGTATACAACCTGTTATTGCCAATAATTTTTTATTGGAACAATAGCTTCCCACGCTTCCCACACATCATTGTACTTGATTTCTATCAACATCGACTATAAAAGGCATGTGCATGGGGCTCAACTCCCCATGTGTAAAACGAGTTCTTTCCAACACTACTTTGCAGGGACAACATCAATGGATCCTGGGTTCAGTGCCACACAAGACACTTGTGATTGGTTGAAAGAGATACCAACAAGCCAGAGAATTTTCTCCTCCACACCATGATGACAACTGGCCACATGAGACTAGTGGGAATTGTGCCATGTTATACCCACACCCTCTACACCAGTGTTCTAGGAATACCAATCTACATTGGTGGTGCCATCAACTGAAAAGACAGACCACTGACACATCACAATAAACAACAATATGTCATGATGTTGTGCTATCCGATTAATAGCCACCAATAAGCCCAGAAGCTGAGACTGGGGTTTACTGGCACCAAACAGCTTTGCTACAAGGAGCTGACCAAATGCTAACTTGCAAGTTAACACGTTGTTAACATGTGGGTGTGTTGGGAAGGCTGTGTGTGTTTATGTGTGAGCTCAGACTCTGATATCATCTCATCACCAGGAACTCAATGCCTCCTTTTCAATTGCCTCCTGAGTTTAATTTACTGAGTCAAACGGCATCAGTGTAGGCCTGAATCTAAAGGTCGAGGTAAAACATGTTCAGTATTCACTTCAAATTCCTGCATGGTAACACTTTTAACACGGGTCACTATGGAGGGTGGGAGAGGAGGAGGATAGGGACTGAAACTAGCAGATGTTCTTCAGTAGGGGGGTGCACACATGGCCTGTTTGTATTGATTCTGCAATGTTAGATTCAAAGATGCCTTATATCAGTTTGCATTCATGAATAGGGGGCATACTTTGTAGCTGTAATGTGCCCAGAAAGCATATTATCTCATGACTCTATCTCTGTGTATATGCTGATTATGTTTAAATTCTGTGTGCATGCACTTACTAGTCATGCCCGCCTCACCTTTTATATGGTGAGAACAATTCCATTTAATCTATAATGTACCATAACTTACCCAACTGGAGAGTTACACAGCAGTCCGGGCTACTACTGTACACTAACTATATGGATGAGGAAACACTCCCAGAGGCAATAAGGTGTACACCTGTGTGTGTGTGTGTGTGCATGTTTGTGTGTGTGTGTGTGTCCTCTAGGCTACCTTGCTGGCAGTAGAAGATAATGGATTTGGACAACTCACAAATAAGGACATGACGAGCACTGGCTGTAAAATAAGCAAGCTCGCTCTTATCCCTTCCCTCCTCTATTTTATCTTGTTCCCTTCCACTAACTCACTGTCCCCTTCTTTCCACTTTTTAGTCCTTTTTTTCTGTAAGTAGAAGAGAGGAAACCCTTCATGTTCCAAGTGATAACACACCAACGTGATAATGGAACTATCTTTAAACTAAACCTCCAAAATTGTCATTTAGTTGTCTTGCTTTCTCCACCTGTCTGTCTGTCTGTGTGTCTGTCTGTGTGTCTTTCTGTCCGGCTTGTGCAAAACGATCATTCAGATGCTTAACCATTCACTCAGTGTGAGAGAGGTAATTTGTCCCCATCTCACTGCATTCAAAAACATATTGTGTGAAGAGAGCTGAGGACAGATGTCAGGATAGATGTGTAGCCACCTTGGAACGACATGCTGAGGTTGTTAACCTTGTTTTTGGTTGTGTTGCTGATTCACTGAGATCAATGCTCTCTGTTTCAGGAACGCCTTATCACATTGGCATTGTTACACATTCACACTTGGAAGCTGCTAAGTACAAGCACTGTCGGATTTGCTGTCCGATCTGCAGGCCACTGAGTAGCTCCACTGGACCAGTTGGTATAAGGGCCTTGCTCAAGGACACCTTAGCAGTAGTGATAAGGACCTTTAACCTCCCCCACCCAGATTTATCCTGCTGGTTGACAGGACTGAAGCAAGCTAAAAGACCATCACCGCCCCACTTAAATGTGATATGTCGGCAAGATTTGGCCATATCAGTATCCACTGCTGGTTAGATTATCACACTGAAATGCTATCCTGTTTTCACTTCATTATGGAGTCTGATATATCAGTGATATCAGTTACTGTTTGTCAAGTTGTGTTTCCTAACAACAGTCTGCATTGCTGCATAGATCTCATCAACATTTGTTGCGAGATGTCCCTGTTCTTAATCCTACCACTAATAGCTATTGATAAACTTAAACAGATCTGTTTGAATAGCAAAAAATGCCTTTATCAGTTACTTCTTGGCCAGTTGAGCATATGATTGGCAGTGGAACCTGGAAAACACTCTGTCTTGGCTGTTCAGGTAAGCAAGTCAGTGCATTAAAAGAGACGTCAAAAAAGAAAGGGTAAGACATATTTATGATTAGAGGTGATATTTTGAGAGTGGAGTTGAAAAAAAAAAACAAACGCTGCTTTATCATCACTGCACTTTTTAAATCCACCACCCTGTTACACATTTTGACTGACTAAAAACAAACTCCCATCACCTGGTGGTTTGGAGAGTTGCAGAACTTGCGAGCTAGTTGGCCATCAGCTGTAGTCTTAGCTGTCTTCATGTGTAGCTTTCTGAAATCCTGGGCCCTAACCCTTGAGACCATGTTGTTACTGAGTCTTTTCTGTTTCCTGAAGTGCTCCAAATTCACTCCAACTTCATCTACTTATAATCCTTTTCTTCATCACCACTCATCCTGTTGACTCAAATTCATTGCCCATCTACATTTTATACCTAGTCTCCTACCTTAGCCCGTATTAGCCGCTGATTAAATATATCAGTTATAGGCAGGCCACTGATGTCTCATTTCAAGAAGCACAGAAGCAGAGAGAATGGCTACTCAATTAGGTTTGACCGGAATCAACATTTTCATCAAGTCTTCCACATTTTGGCCATCTTCAAAACACTATTCTAACCATTTTTTTTTCAACCCATTCAAGTATTTTGTTGCTGGTTGTCCCAGGCATATGGATCCTACATCCAAAACAATCCGAACAGTTACTGTCAAGCTCCTGCACACCTCAGCTCCATTTAAATACTTCTGTCCAATTCTGATCATATAACTTTTATATTCTTATTATTCTCTTAGAAATGTTCCTATTCCAGAATCTACTGCAAGCTATGATAGGACCTCACAATGAAATGTGATGATGAACTACACAGTCGGAGTCAGTCTAGCACTACCTGAGTCAATCTGTACAAAATCTGCAATCACATCCTGCACTATTGCTGTGCTGCTCCAGGCTTCTCTTGCATCTTTATTCTTAAACATTTGTGCCTCGGCCTTAAGGACAGTACGTTCTAAGGTCAGTATGTTTTAAGGTTTGTGCAAGAGAACAAAGCATGAGCACATCCAAGCACACACATTTACCTCTCTCACAGGTACGTGACCAGTAGCCAGTGCCAGTGCAGTCACATATGAATCGATTCCAGCCTTCTTTGCAGACACCTCGGTTCTTGCACGGGTAGCTTTCACACTGCTTGCCAGGTTGCTTGTTGCACGAGGGTTTAATGCCAGCGCCATTTTGCGCCTCAGCAATCTGACGGATGTCCTTGCTCCGACCATCGATGAAAAGGTCCCGGATACAGCCCACATAGCCGTAGTTGAGCATGGCTGTCCAGAGCTCTGTAGGCAGGATGAGGTTGGTGCGGTCGGTGGGAAGCCCCCCTAAGTACATGTCACCCTCCAGGTCCAGAATCTCACTCTCACCGCTGGCTGTGAATGGGGTCCGTCTGCTATTTACAGAGATGGTGCCTGTGGTGGGGATAGAGGGAGTAGATATCAGGTAAAGAGCTGCACTGATATAAGACAGGATGGTGATGCCAGGGATAAATCATACTGGTGGATACACAGTGATGAAAGCAATGCTCTATTGTTCAGCATGATCAAAGAATAAGAAAGCTTTTGGTCTACCTGATTTATTCATTTATTAAATAAGACCTTGCACTTGATTATACTTTTGTTATATTATCATTAATTCAGCTTATTCAACCCTGCATAGAAACCACACCAAATTAGTTTTTATTCTGGCTGTTATCACTGCTTTTAAAGCTTCTGGTTAATTTATCTCATTCCATTAGAACACTTCACTTCACCAACACAACTGACCTGAGCGTCCATCTCTTTGAATGTCCACATGATACCAGGCACCATCATTGACCTTCGTCTGGGTTGCCTTCACTTTTATAGTCCCCGAGCCCATATCCAACAGCAGGTACAAGCTGCCATCCAGCAGCTCCACTGCAAAGAAATCCACCTGGACAAAAGCAAAAGAACACGTCAGCAGAGTTTTCTAAAATAAAGGAAAGCAGGATGTGGTTCTTTTGTTGATTATTATTTGATTTGCAGTAAAAGTGCATGTGTCGTGTCAGAAAATACTTGATGTGTGACAAATACAAACATAGTTCAGTTATACATGTAAGCAAAGATGAACCATAAAGCAGTTGTTAGAGAAAACATATTTCGTAAATGCTTTAAGTCAGTCGATTATTAAACAATTTTCTGTCTCTGCAATTAAAGGGAAACTTTGCCAATTTCCAACCAACTTCTGTTCTACTGCATGGACAGCCCAGTTTTATGCAAGGGCAAGCTTTTCATTGATGAAGTACTTCTTATGCAAAATGCTACATAAATCCAGTTTCTTTCAACCTATTTTTTGCAGATATCATAAGAATGGAATTTCTTGAAGCAGACTTGAAATTACCAAGTGATCTTGGAGACTACGGACTGACCTTGGTGTTCTTCTGGCTGCGGGCAGCGTCTTTGCGCTCCTGGGGTTTGCCATGGGTGAAGAGAATGAGGCCGTTGGGCTCTGTTGTGCGGAAATCAAAAGAGATGGATCCCATCCGTTTGGTGTTCCACTTGGGGAGGCTGATGTAGGCCTCAGGAGTCTCGAAAGAAATAGGGTCCAGGGTGGCCACATTCTCACACTTGTAGGAAACCTCACCCTGGATTTTCATCTTCGGATCCACAATTCGAGCCAGGCGGGACAACTCAAGACGGATGTCATTGTTCTTATACACCACCTGTAAAATAATGCCATTAAAGTTAATATCTTTTTAGGTACTGTCAAAGATGAATAGGCTATACTTACTCTTGTCATTTAAGCAAGAACCAATGGTACTAATTTACATTGATTCATTGATACATTTATCAAGGATTTTTTTCTCTTTATTTTTATTATTTTTTTGTTTCCCATGAAACAAGAAAAGCCCTTAAACAATGAGAAAAATAATCAATGTTTTGATTGATTCCGGCTCACGTTTACAATAGGGTTTCATAAAATCCTGTCTTCGTGGAAACTTAAAGTTGTACTATTCAATATAGGTAAAGCCTGATTTATTTATTTTTTAAGTCTTACACAAGGATAGTAAATGAAGACATTTTAAAAAAAGAAATTACAAAAAAAAAAAAAAACTGGATTGCATCTTACTGAGACACACAGTTTGCATCCCTCGCCATAAAGCTGCTTTGTAACAGACACAGTTTCCTGTATGAGTGGGTGTCCTGCCAATGATGGAAAACAAATGAATGAAAAACACTAAGTGGCCAATCTTTTATCACAACAGCCCTAAATGCTATCAATAACGTTGGGAGGATGGAGTCACGGAGGGGGATGTGTGTGTAAATTGAAATCTACTCAAGTGGAAAATTGAAGGTCTTTTTTTTTTCCTTTAATTCTCTGGGCAGAAAAACACCCTCTGTCTGGCGATATTTTGGGCACATACATACACAAAACAAACACACCCTCTCCTCTATTTCACCCTCTTTTATATTAATACTTCTGCTCCCGCTCCATGCCCAGGGTTCTATCTGAGAGTGCTGCGATGGCTGAGTGGGTAGATTGAGGGGCCTGGCTGAGATTATCGATAATCCACCAGCAGATTTGACAGTAAATCAACTCATCCCTTAAGGTGCTTGGGGATTGGATGGAAAATTGTCTTTTCCTCTTCTCTGCTCTCACTCTCTTTCTTTGTTGCCTTTCCGTCTCTTTGTGTTACATCCATCCTCCTTTCCCTCCCTCCATCTATCTCACTCCCCCACCTCTCTACATGAAGCAGCCGTTCCTTCTGCTTGTCTGACTGAACATAAATATTCTGAGCCTCTTGAGAAGCTCTACCACTCTTTTCTCCAAAATAAAAGCCTAAATTAAAATGAGAGCCTCTTCAGACTCGTCAACAGCAAAGAAGGGAGAATAAATCTTGAAGCCGATCGTCTCTGTATTGGTCCCAGTTAGAGCTTCTTCTTCCACAGTGCCGTTCGTGTGTGCTGGCACACGCAAACAGGCATGAATAGTTGGATCAACCTCTTACTGGTAGTCAATGGCAAACCTCTGACTGGTTGAAAGATACTCCCAAGTCATTATGGGAATCAAAATATGGATGGCTAGCACACACACACAGATGTGGCTACTGTACACATTTCCTACTGTTACTATGTTTGCTGATAAAAGAGAGCATAAATCACATAAAATGTGAGTTTAGACTGGATGAGGGAGGGGGTATGGCAGGGAGGCGGAGGTGGGAACAGTGTGTGTAGCTGACAATTTGACAAGTCACTTTCAGGTCTCTGCCACCTTTGAACAATAATAGCAAAAGGGGCCTTTCAAGATGCAACGGGAGCTTTATCAGCGCGCTGCAGACGCAGGCTGCAGGTTAACATGAGAATGAAGCATTAGCAGAGAGGCTATCAGAGAGTGATAGCAGGCCGAGGGATACCCGACACACAGTCCACATCAACACACACACACAAAGTATGCATACATACATATAGATATCCTGAATTGAGTGAGGATGAACATGTTGGTGTGTGAGTGAGTGAGAGTTTAAGCCACAGAAAGCAATTGAAAATGTTTGACAATAGCGAGATGATAGAAATCCATCACTGCATTATCTCCTCAACCAGGCCTGCTCAGCACACAACATTACACACACACTCTTATCAGGGTGTGAGAATGAGCAATGTAACACAATATGACTCAGGCTTGAAATTACCTTTTTAGATTGCCAGCCAGTATAGCCGCTAGATTTTAATGTTACCATCTACTCGGAAATTCCAAGAGACAATATCAAACAGATGTAGTCCCACACATTACTGAAGCACTGGAACAGGAAAAATAATATGTGTATTCTAAGTATTCAAGTAGAAGGGCTATAATGCCACGTGAATCCTGAAACCTGGAAAATAGCTATCATTTTGTCAATTGCACATAAGAAGAGGGTAATATGTTAAACTGTAGCAAAAGTACATTCCACATAAATATTGTAATTATAAAATATACTATAATTCATGGAACAAATTGAAATAGAGAGAGAATATATATTAGGAGCTTTTACGCTTCATGAAATATGTTTGCTAACATGTGTCTAAAGCTTGAAGATTTATCCATTTACATTAAAGTGTGTACTGTTGTAAGATGATTAATGGTGGCGACGTTAGGTCATTGGACTGCAATGTAGTTTGTTTAAAATGGTAGCATTTTCTTTTATGCTTCAGAATTGATAAAAGTGGTGTTCATCTGTGAAGATTCTCTTGCTGAAAAAAACGTGTTAGTGTCATAAACTTGTGATGGTCACAGACTTTATTTTCAGCAATAATTCAAATTCAAATTCTTGGGTTAGCCTACAAATATACTGGATGATACCCTTGTAGCACTGTGCAATCTATCTATCTATCTATCTATTAATCCTGAAGAAAAAGACTAATGGCTCAATTCAATGATCTTGCTTGGAGAATCAATGCATCCCAGTTGAGGTTAGGCATCAAGCTACATTATGTAATTGTCTTTTGTTAGAATGAAAACTCATTAAACGCCAGTAATATACAGAGTTCATACATGAGCATACACAGTATGGTGATCTGCAACTGCATCTGCACCTGATCTGATTTCTTCTGAGGAAGAAGGAGGAGTGGACTGAGGAGTGCAACTATTTTGTAACACGAAATGTCTAGAGGGATTGCTTTGTCAGTCACATTGACCTGCCTTGAGACACTCAGCAAAGCATTTGCAAGCTCAGAGATTTTGCAGTGTGTGGTCTTGCCCACATGATGGCATCATTCCCCTGGCAGAAAACACAATATGACTTCTGACTGAGGCTGATGTTGCATTTATACACTGATTTGATTAATCAGATAAGGATATATAATTGTGTGAGGTATAAAGGCATGTCAGTCAATGATATCTGTGTCTGTGTGTGTAGACAGTGGTTCGCAGTGAGGCCCTATAAAACCTTTAGTAGGCCACTGGTGGTGTAGTTTCAGCAATTACTTGGGAGAGAGAAAATGCAAAACTGTTTCCCAAACAAAATAAAAGAAAGCATTGATATGTGAAGGCAAAGAGGAATACATATTCTAACAAACAAAGCCACTTTTCTAGATCCAAAAGTCTGAGGCATTGATTTACTATGAATACAATTTTATATGTTTTTTTTTTTTTGTTTTTTTTTTCAGGAGAAAAGAACATTAAGGCTCATTTTGCCAAGTGTTTGTGTCTGTAATACTCGTTTTAACCACAAGGGGAGTGATTGCACCACTGCCCCCTGCTCTAAATAGGACTATGTAAGGGGGGTTATGTAACATTATGTTGTTCTTTTGGCGAGGAATGTGATATAGTTGACGCTAATCTGCCGTCAGTGTCACGGGTGGAATATTGTGTATCATCAGTAGTTAAGATCAAGCAGCAACATTCAATGGCCTCGTTCTGATGTATGAACCTTTGCATGTTACACTGTAGTTTATGGTTATAATGGTTCCTGTCAATTGCAGCAATTATAGAACAGTACTTTTGTAATAGTTACCTGGTAGCTCCAGCAGGGGGCTTGCACAACTGTTGAGCTGTGTTGCGGAAACCTGCCTTTATCCTTTCAGTCACTATACACTTATCTGAGCAAAGTTAGGTGACATAGGAGTGTGTGTACAGTGCTCAGGGGCTTATTTCTAATAGAGTGTGTTCCCGTTCCCAAGTGCGATTTGGACACTTGCTATGGGAATAGAATTATTGTAAACATGTATTGATTGTTCTACGACAGAATAAGCATTTTTGATACACATTCATTTTGGCCATATGGTTATTATTCATGTTTATGGTACACAACTGGATGCTGAATATTGCAAATATAGTACAATGTCAATTCTAAGTAAGTCCTTCAGTTGACACTTCAGACAATCAGCTCACATTTGACCTGTGGGTACAAACAATGTCATCCTCTAGCAGGAGGCCATGTACAGATGCAAATTTGTGTGGTGTAATATAGTATGACACAAGATGTCCCAGCATATTTGAGCATTGAGCATTAAGCCTTATTATGAGGAGCTCACAGGTTGATTAAATGCATTTGGTTAAATATCACCATTTTATGACTAAGAACGACAAGGGGAATGATTCAAATATCAGACTTCCCTACATTAAAATCAAATTGCCTCCAGCCTGATTTTTTGTAAGCTAATTTTGCCACAACTAACAGCTCAGAAACTTTTATTTGAATTAGTGGAGAGAAGACAAATAATAGAGATACAAATGTGTGGCACAAATGCTCACTGTCAGTGCTCAGTTTGTGAAGTTGTCCTTTGTGTATCTTTTTGGCTACAGCATGCAGGCACAGCCAGGAGGCTCCATACGAGTGGTTGATGGAGGTGTAATGACAATCACAATTACAGCAATTATGTGTTATTGTAGGCCATTATGTATTTTGTAGGTTCTGAGATGTAGGCTTTCTCTGTAATTGCTGGCTTATGAAAGGCATGATAATCATGGGCCGGCCAGCCACAGGGGCTACCAAGGGCGACCAGTACTTGGTGCCATGGTAACAAAGCATTTATCCATAATGCCGCTCTGTGGATGGTGAGGACAAGAGCATTGGCAACAGGCAAATTAGCCCTAATGGCGGGGAGTGGAGGATGAGAGGGTGTTGGACAGCAGACAGAGGGAGAAGCTGGTGGTTGCTGCCGATCTGTGGGTGGGTGGCCCTGCGATAAGGAGGTAGGCAGAATGTGTGTGACTGTAGGAGAAGTGCTTGTGACCAGTGGGCATAAATGGATACCTGTGACTGTATGTTTCCAGATGTTAAAGCATTACAAAATATGTTTAACCAGTTTGACAACTTAGACTGACCAATGTGTGACAGAATTATGTGTATGTAAACAGATAAAACACTCTGAACCACTTTCGCACCACTAAATTAACTGGTCAATTGATTAATTGCGTTAGAACCTGAACCCCTACTTCTCAGGTGCTATTATATCAATGTCAGTCCAGGATACATTCCATAATTCTTCTTATATTGTATGCAGTCAGCTGCAGCACATGAAAATCAATCATTTTTTGCATCTTTAGGGCGTCTAGTCATCTAGTTTCTGGATAATAACCTTACATTTGTGTGGTGGCAATTTAATCCATTTGCATATTTTCAAGATGGCTCCCACTTGTATCCACAAGAACAAAGAGCAGCACACATCGGCTACGAATTGGTGGATTTTGATGATTCTGCTATTAAATTATACCTTTCTTGGGATTATGAGTCAATTTCTGAGGTGACTGAAGTGATTCCAGATCAAGGTGGTATAGTGAAGGTCAATGTCAAGGTAATTCTGGACCCAAAAGCCAATAAGAGGTTTAAAGATTCATTTATTTGTCATTTTACAACACCAAGGTTGTAGAATTAAATGGGAGCTGAAGTCACTTCATGCTCCATAATGATATTGTTATGATGTGCAGAGGATGAACTGAGGAGTGTCCCAGCCTGATGACAGAAGCTGCTCTGTTGCTGACATTGAGGATTGGATTGTTCTCTGTGCACCACTCTGCACTCTTGTTGATTTCCTCCCGATATGAACTCTCAGCATTCTTACATACATAACAGAAGGGTTCTGTAAGTGTTCAGTGGGAACAGAAAGGGGCTGAGCACACAGCTCTGGGGTGCTCCAGTGTTGAGCACTAAAGTAGAGGACCAGATGACCTGCTGCTGCATGTAAAGCACAAAAACAAAAACTAGTGGACGAAGTCATTTTAGAAAATCATAATTGCTTCAGTAATTAAGGCTAAAAAAGCAGATAACAAATTGAGAGGAGCTTCCAGAAAAAACACTAAAAAATTGTCCTTATAGCTGCGTACAACTACATCATTCTACATTCTAAACCATTCAATTCAGCAGATGACTGAAAGTGTTACTTCTGTTGGATTGTATCTGCTGCATCAGTGTTGATCCTCATTCGTAAACTGACCATTGTATTTGTGACAATGTTAGAGGAGTGCAACACTGAACTAGCAGAGTACTCTTTAAAGCAATAACTTGCTGTGTGAAAAATGTCTTATCTCAGATAATGTGTATTTACTGCTGATGAATAACAAACACTCTCTGCAGCTGTAAAAAAAAAAAAGATTGATGATTGATTCAAGTTATTTGTGGCGTAAAAATCCATTCTCCTTCAAGTAAAAGCAAAGTTAAACTGCTAAATTGTTTTTCTTTATATACAAACTATTTACACGCTATTGCACATACAGCATATAATATTAATAAATGATGGTCCAGTACAAACACTTGTACCATCAATGTTTAATATGCATCACTCAT
This sequence comes from Acanthopagrus latus, assembly GCF_904848185.1. NCBI lineage: Eukaryota > Metazoa > Chordata > Actinopteri > Spariformes > Sparidae > Acanthopagrus > Acanthopagrus latus. The sequence continues at coordinate 20,370,587 of NC_051054.1, read as the reverse complement.
ATGCTACATTATTTGATGATAATGGCAGTGATGATTGGATCTGTGAAAGTTTAAGCTTTTTTTTTGTTTGTTTGTTTTTTTACTGAGGTAAAAATAAAAATAAAAAAATCATTATAATGCAAGTATGTAATTATGTAATGTATGCATGTGTGCACAAGCCCGTGTATTTGTTTGTCTCGTGTTTGTTACGCCACACCACCTTTATCCTTCATATCGCTGTGTTCCATCATGAGGAAAAAAGGGATTCAAACCTGTGTGTGTGTGTGTGTCAGGGGTGGGTGGCAAAGGGAATCGCAGACCTGCCCAGCATGGCACAGAGTAGGAAGTAGGCCAGAGGGGGATTAAATGGCCACTGCGCCACTTCCTCCCTTCTCCCCGCAGCTCATATGATGCTATGTACTGTGTGTGTGTGTGTGTGTGTGTGTGTGTGTGTGTGTGTGTGTGTGTGTGTGTGTGTGTGTGTGTGTGTGTGTGTGTGTGTACGTGCAACTGGCTCCAGTCAAGTGCTAAGATATGACATCATCAGCTTGAGGGAACAATATATTTGTGTGTGTGTGTGTGTGTGTGTGTGTGTGTGTGTGTGTGTGTGTGTGTGTGTGTATTGTTGAGGCTCCACTTAAATTTATTGGCACTAAAGTATTAAGAGCTGAAATGAACTGAAAACATCACAGAATACTCGCTAACCCCTAACCTTACTAGTGGTTTGTTTTGGTGGTCCATTTGCATTGACAGTAAAACATGAATAAAATATCATTAATTGAAATGTTTTTTTGAAGAAAGTTTCAGGTTGTCAAATGTCTTCTTTAACTGTGAAATAATGCATTGGGAAAGCTGAACTATTGATGGAGAAAGAAGGCGAAGATGAAACTTCAGCTCTGGAGTGATTAGTGAGACGGACTTGCTACATCCACTTTTGTTGAGTGGACAGAAACAAGACACCTGTGGGATGATAATGTTGCTCCCTGATCATCAGACAAGAAGTGGCTGGACTATCTTACAGCTCGATTTTGAGTTCTTTTGGCCCTTAATTGGCAAAAAAAAAAAAAAAAAAAAAAAGATTGATCAGCTAGAGATATTAGACCTAGTATGGAATTCATCCAAATTTAATCCAATGAGAACCTCTAAACATTTAAAAGAAAAAAATGTCATGAGATGATCAGCAACCAGTCATCACACCAAGACCACTGTCAGCTTAAACAAACAGACAATGAATTATGTAGTTTACCTCCTTGAGACAGCCCATGAAGTTGTTGCTGACTGGAGATCCAGGCAGGTCGGCGGTGCTGGGGCTTCCACCCACATAGAAGAAGTCATCAGAGCCCAACATGGTGTAGTCCTCCTGGGTGTAACCCGTGGTGGTCAGAATTCCATCTACTGATATCGTCACCTGACAATGAGGAGTAAACAGTGAGGGGTTTTTTTTTTTTTTTTGGTCTTGGATTTTGAAGGATAGAAGGAGGTGGCACACACTGTTGTTTTAGAGCTCTCTCAGATCTGTGTAAATTATATATCTCACACCTGGTGATACGTTAACCTGTGTTATGGATCGGACAAGACAGATATAAAGAAAATCTGCCAGCCCATAATTGTCTTTATTTTTCATGCCAGTTAGTAGATGCTGTCTGAGGGTGTTGAAACTGTGATGGGTTAGTAAAATGTCAAAATAAAAATGTTAAGTGGGTTAATTTAGCTCGAAACACTGACATGCACTAATAAATATCTCCATGTAACACGTCATGTTTAAAGTTTTATTTTTAGGGTTAGAGTTAGGGTTCTTCTTATTTTGTTTTCAAATGAGTGAGGGAGAAAACAACCGCTAACTATATTGTAACAGGTAGCGTGCAGGGGCAGGCAAGACAACACTCAAAAACCAACAGAAAGGGGGAGGGAGATGGCGTCACACCACACGGAAATCAGTGCAGACATGCAGGACAAACAGAATGGCAGCGTGCAGAACCATACTGCAGGGAACATCAGTCTGGGAACAGTGTAATGTAGCGAAAACCTACAATCAGATCTTTGGTCAGTGCCTTCAGCTTCAAACAGCTTTGAATGTTAGTGCCTCTGTAGTAAAGTTAATAATGATATGTTATACGCAACACTCAATATGAAGCTTGCCGACACACAGCTCTCATTATGAAAATGTATGACTTGTGCACTGTAATTAATAGTGTTTTGTTCCAGCACTATGTGCCATCGGAGGCCAAGACAAAAAGAAACAAATGGGTGAGTAGCCTCAGCTGAAGATGGAGAGTCCTTAGCTTTCACTTGCTTAGTTAACTAAGAGCTATCCTGAAACCTCATACTAGAGCCCTACTAATGTCTCAGTATCACACATCCAGTGCCTCTGCTAATCGTTCTCATTATTCACTTTTTTAAAAACTGTTCCACAAGATACACAAACATTCAGGGACATACATGTCTGTACCTCATGTTTTCTTGACTTCATATTTATTTTGTCAATCCAGTTGTTTTTTTTTTTTTTTTTTTTCCTGCAGTGTGGTTAGTAACACAGTTCTTTCACTGTGTTATGACAAGGATAGTTGTTCATGCACATAGTGCAGACTACGGGACACAACTGCAGAGCACTGAAGTGGATTCTGTCTGTCTCCTTTTGTACACGTAAAACATCTCTGGCAGTTTCCACAATATTATCACAAAATTCATTGATCAAGACTATCTGAAATTAAGCAGATTTACTAAACCCCAAAGAAGGAAAAAGGATGGGTGACTACAAAAGACAATGAGAATAACATTAAGCAGAAGAGCAACATCAGTGGATGAACCAGGTGGATGTTAGAAGGACAAGAAAAGCAGGGGAACACAAATGCATTTCCTTATATATATATATTTTTTTCTTTTGGGAATGGCATCGTGATGAAGAAGTCAAAAAAGAAGAAGAGGAGAAGTGCACAGAAAACCAAAATATGACAATAAAAATGATATCTACCATACAATGGAGTGTGTTTACCATAGCGAATCCAATGCCTGTTTGCTTTGCAGAAAGGTGGGTAAGAAATGAATATGAAATCAAATGAAAACCAAATAATGACAGGTGAGGGAGTTAGTGCACATGTTAGTAAAAAACAAAAATGGTTCATTTCATTCCTTCGCTCTCTACCTCTTAAGAAGAGTTGAATCAGGAAATAGAGGTAAGTGTTCAAAAGGAATCAGAGCAGACCCCAAGGCATATCAAAAGGATTTATATTGGAATGAAGCAGATTAAAATGCATATCCAACAACTTCAAGTGGGTACGACTGTTTGCTGTCACGGCTCTACAATGGTGGAACAAGCTTCCCACTTATAACTCATCTGTTACAACTGCACCCTCTTCCATAAATAAATAATAATAAAAATAATTATACCATTACTCAATCTCTTATTCTCTTTTTCCTAAATGTATAACTTTAGAGGATAAATTTCAGTAAGCTGTTAGATGTGGAGCTGCAGGTGACAGGTTGCACACCTCCAGGACCTCCAGCTTGCTGTTCTGTGTAAAACTAGGTACTTCCATAATGCAGCATGAATAAGATGTTGGTTTATTTGGCTTCACTGTAAGCGAATGCACCAGGTGTGAAGATGCTGTTAAACTAGACTAACGTTTGCTTTAGTATTAACCTGCACTTGCTGTAACCACCAGTTGCCATTGATAACCAAATCAACCAGGACTAAAAGTTATAAGGACTACAGTTTTGATTAAAGTACGTCATTTTAGGTTTCTTTGTACATTTTGTTTGTGATTATTTGTGGACCAAATCGCACCTTTAATTTGCATACACAAAACCCGAAAAACATCCAGTTCTTCTCAAAAAGGGTTGATAAAAGGTAGGGTCTATGTAGATATATAGACATGCAGGTTGGTGAAAATTGTACAGCTGAATGGGGATCAGTCTTGGGTGGTCAGCAGAGGTCTTTGAGGATTTTTTTTCCCACAGGCAGATATGTAGGAAAGAAGAAATAATGGAAAGAGAGGAAGGAAGAAGCGTTCTAACACTATGAAATGTGCAACAATGTTCTGACAGATGGACAAAGGGTGAAGATGACGGACCCAGAAAATCAGACCTGGAAAACAGTGTGACTCCAAAAGAAAAATCATATTTAAAGTAAACAGCATTATAAAATTAAACTGAAATGTGGAAGTAAAATCAGCACATTTCAGTGGACATGTCATAATCAGTGAATTCAGTTCAACTGAATACTGATATAAAAAATTGCGCCACTGACCAACTGCAAACCATCTTTACAGTGCTGAGCTTTGAGGGAATGATCATCTGAAGTGTCCAAAATGGAGGACGGTTTAAAATTAGCTTTGGTGCAGCATTCAATGGCCTGTTCTTTTAGTGGGTAAAAAAAAAAAAAAAAACTGCTAAACACATAGTCTGCAGTCAGTAATGAGACAAGACTGCCTACTTAGCAACAATAGAAGTAGCTTGCTAAACGGCAGTTAGCAACTGAAACTGATATTTGAATAACTGAAATTTTGCAAGTCAGCAAGCTTAGCAGGCTGTTGTGGCTGGCTAACAGAATGTTTTTGGCTAGCTAGCATGTTATAATTAGATTGCCATTCAACAAGCCACGGCATTCCATTTTTCACACACAGCCCTACCTGCCGGAGGTTGCGGGTCACTTTGACATCATGCCACGAGTTGTCGTTGAATTTCCCATTGACTGGCTCCACAATGGCCTCAAAGGCTCCAGAGCCCAGGTTGATAACGAGGGAGACAGCGCCGTCCTTCAGCGCTAGGTTGACGTAGTCAGCCGACTTGCCTGTGTGAAGGATAAGGCCATTGCGCTGCCACGTCTTGAAGGACAGCGTGATCTCGTCGCTGCTGCTCTGGATGGGGTTCTGGGAGAGATCGTAGCAGAAGTACTCCGAGCCGCGGAAAGTGGCCACGTTCTCCTCCCTTGCTGTGGTGGGAAGAAACAAAGAGGAAAGTTGCTGGGAACAGTCTGGTTTTGTTCATTCAACCAATCATTTGTTCAGAGAGTATCATATTGTGCAGTTCAGCATTGGTCGAGCCCATAGAACTTTGACCTCCTAGCCATCCATTCATTCAAATCGGATAAGATGAATTGGATGGCCTACCTGCTCGACTATCTACATAACTGCCTACCAGTGCGCACTTTCTCCACGCAGACTTTGCACCTCACCAGGATCTTTCACGAGGCTCGGCATAGATGTATCGCTAAAGCTAAGCGAGTCAGCTGCACACTGTGATGAGCCCTGTGCAGGACTCTCCCTCCTGGAGCCTGGTGGGCGGAGTGCGGTCATCAGTGAGATTCAGATCACCTGTTCTGGCTGCCGGACTACATAAGCTGGTGGCCAACAGCCCCTCATTTACAGCTAGCATCCACCCGTCCTTGTCTTTTGTTTGTCTTATCATTTGTTGATTATTTGACGCCTTGTGTGTGCTCCTCCTTGTTGCAATCCTGAGCTTGGAGGATTGTAACACATAAATGGCAGAGAAAGTGCAATATTTCCATATACTGTCCATATGATCTCGGTTTTTGTTAATATGATTGTGGCATTCAATCAAGGAGGAGTGGCTCTGGAGGGAGGCCTGGAGGAAGGAGGTGGGTTTTAATCAGTTGAATACTTTCAGAATTTGGCTTGCTCTTCCTGGTTTCTACAATACCAACCCCAATTAGAACACTTGAAATGAGAAGAAATTTAAACATGTTTCTGTTTTGTTGTTTTTTAAGCTGAGACCACATTCTTTCAGGTAGCAGGCCTTCGTTTTAGCTTATCAAAAGGTAACACTAGTGATTTTGTGTTGAAGTCTTTATTCACATCATTCGGCCATCCGAGACTCAGGTCTGCTGTTCTGGTTGAAACAAGTGCACATTAAACAGTAATTTAAGAGTGCTTCGTGATGCTGGGGGACAATAGGAGGAAATAAAAAGATAAACTAACACCACTTATAACATCACTGATTAATACATTGGAAACATACTTGTGATGAGTAAAATCAAGTAATAAAGTAGTAAATCAAAAATCAAGTAATAAACATTATAAATAGAGATCTCCCGACAAATAAACAGAACCACCCTGTGTGTGTGTGTGTGTGTATATATATATATATATATATATATATATATATATATATATATATATATATATATATATATATATATATATATATATATATATATACATATTTAGCACATGACAGAGAAGAATGCAAGCAAAGGGAGAGGTAAAGGGAGACCACAGATAGCTATCATCTAACAACATCAAAGGCCTAATCTTGCCAGTGAAATTGCCATTTCCTGTCAAATAGCTGGCTTGTGACAGTGGTTATGCTTTTGATGAGACAGAGAGAAGCAAAGAAGGGAGGGAGGCCTCAGAGAGAAGCCATGATAGGGTGTACTGAAGAGAAGGGAAAACGCAGGGGAGAAACAAGGAAGCCCCCAAAGAAAGAGAGAAAAGGGTCTAGCAGAGTCAGCGGAGTCGTTATCTGTGAGATAATCTGCAATTAACTCACTGTCGCAGCGAAAAATACTAGACTGTGGGCTCAGCCACAACATAGCATAATCCATCAGCCACCAAGACGCTACGAGCTGCATGAGTGCAGCTTTCATGTGCTCTGCAACAAAGCCCCACCCCGCACTGGAAAAAAGGAAAAAAAAAACAAAAACGAAAGGAACAAAATGGCCACGGCTTTCATCTCCTTAACACAGACACCTCAGGCATCACTTCCTCAAAGAAGACTCATCCCACATAACATAGACCACTCTAGCATGTAATGAGGGAGAAGAGTGTGTTGTTTTGGAGCCTTTGAATGTGAAATATGACAATAAATTGATGATTATCTCCTATGCGGTTTGACTCAAACACACGGTCTTTCACCTGCCCCTGCCGTTTCATATGCTATTACAATGTGAATGAGCCAACATAAGATTTAAGATTATGACAAAGGCCAAAGGGAGGGACTAGTGTCCTGTGGTGGATCCAGATTTTCTACATTGATGTTCTAAAGCTACCAACACTATTGGTCCAGGTCCTGGCCGTCCATCCAAAGCTTAGTGGGTGATGTCCTTCGTTACTGTAAGGCAATTTCTGAGGCGACAGCCGAACAGGATGAACTTGTGTCACTGTGACATGAAGCAAAATGATCCTCCTTCAAACTTTGGAAATACCATGATTGAAGGAATCCAATACGCAGAAGAATCTTTTTTTTCCTTTCTATGTTTGGTTAATAATTAAAACATGCTGGGTGTTGAAAAGCTGATGCTTAACTTCATTACTGGCTTTAAAAGTCGAATAATACCAATCATGTGTAAAAGATGTGGAATACTTTCAGGTTTGTTGAAAAGCTTCGTTCTTAATTTATCAATTAATCCATCTATTTATTTATTTAGTAATTATTATTTTTAAGTAGCAGTTGAATGAGTTGAAAAAGTAGGAAAAGGTTAATCAACTGTATAGATATTTATAGTGTTATCACAAGCTATGTATCAAAAACCAGATCTTGCTGAACTCCCTAAGGAGAGCACACACATAACACCATCCTGACATCTTATCTCACTGTTGGTATGGCAGCCTGACATTGCAGACAGCCTCAAAATCTCAAAACACCTCCAATGATGGGACACAGATGAATTATTAATAACCAGGAATTTAACAAAGACCTTTACTCACCAGGTCTTAAATATATAATGAATTGGGAAACACACTCAATGAATAAGCTGTGTCCTTGTTGGTTTTGCAGGTGGGCAAGCTGGAAGTGGCCACAGAAGTACTGTTTGTGACTCGGCCAGCTGATTGGCCAGAAGTGTTAAACATGCAAAGCAAACTGGGAAAATCTAAAGTGAAAATAACGGGAGGCGGCTGCAGTCACTCAGAACTGTAGACCGTCAGCTTGTAACCTAACAGTGTGATCTTCCTCTGTCATCCAATAGACCGGTCACATGTAGAGAGGGTGAGTCAGTGTATAGAGTGCACATGGACGCACAGTGTGGAGGAAAAAAAGACGGTGTAGGAGGAAGAGAAAATGATAGCAAGTCACATCACAACTACCCTTCACCAGGTGACTCTGCTTTTTGTTTTAATTAATAAACTCCATCAACGCAATGGTTCTGTAGGCAGCTGGAAGTGCACCTGTACTCTTCTCTGTAGGTAGAAGTCACTCCAATGACTACCAGAGCTTCATGATGATCGATGATCAGTCAGAGCTCTGATGAGATGCCAGAGGCAAGCAAACGTATATAAAACCTTTATATTTATTTATGCAAGTACAGAAGTGCGGTTGACTCACTTTTGAAACTGAAAACTTAGTTTTTAGCTTTTTTTATGTTTGCGGAAGCAGGTTGTATGTGTAAATGAACACATGTGTCATAAAATGAAAATATATACTATACTGATGGAATAAAGACTAAACAGTTGCACACATGAGCTGTTAAATGTGTGGTTATTGGCCTGGGTGGATGTTAGATTCCTGGCCTGAATTATAATTGGCCCAGTCTGTCTGTGCAGGCGGGGGAGGGGTGAGTACCTGTATGGTTAAATGTAAAATACATGATTGTGGAATAATGTGAAAAAGCTTCAGCCTCTGAGGTGGTGCTTCAGAGGGCATTAGTTAAGTGACAACCAACAGTTGATGTTGCTAGGAGACATGCTGTCAACTTCAGTGGTGCACTGCTGGACAGAGAACGACATACTGCAGAGCCGACGAACGTTGTTCCAGGACGCTCTGTCCTGTTTTTCATCAAATCCATAATACATTAGCTAATGAACATTAGTGATGAAATTTTCATTCTTTTCCCCACTACTCATCATTATGAGTGAGTGTTTACAGGTTTTGGGGAGTAATACTGAGTATGTGAAAAATATGGTATAAAGCCTTTTGTGGCTTCAGAGGAAGCTGCATCTGATAAATCACCTCCAACGATGTCACTCAGTGGAGAAGTTGTCGTGTGGGTAATGCAGGCTCCAGGTTTTGAAAAGCAGTTCACTGGCCAGGCAATGAACTCCTGTTGGACTCATTATGGACAGTAAAAAAAATTCCAACCAAAGTATTGCATTTTATATATATATATATATATATATATATATATATATATATATATATATATATATATATATATATATATATATATATATATATATATATATCCCAGCTGAAAGTACGGATTTCCTCTCATCCACCTTTTGGGTTGGCAAAGTCAAACTGCATCTTGCCTCCAACATAGCTCCCCTGAGGTGAGAGAGCATCCCTGCCTCTTTCTCCACCTATAGCCCACTGCGAGGAGAAAGCAGCTTTATCCATGTGCAAGAGGAACCATGCAAGCGTTTACCTGCAGGGAGAGACTAAGAACGCTGCCCTGCTTCACATGGCTGACACACATGCAAGTAGAAAAAAAAAGGACAGGCAAAAAAAATCAATATTCAAAGGTCTGTAATCATGTTGTTATGGTCAGCTAACCCCTGAATCCAAACAGACAATATACATATATACATGTATATGTATATATTCTTTTTTGTATGTGAGGTGATTTACAAAACGAAAAATTCATAATAAGATTACAATTACCCAATTAGGTAGTCATAGCCATTTTGTTGAAATATGGAATGGTAATGAATTGAGAATGAATAGAACTTCTTTGTGACTGAAATGAGGATGAAGTGAGAAGATTGTTATCAGGCCCATAATGGTTTTAATGGCATCCGTAAGCCGTTCCATTTGGAGCCTGCATTTGATGGATGAGCTTGGATGAGTCGTGCGAGGGGTCATCCATAAAAATGTCAGAGGGAGAGGTGGCATAAGGAAAAGTTATGGCCACGGTAAATCTCCTTTATATTTGGAAGGTAAAGCGATGCCACACGCTCCGGGTTGGGACAGAACTGAGTTTGTGTCCTTTTCTCAAACTTTCCAGCAGCATCTGCTATCAATTATGATGTAGTTGGTTCGCCACTTTAAACTTGGCTTGTTATTTTTTTTAAACATTCAGGTTTGGTTTATGCTGTTGAAGTTTCAAGAACATTCCACACTTACAGCCATGTCAGTGGCAACTAATACCTCAGATATTTTGCTGTGTCATTTTAACAGTCTTCTCTGACCAAGTGTTTTTTTGTCCCTACAACTATCAGAGTATAATCGCAGCGCTGTCACAAGATGAAATTGAAAATTGAATCTGTAGAAACGCAGTACATTCATTTCGGAGAATAGATCGGACTTTAAGTTTAATCAACATAAGACTTGATTAGATGTATAGTCAATCTTGCCTCAGTCAGTTTCTCAGATTTCTTGTCATTTTGTTGACAGACTTACTTTGGCCAGTGTTACAATTTAGGCCATTTCAAATACACACTTCACAAATATGCATCACCTCAGATATTAGTGTAAGGTTGAACCCAGGTGTGTTTGAAGCTCACAGGCTGTTTCAACTCTTACAAATGTTAAGTGTCTGTTAAGAGGTAGGGTATAATAAATGAATAATATGGATTATTTTGTATAAGTCATTGCTGTTCTGACAGGCCTCAGCAGCACCAAGGTAATGGTTGTAGTCTGAATATGAATTAGCAATTAATAAGTCATTGGCTCATACATAACTGAGTGACACTGTGATCTATGCCCATGCAATAGATTCACAAGCATCGCTCACGGTGGGACAGTCACGTGAATGTTAGCTTGAGAAAGAAGAATAAAGCATCTTAGACCCAGTTTTTGATTTCCATGTGGTCTGTTCAGCATGTGTGTATGCAGCAGTAAGAGATAGAGGGAGCAGCAGCACTAGGTAAAACATAAAACAGCACGAGAGCTATGGTTGCAAACATTTGCTGGTTTCAAAATCAAATTTAAAGTGACCATTTCAACCATGTCTGATCATTTCACACATTTTCACTGGGTTGCAACAGCTGGTCAACAAATAATAATATACTAATATTCGTCTTTCTTTCTTTCTTTCTTTCTTTCTTTCTTTCTTTCTTTCTTTCTTTCTTTCTTTCTTTCTTTCTTTCTTTCTTTCTTTCTTTCTTTCTTTCACTGGTAAGTGAAAGGAGGTCAGTACAGCGGACACATTGTCTCTCTTCTTGGTATCAGTGAGTTGCCTTGCTGCTGTTTCCTGAACTAGCTGCAGGCCTGACAGAGATTCATGACTGACTCCCACATTAAGAGGGTTAGTCAAGACTTGAAGAGATAAAATAAATAAACAAAAAAAAAACAGGAAGCAGCCAGAAGACAAGGGCTGGCTGGTGGGATCTGAACAAAGTACAGGTTTAACAAGTCAGTCAGGAGAAAAATGTTTTCATCTCTAAATGGATTACAGAGAGATGAGGACACCCATCGCTAGAGAAATAGATTATGAATTGGCACTGTAATATGTCCACTCCTTTAACTCCTTTGCCATGACCTCATCTTACCTTGACATTTAAAAAAACACAATAAAGTGGTACACATGCACACAACCATGCATATTCTTGATGGAGGCGTGAGCTGGCATCAGCTCAAGTGAGAGCATTTAGAAACTCCTGGGTGGACCATCTGTTGGTGGACAGGTAGCAGGCAGTAATCCTATTTATACTCATCCGAACAACCCCAGTACTACATCCCCCTCTCTCTCTCTCTCCCTCTCTCTCTCCCTCTCTCTCTCTCTCTAATGTAATGACGTGGTCTACAGGAGGAAGTTTTCATCCACTTCATCTGCTGCTTTTATAATAAAACGATAAAGTAGCGGTGGATGTGCTGGGAGAAGAGGGGGAGAGAGAAGGAGCAACATTATCTTCGGTGGTGTTGAATATGAATGTGATTGCTGGATTCTTACTTTCTCTCAGGGTAGGAACTGGATATTAAAACTGAGTGAGACACTGGGGGGGGGGGGGTATAACAGCATGCACACCATCGGCATATTCAATGGAGCCGTTCGCCCACACCATCAAAGAAGAGGGCTCAAGCAAATCCAGAATGGACATGCTGGAAAGGCACAAAATGGCTTCCTTGTTATCCATTTGAAGCTATCTATATTGCTGCTGGTAGGATTTATCTTCATGTTCACTGTTCATGCATGGTAGTAGACCAACCATTTGTGTGTTTATGAGTCCAGGGAGTACTACTGCATGGGTGAAAATAATAATATCAAGTATTTTATGACTCCAGAGGTGGCACATAATCTGATCAACTGCTTCCAGTAATGTCACTCAGTGACTACGTTGCATTGTGGGTAATGTAGGTGTCATTATTCTCTGCCTAGGTGCCGTAACTGGCAACTAGACGTGTTTCAGCTTGTTGAAGACGTTTCACCTCTTGTCCAAGAGGTTTCGCCTATTCTAAATAGCTGGAGGAGCTGCAGGCTTTTAAACTCTGTGTGGGAGCGACCTACAGAGTCGCTCAGGACACTGGTGAGCTCTGAGTTTCAGAGTCATTATTCTCGGGTTCTGCCGTATCGATTTCGATCGTTTGTTTTTAAACTGCAATGCTAGACCAGTGGACTGCTTTTCAAAAACGCCCACAATTACATTTAACCACTGAGTAACAAAACTGGAGGTCATTTATCAGGTGACACGCAGCTTCCCTGAGTCACAAAAGGCTTCATGTTACTTTTCTCCCATACACGATAGTAATCCCCAAGACTTGTCAACACACTTTTCACACCCATGAAATGATGAAGTACCCCTTTAAAGGGGTACTGCAGTGGCTTAACATCTAATATGTCTATTTCTGTGCGTGTACACTGAGTAATGAAAAACCATCGTTGCACATGTACACATACTTCCAGCTGGTGAAAATGGCCAACACATCCTCTCTCCTAAACAACTGAATATGTTGACTCCCAAAATGACATACAGACATTTGCCTGGTTTGCCTCTCCTGACAGTGCCCCACCAATGTTACACAACTTGAAACATTTTGAAGCTGTGGACAACTGTTGGCACACTGTTTTTTTTTTTCTTTATGTAATAATTTGTATACAGAAATTTGATTATTTATTTTTAACTCACAAAAAACGCCTAATAAATATGGGGGGGAAAGACCTAAACGACAAGAATACCCATGTATTAGCTCAGTAATTGTCTTCCGCTCCTCCCTCCGTGGTTCTTTCTCTCTCCCCTCGGATGAAAATGATTCGTTTTTGTCAAAGCTGCATGTTCCGCCACCAAACCCGCAGCAGCTGACAGAGTCTCTGCCAAGCAGCTATCCTGTAGAAGCTATTTCATAGCAAGCTAATTTGCCAGATCCTTTTTCATCCTCTGGCAGTAGCAGCATTCCATTAATTCACTCATCTTTTCAATCACAAGTTCACGACTACAGCAAAGATGTAAGGCGAGGCGGTGGTGTGTGGGAAGTGTAAGCAGTGATGCAGAACATACAGGTTTAACTACGACATACAGCCAGTGGAGAGCAAACAGCTGTTTGAGGAGGATGCAAGTTTTTTTTTTTAACAAAAAGCCATTTATTTAAACCTGTCCTTCCTTAAAGTATAGAATTGTATTTTTCATCGTAAAATACAATACTTGCACGTCATAAGTATGTTCAAAGGGTGATTGGTTTCTCTAATAATTTCTCCTGTCCACATGACAGAAAAGTGTCCCTTCACAGCATGACTGCAGTCTATGTCATTTTTGTGTAAAAATCTTCAGAGCGGCCAGAGCTACGATGAAATTAATTAAGGGTCAACCTGAAATGGAAGGCGGAGAAATATCTGCTTCTCCATATTTACAACAGTGAAAATGGACAGTAGCCAATCATGTTAGTATGGAATGTTTGTTAGGCCTCCCCAGCAGACCAATTCTGAAGGCAGAAATTAAGTATTTTATGTTACACCTGATGCTGGACTATGTGACATAAAAAATGTTGCTGAGACTCATGCTGCAAAAAGTACAGCTTTAGTCTTCAAAAGCAGCTTTACATTGGATGGAGTTTACAACCTCAATGCATTAATGTAACCAGCATTCTGTATGCACACATGTTACTATGACAAAGCATTAATGAAAAGAAGCATAACAATTTCAGAGGCACTCCATTATTTACACAATTGTTTCAGATGTGTATAATAATCCATATCTATTTTTTTAACATTATGGTTATAGTCAATATTGGTATATTGCATCACCCCTATGTTACACTTAAATTATATAGGCACTGAAACGACTTGGTTAGGTCCAAAGAATGTCCAACCCAACAACTAACCAACCAACCACATATCTCTCTAACATGGACTCACTGGCCTTATTAACTACCTTTGTACTTTGCTTCAGTCATAATCGCCCCTTGCTGGTACTGCAGCTTCATTCACATGTGTACTTTTGGCGCCTAGCCAGTGGGAAACCCTGTCCAGTAGCAGTCTTGGTCAAGTATAGTGCAATTAACCAGCTGAGATCTTTTGAAATGTTTGGAATGTGCTTGGACGCAGGCTGATACAGTCATATAATATATACAATATACAGTCAATAACCAAATTGAATTGTAGGCTCAGTCATATGAAACACAACAAACCTATAGCTTCTATAATGCAGCCGATAACAACCTGACTAGTCAAATAACTTATTGGCTGGGCTATTATAAACACATGCAGAGGCTTTATAAATATGGTCGTGTGTGGCTGGGTTCCTAAAAAACAACAATAAACGCTTCACTTCATGACATAACTGCAGTAATACCTTACTCAATAAGTTTAGCAGTATATTACTCTGTTACCGCTAAAAGAAGTACATTGCAAAAGTAAGACATTACCCCCAACACTGTTCAGTAGTGGATTGGCAGGTCTCTTAAATGCTTTGGTGTGATGCTGCAGTACACGGCTTCTTGTTTCCAACTTGCTTGTTGATAATGCTTTCTTTTAGCTTCTTGAGATATCCCTCAACATGACCACAGCATCACAAAATGTTCATATGTGTTGTCTGAGGCAACGAAAAACTAGCTTTGTGTCGTTTATTTTTGCACTCTTCTTACTACTCTCTGAGCCCCGATGCTTGTGAAGCTCTTAAAATAGCAAAAAGTGAGTGGGGTGTTAGGGAAGAAAAAATAAAAAGGGGTGAGTAAAAAGAGTGTAAATCCTCAGCCCCCTCGTAGCTGAAAAGGAAGGCTGGTTGTCTGAGGATGGCTGAAGCAGACAGAGGCACAAGAGAAGGGGCAGAAGGGAGGGAGTAAGTAAGGTATGGTGGTGGTGGGGAGAGGGGATACGAACGATAACCATCAGTAATTTCAGCGAGCTGGCGGATTTCCATTTGTTTGGCGCCTTGACCAATGGTGCGTTGAGATGTCTGCACCAAACGGTGGTGTGGAACAGAGGGGGGGATGGAGCCACTGAGGCATTAGCTCTGAGGAAGAAAAGGAAGAGGTGCTGCCATTTTGAGTGTCAAGAGAGTGGAGGCTGAGCTTTTCAGACAATGGCTTCTTCACACGCACACACATACACACGGATAAGGACTGATAAACTGCGTGTGTGATCAGTGTCCACTGACACTGCTTGTCAGAGGTTCTCTGAAGGGGCCCTTCGGTCACTTCACCAACACTGACCCTGAGATTCCACCAGATATGTTTCTGCTGCGTTACGATGCCAATATGGTTTTGCTCCACCATCCGGCTATCCTCACCGGTTGCATTTTGAGTCCGCCGTGGCGCAGTACTGTCGGAGAACTAGCATCGCGAGTTCCCACGATAATCACTTGCTACCGCAGTTATAGGCGTGTGTTAGAAACACAACAACACAAAGTGTTCCCGACTGAAGGGTTAGTAGACGAGCCTGATGTTAAGTTGTAGTTTCAGTGTGTGACTTCCTGTCTGCTCTGTGCTAAATTCGGCTGAATTGCTGCATCGTGCTCCGGCACCCACCAGAAATAGAAGTCCTGGGTATTTGCTGTGGAGGGCTTCGGACTGCCAGAGCTGGGAAGGAGCAGATACGAAGCGCAGCGGACCTGGTGGAAGTTAACACATAGACTAGAGTGAAACCTATCAGCTCCGCTGCCGTGGCAGAGCCATCACGCAGCGGACACATATCTGGTGGAATCGCGGGGTGCACAATCACTTCATTCAATGAAATCAGCCATTAAGTTCTTGAATTTATTTTCATCAAGGCTTCTGCGTAACACTTGTTCAGGAGTTTGGAGAGGTGACACATCACCATCAAAATCATAAGGTCACAAAAAAGGATTGCTATAATAAAAAGGAGTGAACGGAATAAAAAGGTTCCAAAACTCTCAACCAGCAGCCTGAAGGCAGCTCATGCAGCATCCCAGCATGCATTGTGCACAATAATTATTCATTATCATTAAAGTAGAAATTATCCCAAAACTCACAGCAATGCATACACTATTGCCCAGACATTTTATAGTCAGAGGAATTTGGAAGTACACCTGGAGCACTGACCCTCATTAGAAAGGGCTGGCTGTGGTTACATGGACAATATTTCCTCATTCTGACTGAGATCATCAATTCAACTCTTTACATGGACAAGAAATGGAAATGATCCAACTAGATGTGTGCTTAGCACGGGACTACAGCTGGATGAGGCGAGGTGGGCTAACATCAATGCTTGGAGCTCACACACAGTCAGAGTTGATGGGCAGTGAAGATGCTAAGTACATTATCATCGCCATCTTGTTGCTGTCGCTGAAGTACACCCTGCTGCATATTCAAAAGGATGCACTCAGTGTTTATGTATTTGTATATAAATAACTGTATATAGGTTGTGTAATTTGTGTAGCATGAAGGAGTTTACAAACTTTCATTTCGTTATGCAACTCTGTGTTGTGTAGTGACGAATAAATTACCTCGTACCTTGTTTACCCTCCACAAAGTATTAAAATGTTGACATGCACGAAGAGGTTCTGCTCGCTATTCTGCCAGAAATATATCAGAAGGGGAACTGAGCAGGGGAACGGAAGAGAATTAATTTTGTTATTCGCTCTGCCTGTTAATGCAGTTTTAGAGATGGGCCCAAATGGTGTCATAGGAACAATATTTACTCAAACAACGCCATCAAGACGTTCCACAGTCCTTCAATCTATCAACATCTCCAACAAACGTGTTGAAGCCCATCATCCATGGACCAGTTCTGTTCTCCTGACACCACTGCCTGTGTTCCAGTCCCGCCAAGAGGCAATGTCACCGAATGTTCGATCCGATCGAAAATTCATTTAATTCAGACTGGATTGGAGCAGTTTCTTCTGTTATGGGTATTTTCATTTGATTAGGCTATCATGGATTATTAATGAGATAAAATTACCCCTTGAGCACACCAGGCTCTCTCTGTTACCTGTTCTGATTCATGCTACTTCATACCCCACATGGAAGCATTGCAGAAGCAGGGTGTCTTGCCTGCTTGGTTTTGTTGACTTGCTCAGATTGTGTTGATTTCAACCTTTCTTTTTGGTTTTTCTGCTTTTACTGTAGTTGATTTGGCTAAAAAGTCAAATCACTGCATTGTTTGTCTAAGAGTGTTCACTGAAATACTTCTGACTTTGATGTGCTGTGGATCCCGAATCGGCAGAGGGCGTTTAATTTTCGCGAGCATTGCCTAGAACGGCCACAATCTGCTCCAGTGACCATATCAAGACCAGTATGGGGCAGTGGAATCTGAGGTTTAGGGTCCATGTAACGCCATTGATACAACTATTGCACTGTTGCATTAATGCCATCATTGCCATGAGCAATACACATCTGTTTATGTGTTGCATATATACTGGATAGATAGATAGATAGATAGATAGATAGATAGATAGATAGATAGATAGATAGATAGATAGATAGATAGATAGATAGATAGATAGATATCACTCTCATTTGTTGGCAGAAACTGTGGGAGCTTACTATACAGGTTAAACATGTAATGCTTTATCTCTGTATTTCTTATACTTGACAAGTCACATTCTGTTCCACATTTACATGTCTAATGTTTCAGGTTAGGTTTATTTATATAGTACCTTTTAAAATAATGTAACAATGTGCTGCAGTTAGAAAAACAAACGGCACACATGAAAAGCAATATACATAAAAATAAAATTGCAGCCACGTAATAAGGAAGTCAGGTTAATAAAAATGGGTTTCTAAAAGTTCAGTTTTGCTCCGTATTTAGTATCCAATGTTCTTTTTCATTAATTACTATCTATTTCTTCCTGCATTGCTGTAATTGCTTTTGCAGCTGCTCTCTTGCTCTCTGTTGTATTTTCTCTGTTTTTGTTGCCTGATTTTTGTGACTTAAAGGGGCCGTGTCTCCATGTTTTGTCTCCACTTTGTTATACTGCTGTGTAGACGTAACTTTGAATCTTGAGTCAACTGATTCGGCTGTAAACCTCTACTAAGGCCGTAGCCTAAGTCCATCCCTCCTCACAGTGTGTGTGTGTGTGTGTGTGTGTGTGTGTGTGTGTGTGTGTGTGTGTGTGTGTGTGTGTGACAAGGCATATGAGTGCATGCATATGCACATGAGGAAGCCATGTGTACATGACTGTACATGTGCGCGTCTTCCCACATAAGCAGAAGAGAAGAATGACCCCACCCACTCTCACAGACACACTCGCACAGCCATAACTCTCTGAAGCATGACAGCAAGGTTGGCTTCGTCCCTGGGGGCTTTTCATTTACTACCCAACATAATGCCACATCCCCAACCCCCCCACCTCCTTATTGGCTATTATCTGGGCTGTCGGAGCTTGTGTTGATACCTAATGAAGGGCCACGGTTGCCATTTCTCAGCTGACGGTCACCATGGTTACGGGAGAAGAGAGGAGGAGGAGGGCAGGGGAGGGGTAGGGGGAATGAGTGGATTTAAAAGAGAAAAGAGTGAAATCTAATGGACAGAATAAGAGATGAGGAGAAGAGATGATTGAATTCCAAATCTACAATTTAATGCATTTGTTTTATACTGCTCATTCAAGACAACACAAACCATGTTCATTAAGTGACATGTTAATTAAAGGGGTGATGGCTGTAAAACTGAAAAGACAAACAAAAAATTACAACCTGAGCCGTTGAAGAAAAGTGTCTGACAAGGGATCCCAAAAGAAAAGAAACCTTTTCTCAGACTATTTAATTCAACCAGCACATGTAATAACAACAACTCTTAAATCTAAAGATTGATTCCAAATTAAATACAGCATGTGCTGGTTTTTCAGTTTAAATCTTTCATTAACTCTAACCAAGGGTTGTTGTTGTTGTTGGCTAAACAGAACCATGAACAATTAATCATACTCACATTTCAAGAAGTAGCTGTTGTAGTGAAATTAATTAAACATAATGACATGAATATTGTTATGATTGGGGTAATGGGATAACGCCCGATGAGGTGACCATTATGAAGAATTAATGGACAACATAGAGGCCATGCAGAGGATGTTTGCCACCGTATTTTAATTCCAGATTACAAACACCTTAAATGGCATTATCCTGCCGACCGTGGTCACTTGCCAAATAAAAGAACAGCAAGACCATTACAAATATTAGTACTTGTTTTGAGATAAAAATATAAAGTTTCACACAAGGAGAAACATTCATTGCTATATCATAAGGCTATTCCAGTAAATAGGACCTTCAGATATGACTCAGCAACCAGAGATAAACTGGCCCACTCAGCTCATCGAACATCACGCCATTAGTCCAGATCACATGACAAACTTACCTTGACTGATGAAGCTAACAAAGCCTTTGTTGACTTAAAACCTCTATAGAGACTGCTCCTATGTTAGGACTACCAAATCCTGGCCTACCATTCACTCAGTTTGTTTACCAAAAGGACAATTTTATGACCTCTGTTTTGACACAATCACCTGTTAATGTCTCAACTGATCTTTTTGAAACTGGTCTTCCTCTGTGTCTAAAAGCTGATGCTGCAGCTGAAAAAAGCTTTGGTTGCGCCACGTGACACATTTGGACATGCTAAATGTCACAGTGAAAAGATGTGCTGTTCTAAACCCTGCTGCTTGTGCATATGGTGAGCCTCATGACTGTGTTGATTCCATTAACCAACATGAAATACCCTGACCTGATCTTTCTCATGTCTGGCCTGCTAGACAGCATTTTGTTCCCAGCCTCAACCTCTGACGACTCTGACCCCACCTCTATAGGAAATGCTGCAATGAAATACAGGCCCCACAGTTACTAACTTCAACCTGGCCATTTTGACTCATGCATGTGGTATACCATTCAAGTGCATCTGACACTCTCTCACCTCAAATCCTTTCACTAACCAATGTTAATGTTTTTGCCCAGTCCAGATACATCGGAAACTTGTGCTGAGTACCCCCGGTTCCAACTACACTTGTAAATTAATTTGTGATCTCTTTTTTTTATGAACCTAGGACCACCTGCAACTCTCCCTCCCACCAATTTCTTGTTTAAATTTTACTGACTGTTTCATTTCCTTGTCAGGCACGGTAGATGTAGGCTGGGATAATCTGTCATGTCTTTAGCATGTTAGATGTCCTGTTTTCACATACAAGGTTATGCAATTGTTTGGTTCAAATGAAAGATACACAGGACTCAGGATTGTATGATGTCATCTATGTAAATGATTGCCAAACATGCATCACATGCAGCATTTTTAAACCCTCCAATGGCTTCACAAGGTGAACAACTGCATGCTCCTTCCCAGATAGCTTAAAAAATAAAATCGTACGCCACTGGCTAGGTGAAAAATCTTTCTCCAAACTAGAAATCTAAGCTTGGTATGACAATGTCCTACAAAAACAGCTATTGCTCATTTCTGTTGGTCAATTAATGATGACTTTACTTAAACCATGAATGATTGTATTCACTGATGTTATGATACATTTGTTTTTACCAAAGAGTGACGTGTAAGGTAACTTATAATACAACTGTTTATGGTTTTGCTAAAATCATATCTTGCTGACCTGAATATGACTTGATGTTATGATGTTTGATCTGTGTATATTTCTCACCAAGATAATAGTTTAATTTCCATCACACTGTTCTTCATCACAAACATGTTGGAAAGACAGGGAACTGTGGGAAGCTGCGTAATAAATATATCATCAGACTACATTCAGAAGACATTTAACTTGTTTGAAAAAGTCTTTGTCAATAATGTTCTGACTTAGACTGAATTAGTTTGTCTGAAGTTGATCTCAGAAGTTGATGAGGGGTGAGATTTTGAACATGCTCAATACTGATCACCCAGCTGATTCGGTTCACACCACCCAGAGTCAATAGACAGCGGTACTTTTTTTTAATGGCTTTAACTTAAGTCTCTCTTTCAAAGTCAGTGATGACTTAATGGTGATGTTCAAGCACTAAATACCGGTGACTAGTGCAGGGTTAACTGACCCAGGAGTCAATCCTGATAATATCCATTGACACTGCACAAAAGCCAAATAAAAAGGCACCTTTCTGTATGATCCCCACAGCTCCTCTTCTGCTGCCAGTCACCATTTCTCTCTGATTTATAATCAGTTCCATCTGATAGACAGGTTGTCCTTTATCTCAAAAACATAATTGCGTTTTCAGAGGGACAGATGACACAAGGCCAAATTAATCATAACACTAAACTCATTTCTGAAGGACAATTGTAAGTTGGTGGGAGATGATTCCACCCACCGTCTCCGAGCAGAAGTGTACATCTCATACAATGAGATGTGGCAGGCCCAATACTGCATGCACACAGTGACCTAATGAGGAGATGCTCAGGTCAGGGTAATGAGACGCCTGTCAGCCTCCACAGAACACCGCAGCCTCCTCTGGACAGCAACTGTGTGTGTGTGTGTGTGTGTGTGTGTGTGTGTGTGTGTGTTTGTGTGAGTGTGTATTGGTTTGTGAACTGTCAGGCTTTCAAATAAAGCAATTTGCAACGTAATATTATGAAGAATTACCACGCGAAATAAAATGATTAAAAAAAGCAAAATTAAAATATTACACAGGCCATCAAACATACTGGAACTTGTAACATTTGACATTTTGAAAACCCCTCCACTGGTGTTTGTAGGACATATAATACTCTCTTGTACTCCTCCATGCTCCCAATAGCCAGCTCTGAGATGTACAGAGTGATCTGCCCCTTCAGTGTCACAAATGGCTTCATCCACCCACAGTTTCTGATTAGGGAAGGTCCTAACCGTGGCTGTAGAAAAAGCGTCAACATCTCTAATGATACTGGCATCATCAGAGCTGGCCTAGAGGGTGTTCATCTCACTCAGTGCATCCAGCAGCCTGCCTTCTGATCGGTCAGGTCAGCGTCACCTCTCATGTCACCAGGGCTGCTTTCTTGGCTTTGAATTTTGGAATGAGGAAAATGGAGGTTTTTCAAATCGTTTTCCAAATGATGGGTGAGAAATGACAGAGGTCCAGAGTCCCATCCCCTTTGTACACACACACAAATGAGTTGATAAAGAGTAAAGAGTAGGTTTACTTGTTAAAGATATAGATAGATAGATATACAGTGAGTAACTTGTAATCCAATGTGTCTTGGTGTATTATAGTCAAATATTCAATAAATGATGCCGTGACAACAAGATATAAGCAGGGTTGATTGGTATATATATATATTAATGTAAGGTAGAGATTGGTCCATGTGAACATTGTTTTTTTTTGTTGTTTTTTTTTATGTTGTTTGTGTGACTTCATATAATTGTTTTCCAGCCATAATTATATATAGCCATATATAAACTTTAATGTTGTCTTTCTGTTACTGGTGGAAAGATTAAATATGTCATGAAATGGCATGTGGCTAATATGACTAAATCAATTGTTTTGATTTTACATATTTATTCATTTATGTGTAAATTGAGAGACAAAACAGATCCCTGAAAGGTCCTTTTGTGTGTTCAGAAAACATGTATTAAACCTGACACTGTATCGTCATAGTTTGACCAAAAATCTGCTCACTTAATACTCGCTCTAAAGGAAATTATATGATTCCACTGAGGACTGAGGCCACAAAGCATGTTTATGTTGTGTCTATTCAGCCTCCTAGATTTTCAGTTTTTCATTCATTTATAAGAGTCCCTTTGAGATTGTTGTAGAGGTCTCAGTGGATTTTTGTGTCACATATTTTTATGTTTGTTGATTTGATGTTAAAAAGTGACTGTAGCTGTTTTAAAACTGTGAAGCTGCATTAAACTAAACGTTTGTGCAGAGAAAATCTCAGCTGAGACAAACATGAACAGGTGATTCAATCATTTGAACTTTCTTTTGAACCGGGTTTAATCACGAAGCATCTATAAAAACACGACTACACTCCACCGTAACATTTACCTTTTTACAACCGTGTTTATCAACACACACGCAGGCCTTTGTGTCAGCATGAGGCTTAGAGGGGCGGGTGGTTGGGGGGGGGGTTGATGGGTTGAGGGAAATAGTAAGTGATTTTGGATCGTAGCAGGAAAGCCCATCAGTCACACACACCCGCGAGCCACACACACACACACAAAGGGCCTCGGCAGGCCTTCCTGAGGCTAAGTGGCGTTAACCTCTTTCTCTCATGGGGCCCAGACAAAAGCCCCCAAGGAGCGCTAATAATCACCTCTCTATCTGCCCCATCCCCCTTCCCCCCAAACACGCCAGCTCCAGCTCTCATGTCTGGGCACTACAGTGCAGCACTGCAAAAGGGATATTTTCAGCAAAAATTCCCAAAAAGCAAAAAGAGCAAACACATTTTTTTGGTGAAACAAACATTAATTTAGAGAATAATCCACAACATTATATTACAGTAGCGGCTGTATTGTTGGATGTAGGTCTGGATTAAAGTTAAACCTCAGGAAATACACGTATTTAATAAATAACTATCTGGTGAAAATAGAAAATTGTTAATTAAAACTTAACACATAACATACAACATTTACATACAAACAGTGAATAAGGACAGAAATTAAAAAAAAAGGAATGTTGTTGACTCGTTACAACTTTTCTTACCTTTTGGAGAATCATCACAGGAAAGCCACAGAGAATTTCTTGGCCTTTTCTCATGTTTCTTAGTGTTACATATTATTTGATTTTTAGGAAAGGGAGGTGTTCTATTAAAAGGTTATATTCCCTAACATGTGTCTAGTTTCCCACCGACTTTTTTGTGGCTGTGTGATTGATTCAAACATAATATCTTGGCTTTTAACAATCCCATCAGTCCAGCAGCAGTCTGACAGCTGCACCGAGGCCTCCAAACCCTGTTTTGTAGTTCCTCTGATTCCTGGATCTATGGCTGTACGACATCACTAACTACCAAGTATATAGTGAACTAAATATTGAGTAAATATTGAGCCACATTGTAATGCCGTCCGGATGTTTACAGAGACTTGTTATGCCCCATGTAGTTGATTCACAGTATCCAACAAGTACTGTACAACTGATGATCTCTTTTTCGTTAGATCATTAGACTGTATAGTCCTCTGTGTAGAACTCTCTAGTTAGTAAGTGGGGAGTAGTGAATGAGTGAATTTCGGACACAACCTTTGTCCCTCTGGGATATCTTGTTCGGCCTAGTGCCCTACTTGTAACTGTATAAATGAAATTGTAAGCATTAGCTGCCATTTTGGTTCCAACCCATTGTTAATGATTCCCATTCTAAAGTTTAAAAAACATTTTTTTTCTTTTGTTTATTTGTTTGTTTTAGCTAGTTAGCACTTTTTCAGGAGAAAGGTGTGTGTTGTTTGTTGTGTTGGCCTTCAATTCAGTTATATTCTTTCAGTTAATTATCAGAATCTCTCCTATTTGTAGAAATAAATGAAATCACTTGAATTGCAATTCAACATCCAACTTAAAAAATACCCCAAAATAAATGTGAATAAATCAAAATAAATCATCATCAAAGTCAAAAATTATTTTTTTTTGTATTGTCAGGGTCAGTTTTCTGCACTTCTTATACTGTCGGCCTGCAACTTTTTTTCAGAAAAAGGATGTTCTGTGTTTACAAATTTTAAAGAATGTACGACTGAAATTATGTTCTGACCTGGGTGGGTTTAAGACATTTGGATGATCTTCTCTTACAATTTACTCAACTTTACAATGATGTGATATATTATTCCCACGTAAATGCTGTTTCAGTCTTTTCCACGCTCGCTACAAGAAAAAGCTGAACACTTAATGAAGAAAATCTTCATGTCATCATTTCTAACAATGACAAAATGAATACAGAATTTAATGTCATCACGTTTGTAGACCTAAAAGAAATGTGAAGGCCTTCTAACAGATTACTACGACAGACAGAAGATCCCCATTAAGCGATCTTTGTTTTACATTTGTCAGGTTTAGGCAACTAAAATGGTTGCAAACACTCCATGATGCTTTATTACGTCATATGACATAAAGACTGACTGATCATTTACCCAACCACCAGTCTTGCTCGCTCTCTCTCGCTCTCTCTCTCTCTCTCTTTCTCTCTCTCTCTCTTCAGTACAACCAGATCCTCATCAGTACACACAAAACCGCATGACAAATATGTATCACCTGTAGTGTATGTGTGTGGGTGTGTACCATATAGGTGGATGCACATGCGAAAAAAAAAAAAAAATACTGGATGATGTATGAGGCCTGTTGTGTGTGCCTCTGTGTGTGTGAGTGTGTAGCAGCTTCTGAACAGCTGAGGGTGGGGGCGGTATTGAAGTGGAAGTCACTGATGTGTAACGGCACACACGCTCCTCCTTGATTGGCTCGGTTTCCACCCACCCCAGCCCGCCCCAGCATCGTTTTTTTTTTTTTTTTCCCCCACTATTCCCTATTTTCCTCCTGAAACAATGCTTTCATTTCACTCCTCTGCTGTCTGTCCTTCATTCCCTTTGTTAAAAGGATGGCTAGCAAAAGACAAACAAGAGAAGGAGGATTGAATGGAGCTGATAGAAGACAAAAGATCTGGTCAAAAGGCAGTTATGAAGAGGTTTTATTTTTAACTTTATCTTCAAAAGATAAAAGACAAAAAAAATACACACTCAAATTCTAGAAGATGAAATATAAACTAGGATGACTTGAAGTGATAACATAACAGCATGATAATGTAAAACTATAATGTTAACTGTTTCCTTACAAACAATTTTAGCTAAACGGAACTGTTAATAAGGGTATAATACAGTATATAATATAACCACAAGCTTAATACAGGTTTAACATTGGATTAATATGTAACTTAGCTAAACTCAATAAATGTGTTTGTCATTCTCAACACAAGTAATATTGTGGTCTATGCACACAATAAAGCTTGCTGACAAACATGTGATATATTGAGCCATGGGATAGTATGGCTTTTGGACCATTAACATTATGAAGTGGTTACAACTTGGTTAGGTTGATGCAACAATATGGCTTGGTGAGGTTTGGGAAAAGGTTGTTGGAGAGGGCCACTGACCTGGCTGCTGTATTGATATGTTGGGAGTAAGAATGGGATATAATGCTATTATACAAAACTATGACTACTACTAGGCATTTGCTGTGAAGTAACATATTTGCTATTAAAATAAGTTTTAAATAGCTCTATATTCCCACAGTAATCACTGTTATAGAAAGTTTGGTCAGTAACCCCTGTCCCTGGTTGTCCTGCTCAGTAAAAAGCAAAAGATGAAGTAAATGTGCTGGTACCCCTGCACACTTCATCCAATCAGGACACAGTGAGAGAGTTCACAAAACTAAAATAGTCAGCTAAAATGACAACAAGACTTAGGGAGTTTTCACACCTGCCTTGTTTAGTTTGGTTGAGTCGAACCCTGAAGCGTTTACCCCCTTGGTGCAGTTAGTTTGGGAAGGTGTGAACACATCAATAGCACTCGGGTGCAGACCAAAACAACCGGACTGAGACCTTGTTGGAGAGGTGGTCACGGTCCGGTTTCAAACAAACAGTGGTACGGTTCATTTGTGGTGAGAAAATGATCCAACCTCGATCCGACCCAACTGCAGGAAACATTAGAGCTTAACCCCAAATTTCCACTGGATACGTGTCCGCTGCACATGGCTCCGATCCGGTTTTGCTCTGCCATCCGGCAACCCCCACCGGTTGTGTTTTAAGTCCACCACGACGCAGTACGGTAGACAGCTGGTGTCGCAAGGCCGAGGAGTTCCAGCGATAAACACATGATCACTCTCGACTGCAGTTATAGGTGTGTGTCATAAAAACAACAGCAGGAAGTGTTCCGACCGAAGGATTAGCAGAGGAGCTTGTGTTTTTCTCTTTTTTGAGATATTTGTGCTGGTGTCAACACGGAGTGTTTTGTTTTAAAAAGTAACCGGATGTCATGTTGATGTTTCAGTCCTTGACTTCCTGTCTGTTCGGTGCTAAATTCAGCTGAATTGCTGCATCAGACCAATTAGAGAGCAGTTTCCTCACGCATCATCTCGGTCCGCTTGTAAATGCTGCTGTGTGAACACAAACCAAACTGGAGGCAAAAGGCAACATTGTAACAAGTTGGTCCCTGATTCGGACCAGAGCAAATGAACTATAGGTGTGAAAACGCCCTTACAGCAACTATAAGCAGTCTGTAAAGCCTTTCATATAAATGTCTTATAATCTAACAGTAAATGAGTTTATGATGTTGTCATTGACACAAATGGTCTTTTTTAATGGTTTAATTAACACTTATTACATGGATTTATTACAGTGTTAAATTGAGAGAATTTGTATTTATTTTTTTATGTTTTGTAATTGTTTTCTTAAATCTTTATATTATTGAAATCAAAAGTAAATCAATGCCATATGAAAAAAGATGACAGTGAAAAACGTGGGGGGAGAGAGAGAAAAGAAAGCGATTTGAAGGGGGAGGAGAGGGGAGGAAGGATAGGGTTGGGGGGAGGTGAGAGTGCAGAATCTGGAGGGAGAGAGATAACGGTGCTCTCTCTCTCTCTGAGTTGTCATGTGAGTGGCGTGTCACAGTAAGCGACTGGCCAACAGAGATAGGGCCGGGGCCCACCACCATAATCTGCTCTGCAAACACACACGCACACGCACACACGCACACACGCACACACACACACACACACACACACACACACACACACACACACACACACACACACACACACACACACGCACACACTTGAATCCACAAAACATACCTTATCAATGATCAAATTTACTCAGGCGAGGTGTTCATCAAAACCTGTGCGCTCAGTAAACCTCCACTATTAATTCAACAAAGCACCATTTGAGAAAATGAGCTCAGTACCTGTATGTGTGGAGGCATATATGTTTGTATGGAAGTTACCGCAGCTAAATGGTAACTTGCAGAGCGATTTTCTACCTTGACAGCCAAACTGATCTACTTTATGCCTCTTGCAATTTTCCGTTCATACGAATTGTCCGGCTGATGTCTGGGGCCCAGCTACTAGGGGGTCCCATGTAAGGCAGCAATAATCATGTTCATTCTTGCATAAACAATGATAACAATTTTATTTTTTTAAGTCAGCTCAGAAGACTGCTGCCTGTCATGCTAAAGAGATGGAAAGAATATAAACATTCAGCTAATGTTACAACTCAAAAAGTAGCGTCAGAAAAGCTACAATCGAATTTATAAAACTGTGGAACCAGAAGAATGATAGTATGTTTTGGCATTGAAAATAAAGCTTGTCATTTAAATCAAAGGCTGACAAAGGAGACGTCCATTTGATTTTGATTTTGTCGTGCTAAGCTGCTGGTTAGGTGATGAACCACTGATGTAGGAAAATACAGCTGGGAGGCCGGACTAAACTGGACTACAGTATGGTGGAACAGTTTGGATCTACATTGAAGTGGTGAGTGATTTGTACTGAGGAGAGGTGGCAGTAATGAAGTCAGACTGTGATCAGTGGACTTCTTTAAAGTGATTGAGAACACAGCCGCTGCCCTACATATGGGCACCCCCCCTCCCAGTCACACACACACACACAAACACACTCAGGGGCTTCATCAGTCTCATAATTGCGCCAGTCAAGGAGAGAGTGGGTGAGCACTTATTGCAATTGTGCCTCTTGGTCCACATGCTTTCATCGACCTTAGCAACCTAATCCACCCCACAACACACACACACACACACACACACACACACACACACACACACACACACACACCCAAACACTAACCGCAATGTTCCGAACTGTGTATAAATGAAGACAACTGAAGCGTAACCTCAGCACCCCAGACTCCCTTCACCACACACACATATGCACACACTTAAGTACAGTCATGCCCTGCAGCATCATGACATGCAGATAATGTCTGGGCAGTGTCGGCCCTGTCACTGCTCCCTGACTGCGGGTCTCAACACCAGATGAAGACACTGATACAGTCTACAGAGGTCCCACTGAGGACAGAATAATGGGAGAACAATGAAGTGGGGTATTGTAGAGATGACAGTTGCTGACAGTGCACGTCCGTCAAATACAATATAAAAGTCAGATACCATTCTCTGAAGGGAAATATGAAAAACCAGGAGTAACTGTTTTGAATAAAGTAGAATAAATGGTATACAAAATGGCACAGCTAGCAAAGAGAAAGCTGTTGCCGTTTTAGACATAACCCAAGTGTGACCCAAAGATTCAGCCTGACCAAGATGCTGAACATCTTTGGGACACTGCTAAGAAGTAACATGGTCTTGTTTCTAATTAATATATGATGTGGTTTCAAATAAGTGGGTAGACGCGTACTCACCAATACTGATTCCAGCATTTTAGGCAGTATCAGAGGCACTTCTAATAGGTTCAGTCAAAATTTGAGAGAAAAAGAGGATTTTTTTTTTCCATGGCACGTAGATTTGTGTTTCCATTACAATGCCGAGCTGTGCCGCGCCATGTTTGAAATGGACAATTTCCAGGTCAACCCTTTCAGCTGTTTCATGAGTCATGTTAAGTTACTGCTTGTGAAAACCTCCTGATTTTGCTGCTTCATATTCCATTTGATTCCACTCTATGTTGAAAAAAAAGAAAAAGAAGAATGGAGTATGGGTGTGATATGATTGCTATTATTGTTGTGTGAACTGAAGTGATTGCCATACAACATTCTTTTATCTATTTATTTTATTGTCGGAAAAGAACATATAAAGACATCCAGAAATAAATAACATGAATTCTCTTAAATAACTGTTAGGGTGCAGCCGCTATTTAAATAGAACAGTTTAAAACAGTGGCGCATCAGCAACTTATACATCTAGGAATAAATAATTCCCTTAAAACTTAGTCATGGAACTCTGCGATACTGTGTCCATCCAGTGTGCAGACTAAGCATAGACATGGGGCACACATCAGAGGTCCAAATGTCAGAAGTATATGTCTGCATGTCTTTCAGCCAACATGAAATGTGGTGCCTCACTGTCTCATAAAGTTTGGGGAGAGCAGTTTCATTGTGCCCTTTCACATGATACATATTCAAATACTTAATAAGGTTGCTGGTGTTGAAATTGGCAGCACTCGTGCCACCCTTCAAAATCAGCCTTGCATACTGAACATGTTGACGTTCTACTGCTGGGGTTATCCAGAGTAAAATATTGCCAAATAGCCGATGTGTTGCTAGCTCAGTCTGACTCATAAAATTAACTTTTTCTTTGCCAATCTAAAAACATTAGTTGCCAGCGGCCACACAGCACAACATCCTGTGTTGGTTTTTACAGCAGTGAAAAATAAATGATTTCTGGTGTGTAATGTTAAGCAGGTAGCAAGGTCCGGTCTCATTCTTTCTTTTATTTTTTTTCCTCATTTAAATTTTTTATTGAATTCTTAGTAGCAGAGTATATGAGTACAGGGTTGGTCATACATTTCGGAATCTTGGCATAAACACGTGATGCATCACAGAGGAAAAGTAAAACTTGAAAAACTCTGATTTTTTAGGCTGAGTTTTCATTAGTCCTTGTGTAGGTCCAAAAAAGATCCCAAGAGATCATCCCATTCTCCTTTTTAGCCGACAGTTTGTGAAGCATAGACTCATAAGATGCTGTTTCCACCGTTGCATTTGTCCAGTCTTTCTGATTAGGAGATACAGCAGTTTTCCAGTGTCTTAGAACAACTCTGGAAGCTGTGACCAAGCCCACCATAATGACAGAAAAAGTTATTTTTGATATATTATGTATTTGTGATCAGTCCCCTAGTAAACATACAGCAGGGATCAGGGGAATCACTGAGCTTTGACCCAAAATTGACTCACTAATGCACATTCCCATACACAGTGAAGAAAAGCTCCTACCTCTGTTTTCTGTTTGCAAGGCCCAGTTTCTAAATTACGTGGTATCGGAGTGATGCATAGACTCACGTAGTCATCGACACCGATACCTGCATTTTTAGCAGAATCAGCAACATTTCTGATACTGGTATCGGATTTGGAACAACTCTAGTGACCAGCACTGTTTGACTGGTGAGAGTTTCTGGGTGTTCAGCCTTGTCTCTTGACTTTGCAGCTGTGATTTATTGATAAACCATTTGGATTGTGTATAACAAAACCTCTATCTGTTAGTTTAGGTTTGAAATACTTAATAGGCAGGGGGAAGGCCACACGGAGAGGAAGCTATGCAAAAATAAAACCTTCACTGATTTTTTTCAAGCCCATTTTGTTTTCCTCAGTAGCTCCGAAACAGTTCTAGTGTCAGTGCAGTGATCCAGGGTATTAAATATCAAACTGGTTTAC
The DNA here is from genome assembly GCF_904848185.1 of Acanthopagrus latus. Lineage (NCBI taxonomy): Eukaryota > Metazoa > Chordata > Actinopteri > Spariformes > Sparidae > Acanthopagrus > Acanthopagrus latus. The sequence goes on along the minus strand of NC_051054.1, from coordinate 20,339,143 downwards.
CTCTCTGCTGCTGGAGGTTCAACAAGGTTACTTCCCACTAATGTTATTTTGAACATGGTGTTGTTGTTGGCCCTGCCCTGGGCTCTACATGTGGCTATGTCTCACCTCTAGCTTCACTTTGCATCGTGTCAGTGTATAAACTGCTGGAACCAGCAACTTTCCATCTGGAACCCCTGGACAACATCACGACAGGGGTCACCACAAGTTTAACACTTGACATGTTTTCACTACTTGGTGCTAAGGGCACATTTGGGTCAGTAAAAAAAAAAAAAACGTAGTATAGTAGTAATGTTTGATATCCAGCCCTAAGAAAACATGTGAGATGTTGCATGTAAACATGGCTTTTCAGCATTTGATGGATTTGAGTTTCCTCAATATTCGTCGCATTTGTCCCTTTACCAGTCCTCTATGTTTGCCTGGCCATGACAATGTGCTGCATGTTCAGGGACTTGGCTAACAGGCCAGTCATAAGTGATGCTCCACAGTAAGTTTAACCTGACTGTCTTTAGTGTGTATACATTGACCTCACTCATGACAGTCCCCAGGAAGCTCTGGTCAAGGAGCTCTACTTTAATCGATAATCTGAAGTGACATCTCTGTTTACGTTCTCTCCAAGGGTACGTTCTGATGTTTTATAGACAGTGTTGGGTGTAACGCGTTACAAAGTAACGCATTACTGTAATCACGTTACTTTTTGTCCGTAACAAGTAGTGTAAGGCATTACTGTTGTGAATGTAGTAATCACATTACAGTTCGGCAAGCTCGTTGCTTACGTTACATTGCTAGGTTAATCAATTTTAACAGCATAGTTGCACGCATCACACACAGCGAGGTGGGGGTGGGGGGTCGGGGCCCATCAATAATCGAACAGTGAATGGTTTGGGTTTGGCACGAGGTATCTTTCACCATCACCGATTGGTTAGTCGCCACCTGTAAGGTGAGATGGGATAACGTGGTAGCATCAACAGCACGAGCTGAACATGCAGCTGCATGCAACTTGCCTGAAGACCACCTGCTGCATAAAGCCGCTTTTGACGGTTGGAGATACAAACATTACTTTGAATTTGTTGCACGCAATAAAATAACTTGACTATAAGGTGCACTCTTTGCCGTGTTGGAAACTTCTCTCCACCGTTGCTAACACTAGCTCAAACTTAACGAAGCACCTACAGAGACGGCACACACACACAAAGTTTGTTGCTAAGGAACCGTGTTGCAACATGAATGAGACGCCAAGCAAGCATGTGCGAGAATATAACGGGTAATGTAACTAGTAATGTAACTAAATACTTTCTTCAGGGAGTAATCATGTAATGTAAGGCATTATTTTTTTGTGAGAGCAATGTATAATGTGTAATATATTACTTTTTTGAGTAACAAGCCCCAACACTGTTTATAGAGATGAACAACCTTCAGAATGGGTGGTCCCCACAATACATCTACTGGTCGGGTGTCCCTCTAATGCCATAAAGACTCCATTCTTGGAGTAAATCTGTGTGTGTGTGTGTGTGTGTGTGTGTGTGTGTGTGTGTGTGTGTGTGTGTGTGTGTGTGTGTGTGTGTGTGTGTGTGTGTGTGCATGCATGTGTTTGGTTTGGAAAAGGTCCCAGGCTTGGCCAGTTTCAGTTCTCATGTTCACGGTGTGTTATCTCACCAGCCATAACACACACCTACAGCAGAGCAACAGAAAAAGAGCCAAAGCCAGAATAACGCAGCCTTCTTCCATCTACACACACCAAACAGCAGTCCGTAACCTCAAACAAGCAGACAGCTGCAGCCAACACTACTGTCTGCTCACCTGACACACAACAGTGCAGCAGGGCGTGAATGTGTGTGTGAAAAACAAAATGAAATGAAGGTGTTTGTAAAGATACATATCATTCTTGCAAAATCTAAATAGTCACAACCAGTAGGTGATTTGTTTATGTTTTTTTTTTGTTTTTTTTATTAGGGAGATGGCTAATGGGAGCTCATTGACTCCACCCACCAGCCCCACCCATTGAGAAGGCACAATGTTGAATCCACACTTCATTTCACGTCAGCACCATGGACCAGTGCCATGGATTTAGATAGGCTGTTAGGGTACTGATATTTCAGAACTATGGACAGTGCCATAGATCAGATTTGCTCAATCCTCAGTCAGATAGCTGATGGAGGATGAAAGGAGGGGGCATTTTGCTAACAACGAGGATAGCATCCCCCCTTTTACTCCTTCTTAATCACTACTGACCACATCTGTACATTCATCTATACTATCGTGCATTCATGCTAATTTGCGCATTTGAATGTGTTTTCTGGGGATTGTTGGTTTGTTTTCATTGCCTTTTAAACAACTTTTCTCCCAGTTCACTCTCTGCCATATAGTCTTTACAATGGCTAACTCTACTGATGTCCTGGGAAGGTGGGAAAAAAGCGATTAGCTTCGTAAAGAGGGTGTTTGATATGGGAAAGGCTTTGCAATTTCCACACTGTGAACTTATCTTTGTTGGAAAAGTGTTTTTCTAATTGCTATTTTCACATACTGTTTTTTTTAGGTACAATGACAGCTATTTGCTTGTGCTAATATGATTTTGGCATTGAGCATTGTTTATTTATGCATTAATAAGACTAAATAAACTAAAAGAGCCTATAGAACTCAGTGAAATAATCACAAAACACCCATCTCCCAGCTAGAAATCCAGGGCTAATAGGCAGTCGGTGTTGGTGTAGTCAGGCAGTGTGTGTTCATGTGTTTTATTGGAGTGGCTTTGGAGGGGGGTCTGAAGTGAGGGCGTGGGATTTTCAGTTAGATACTTTCTAAATTTAGCTTGCTCTGTCTGGCTTCGCCAATCTTAGCAATCCCAGCTTGAGGTTCTACTAAACCAGGCAGGGCACTTATAGTAATGACCAACTACTATAATTGGTGTCATTATGGATGAGAAATGCTTGTCTTTAAAAAGCAAAATTACCCTCCCACAGTCACTGCAGGGCTGGAGGACATGGTGGGCCATGTGTATGGATCATCTGCAAGACTGCAAAGATGTGGAAGTACATGAAGAGCATGCAGTACTGTATACTACTATGCATGCATAAAAAACAAGCTTGATTAGGATCACACCATGTTCCCTAACAATGCAGTATGTACCAACGTCAATACTGTAACCAAAACAGTAAGTCGTTTTTCTCTACCCAACCATGGCTCGTAGTTCAATGTTGCCTTTGGCTTGAACCATAAGCCATTCAGCGTCATTGAGAAGTAACACTGCCACCTAACATCTGTGAACTAATCTCAGAAAAACACATTAACTGCAGATACAATCAGTGCACTTTACACATGCATGTGAATAGTTCACATTGAAGTCATGTCCATGCTCACACACAGCATCCCACCTCTATTTTGAAAAAAAAATGCAACTCTATTAGAAAGCAGCAAACATAGTGCAACCAGACATGAAGAGCCTATCCATCACTCGCCTCCCTCTGCAAATGAGTGTTGTTATTGTACTCAGGAGAGCGCAGAAATCTCAGCCCCTTAGGAAAGCTTTTCAATAGAATGGGAAGAAGATACTGCCAGTGATGGAGAGGAGGAAACATAAGGACAATGAATGAGCCATTTGTTTTCACTCCCTGAAAGCCAGGGAAACATTTGCAGCCTGTTTTCAGCACATTAGCAAGGTTCTTTTATCATAAGTAAGTTGCGCAGGTGGAAAATATGAAAAACCACTATCAACATCACCACTAAGGGGCTGCTATGTCGATTAAACCAACAGATCAAAAGTGTTGAATTGAACAATCACGCTGAACATGCAACATTGTTAGATCTAAGCAATAGTAGGTACAAATAATTTTTTAAAAGGTTTGCCCTTGTGTTATCAGACAGGTTGTTCAGTCTGAGTAGTTTTAGTCATTGTGGAGGAATTTGACAATTAGATTATAACCTGCTGTGTCAAGACAAGTTGGCATTTCACCTTTATGGTAACAGCTGTTCCAACCAATAATGTTCTATAAAAAAACAGATCAAGTGACTTTGTGTAAACAGTAGTAACGAACATTAGAATTATCAGATCCACTCAGCTCAACATTTCAGCACCTTTCAGCTCATTGTTTTGGTCTTAAACTACACAAACTCTTATCACTTCTTTTCCTGTCACAGCAAGTAGCTGTGTTCAGTGATAAATGCACTGTAAACCTCCTGCCCAACATCTCCTGTATGTGTCGCAGGGCAGTGCTTTGCTAACATGGTTACTGCTAGCACAGTTGGGTAGTAACTGATTACATATAATCAGGGTCATATATCAGATTACAAGTTTTAAAACGATGAAACTTTTTTCATGATAACAATAGTCTGTTAACTCATGAAAACAATCATCTGACATAACATACAAGTGCACTCCTTGCAGGGGAAAAAGAATGGTGTTAAGGCTTTGGTTCTGTAGTTTAACCAACTACTGGCACCTTTACTGCTTAGTGATGATTGTAGTTAAATGTATCTGTAAAAGGTCCCCTGTCAGGAAAATGGAAACATAATTTAAAGTGATTAATTTGGCTGTTTATGTCATTAATTTAAAGTGTTACACAATAATGTAAGATGTGAGAAGCTTCCTCCAAGACAGAGGACACAGAGATACAGATCACACTGACCTCGTAGGGAAAAAAAAAAGGCTTCAAAGCTTTTAAGGCATCACCATCAGTTTCTCACTGTAACTCACTGGACGTCTCTTATCTGAGCCTAAACAGGTTGAAAAAGCTTAGTGTGCCTGGTGCACAGCCCTGAGGTATGGTGTATGTCTTACTTCCTATAACAGCACAAATACTTTCCATGCATCTTCCTCTCTGGGAATTTGCATTAACTTAAAGGCTAAGGGGAATATCTAGTAGGTTGAATAATGCTGACGGGGAATTACAGGAGACGAGGTAATCAAGGACTGAGATCAATCAGTGATAGTCATTCACCTCGTGCGTACGTTCAGCCAGCCTGACGTGGTGTGTATATCCGCTTAGCCTTCCTCCATCTGATAGCACCGACATTTTAATTTGCTGAGCCATAATGCTGAGAGATAGGTCACCTTCAAACGCTGAAACACTGCTTCCCCAGTTTTTCTCTTCATTTCACAATTTCCAAAGTGATTATTCCTCTCTGGGGTAGAATGGTTTCGATAGCAGCCTGTCATACTTTAAGAATATCAAAGAGCAGGGCAACGCTAAAGCATCTCTGTCTTCAAAAGGCCCATATTTCTCTGTCATAACTTTTTGATTGCTGCAGTTACAGTTCAGTATAGTTGAAACGATCGGCTGATCATTGGAATTCAGCCATGTGGAACAATGCAAAAAGCTGAAAAAGATGGGGAGGGTGTACTCTGACTGTCAAGTATTGAGCAAAGACGTAGATGTATGCAAACCTTATTTTGGTGCATAAGCAGTGAGTGAGGCAGCCTTCACTGTCTGCTGACCACACCCTGAGGGGAGATGAACTGTAGCGGAGAGACATCAGCAGTTGTTCCTTTTTCACTCTCACTGATAACTGAAGACACTCGAAGATTTGATTCAGTCCTTCACCTCTTTACTGATACAATCGTAATCTCCTGGATAACATATTCATAGAACTCTATCCAGACAGGTGTAGTAGCCATGATTAAAAAGCGTGTTATGAACCGGTGAATACATTGGGGCACATTTTGTGCAGAATATTGAGGTCCAATATAGCGCTCATCAAACTGGGGAGTGTTACATAATTCCGCACTGCTTATCCGACGAGCCTGCTGGCAGATACATAATAGATGCAGAGCAAATGTGTGGATCAACTATGGGACGATAATGAATCCATTTCTTAGAGCACATCAAAGCTTTTTCCAAGTGGAGCTGTTCGAGTCCACGAATACAAAAGTACCGATGCGATCACATGCCACGGGGTTGGTGGGTATGCTGCATGGAAGACAAAGGAATGTGGTCAGGAAAGATGGTGCGTTTGTTAAAAATGTCAAAGCATCCATCTTATGCTTCATTTTACTTAAGTCTGAACCCCTGAAGTACGAGTCTAAAGGTTGTAAATCATTTGCTTTCAGGTCTGTGTGTTCTAACTCACAACCACAATCTTAAACCACCTGGGAACATGACTTAAATGTCTTTAAAACAATGTGCTGATGTTTTTCAAGATATTTCAATCCAAGCCAAAGTCATGCACTGATCAACCAACTGACTCTGTCATACCATGAGCCTCAAAGACTATCGAACAAGCCACTGTAATCCAGGTGTAGTCCCCTTGGTTTTGCAAATGTTCAGCAGCAGATGGTCCAATCAGCACCAGCCAACACAGTCATTCACCAGGGCTCTGTATTGATCCTACCGCTGTCAAATGATACACCATGCTATGGTGGAGTCCATCAGAGGACTTCCAAAGAAAGTATAACTCCACCCTCCACAAGTATATAAAATGAACAGTAGGGGGAGAGGACAGTCATGTGTTGCCCATGAACGTTTCTAACATGCAGTTCCTCATTCTACTAACTGTGACTTGCTGGTCAGGTAATTCATTATCTAGAACACAACTGTAGTGTTCACCTTCATGTCTCAATTATTTTATCTTGTTCTGGGGAGCACTTTGTAACTGTGTTTTTGAAAAGTGCTATACATTATTTGCTATACTTATTATTTGTTTTTATTCACGGTTATGTGCTTGTCTCCCAGCAGCAGAACCTGTATGACTGTATGAGTATTGGGGCTTTTCACATGTGCTGGCCCAGCTTGACTCGGTCTGACTCATCCCATCGGCCCAGCATGGCAGGGATTTTTCCGTTACAATGAGACTAACTGTTCGAAGGTGTGTCTTTAATTAATGCTTGTCTTGAAAAGTGGTCAACAGAGGGGCTGTAAACACACTTCCTCCTTGCAGTACAACTTAAGATTAGCCGTTTCACTAATTCGATTTCATTTCCCATACATTTTTCCCAATAAAAGTCCCTGTTACTTAGTTAGCTGTCTCAAACGGTGAAATGAAAGACATTCGGTTGGAAGGTATAAAGGAGCCAAACTCGTAGAGACTTTTAAAAAATGACTTTCTCTCTGGTCTGCTGTGCAGACATGAGTTCAGTATCACAACACACGTGTTTGAGGGGGAAACTGGGGTAGCCAGGCTTGCTTTGGCCATCAGGAGAGTCAGGAGAGGGTCCATCCCAGACACAGCTCTGTTCAACTCAGCGTGGTAAAACTGGGAATGGGAAAGCAAATCAGTGCAGCACGGTTGACTCAGTGCAGCCAAAAGTACCAGTGGAAAAACCCCATATGATCCTCAGTGTTGTGATATCCATGTCAGACACATTCTTGATTAAAGAGGCTACATTATGTCATACTTGGTTTATTCAGCTCATTTCAAGGTATGTTTCCCAGAACAGTGATACACTTTTGCCTACTATACTTAGTGAGAGTGGTTTGAAAATGCAAACCACGGCTTTATCATACTAGTGATTTGTGTTTTTGCAGTCCTGAGTCTACCAGCGAATGGCAAATACAGACTGTTGTCACCGAGGTTCTATTAGAGTTAGTTCCTCCAGAGTTAAGAGAGTGTCAATGACCACAGATCTACAGTCAAGACTTCAGGGTGCCCTTTCTTGGGATCCTGGACCAGGCATAACATCTTCCACAGTATGGGGAACTTTTCTTGTCTCAGGCTGAAGGTGAAGAAGTGCTATGTTACGTTACGTTACGTTACGTTACACAGCTGCAAAGCACATGCATTGCACCTACATTCAGTTTCTCTAACCTTTAACCCAACACTGAATGCCTTTTAAAGATGTTGTAAACACTCATAACACACAATTTCCATCAAATGTGGCCAACTTGACCACGATTCAGTGAAGGTCATTAAATCACATTAAAACAATAATGTATTGCTATACATAGACACTCAATTAAACACACAAGCAATCACAGAGGCAAAGGTGATTGAAGACACTGAATGAACAGCCACACACTAAAGATTATGCGTATCATCACACGTATTTTCAACAAGGCAGGTCTTTTGTTCCTGGCTGCTCTCTTTCTATTAGTCTCTCAAAGTGTGAATGAACACACCATGAAATCAACAACTCAAAAGAACATGCACACACTAGCATACCATGGAGCAGGGCCAGAGAGAGGACTGTAGCGTCTGTGACATTAAACACAGGTTTCTGAAGGGGAGTCTGTGGATCCCACAGGGTGATGGCATCATTCCCTGATTACTCCAAGATATTTTGTTTTCCACACTGGTAGGGAAGAAGAGGTGCTTATTTTTCTCCATCTCCCCTGGAGGGCTGTGCTCCATTTGACCAAGCTCACGTGGCTCCCACACAGGCCCTTCAGGGATTTATAACAATGTTCCCCACCTCTGTGTGTAATTCAGGATTAAGAGAAGTTGAGAAATGTGCTGGTATTTTATTTTTATATACCGTCTGCAGGCTTCTCTGACCAAACCTTCAAAGTAACACCAGTCTCATCAACAGTCATTGTGAAGCAGCAAAATAATTATTTCTTTGTGTTTGTTTTCTCTTCTATTAGTTCAAACATTTCTACATGAATACAGTTTTTTTGTTTGTTTGTTTTTTTTTTTGTTGTTTTTTAAAAAAAAAATATGACTACAAAGATTGAAAAAACTTCATTCTGGATAGTTCTTTCATTTTATGATTTCTAGACTGAATGCAATGTTTGAATGAATGGATGATAAAAGGTCCATTATTTTCTCAAAAAGCGTTTGGTTTTTATATAAAAATTTTAAAAAAGGGTTAATTGCATTGTATTTTTTATGTATTGTTAACAGTCCAACAGCAGACCAATATAATAAACAGTGAAGAGGAACAAATCCTCACACTGAAGAATCCAAAACCAGAAAATTGAATTTCTTCCTGGAAAATAACTGAAATGTATAAATGATGATGGGGAGATACCAACACTAGCTTTAGCAAAACTGTATGAAGGTTTTATAAACCCTGGTTTTATTGACCTGTATTACATTATATTGACAGGGTCTGGCTACCGTGTGAACATGGATACTGAAAAATGGATTGAAAATTACAGAACAGGTGTAAAACATAACAAAAATGGTATAAAGGTAGAGGGAGAGATGAAGGGATAAAGAGAGGGAGCTGTTGAGCAAAAGAATGGAAATACAGAAAGAGATGGAGAGAGGCCAAGAGCTTGAGCCCAAAGTGGCAAAGATGAATGATGGAGTCTAAATGAAATGCCATTCCCAGTAATGGGAAATTCCCTGCCAGAAAGCAGGTCACTTAAATTGCAAAAGATATTCTCTAGCAGTGTTGCCTGCAGCACTGTGCGCTTGACAAAACTGTTAACATTAACTTTCCAAAAGCAAAATGAATGGAGGGAGGACAGAAGGGGAGGAATGGGAAATAAAAATGCATTGCTTCTCTGCTGCGACCTGTGCAGCCTGGCTGCTGGCCCTGGGATGGTATCAGGACGAGCAAATAGAACGCTCATGGGTCACACACACACACACACACACACACACACACACACACACACACACACACACACACACACCCAAACAAACACACCTTTGCAAATACTCTTTCATTCTCTCTCATGCATATCATATGTCATCTATTCATACATGTAGCTCTGCAGCATTAAAGCCTGAGCCAAATTGAGTCTGGCAGCTGTGCATTGTTTCTTAGAGCCCTGCTTTGTTGTTCCTTTTAATGACTATCTCAATAGTTTGTTGACTGCAATAGTCACGTCCGCCACAAGTAAAAAAATACAGCCTCCAAACCAGCATTACAGAGCGTGCTTCCTCTTTGAAATACACACACTGCCCCTGGCAGAAATCAATAGGAGGAGGATAAAATGCACTTCCATTTAATTAAGATAACCAGCACATTCTCACTCATAATCTCTCTCTTTCCTCCTCCATCTCTCTCTCCCTCCCATCTTTCTTTCTGTGCCGCTACCCGTGTCATTCCCCTCTGGGGGTGGTGAGAAATGTTGTCGGTTGGAATCTGGATTTAATCGTTTCTCAGATCGACGCCATGTTTTTCTTCCCCTGAAGCGTGTTCTCACTCCCCCACCCCCACAACCTCCTCTTTGAAATGTCGTCTAGGGAGTGTTCTGCAGCCGAAATGTGTTAGCTCTGGGGCAATTGGACTATTGGGGTTGACATCTTCAGCTCAACGGGTTACAATTCATCGTATGGGTCTGTGTGACAATGCAGCAGGGCTCTGCTAGACTGTTTACAGCAGTATTTAGTTGCTGCTTTGGCTTCTGCAGACTGGGTTTTAAACACTGTAGATTAAAGAAATAAAATTCAAAGGAGGGGCTTATCTCACAGTTCATGCTATGCATCAGGCATGAAGAATTTTATACATAAGATATATGCCTGGATTGACTTTGAGGTGACTTTGTGTTTGATGTCTGTACACTGCAAGAAATCAAGCACCTCTTATACAGAATATGTTCTAAACAAATGCTAACACATTTAGTAGGTTATGACAAAGTTGTGTGTGGTGGTTCGTGATTTATTGACACATATAATGATGAAAATATGTTTGCTTTTTAAATGTATGACCACTGATCAGGCTTTGGCTCTAAACATAACACAGTACTACTATATGTTGTAAATGTAGTCTGGCCCTTAAATTAGTACTGTCCTGAAAAACCTTAATGAAAACCTTTAAGGCCTGTCAAAAAATCACATTCATTTTCAACTTTGTTTGTTATTTGTGTATCTTTTTTTCTATTAATCAGTATATGCTGACACACCTTAACTCATTACAGAATTTGTCCCATCTCACTACACAAATGTCTGAAATTCAAGCGATCCTCTCAGAGAAACTACACTTAAAGACACAAAGCAACACCAGCCTTTCTCTCACAATTAAAAGAAAAAAAAAACATAAAAACTGACCAACTCCCAGTATCACTTTGAGGCAGCTTTCGGAACATTATGCCAAAATAAATGTTATATTTATATCAATGTGTGCACAATTTTTGATCACAGTGTTCTCTGATAAACTGAATAATCAGTCACAAGTTTTGAAAGAAAAAAAAATGATTGCTCTTCTTTGATGTGATTGCAGTGTCTAATCTCTAATACTGTTAATGGACGGAACTCTAGATGACACAGAGCTGCAATATCATCCTGTTGGACTTGATTTTGTGTCCATGTGCAAGTCCAATATTATTCACTACTTCTCTTCGGCTAACACCTGAGAAAAACATCTGGCTCTCTGATGTTTGAGCTTCTTCACTGGGTAAGCTCAGGACCGTTTCACAAGACATGTTTTATTGATGATAGAAAAAAAATGATTCCTGGAGCTTGTACGATTTAGAAAATGTCAAGTATACAAGACCTGTTTCAGAGATACGGTTTCAGGATCCTGACTTGCAACTGGACCATGTGTCAGTAATGTCATATACATTTCAGAGTTAAAGGGAAGAGCATTACAAACATTATTTCTGTGTCCTGAGAAGAGGGTATTTTCAGACAGCATGGTGCATTTGCTACCTCCCTTTAAGGTCCACGTTTCTTGGTTTAAATTTCACAAATCAAGCAGCACAAGCCGACAAGACGTCACTGTGAAAGCTGAAGTCAACTCTTCCATTTCCCACGAAATGCATGCAAATCTGTCATCTCAGATCTAGAGCACAAAGTAATGACGCACATTGTGTCTCTCTATCACCGTCCAGACTGCCTCTGGTTTGAGACTCATTTGACTCATATGAACAAACCCCTGAAAAAATGTCTGCAGTTAATGGAAAGCAAATACAACTGTAAATACTGCAACAATAAACGTTTAGTATTAACATGCTTATAGTTTTGTATAATTTATTGATGCTCAGTGACGTGCATGGCAGTTAGCCTTTGCAGGTCGTCCACTAGTCGAAGGGTTCAATCCCCAGCTCCAGCTGCATGTTGAAGTGCCCTCGGGCAAGAACCAGAACCCCTCAGTGCTCCTGATGGCTGTATTATCTGATGTGAACGAGTGTTTGTAGGAATGGCTGGGTTGTAGATTTTGTGTGTGTAATGAATGCTATTAAACAGAATGACTAAATAGCATTTTAACTTTTGGGGGGGCAGAAACACACCACTGGGTGAGATTCTTGTTATGGTCTGAGAGTGGCTCTCTGTGGTCTTTAATGTGGGTCATGTTATTTCTGGTGCTGGTGGTCCCTTGTTATAGAGATGGAGCTGACCGTACTGTAAAGGCACTTTAGGCCCACAGGAAAATACGCAGAGGCAGAGCTGGGTGAACACACACACACACAAATTGGTAGGTAGGCACATTCACATTCTTGTACATTCCTGAGTAAAGTGCATACAGAGGGTTCCTAAATTAGATTCATACAGGTAAGGACACACACACACTAGTTTGCGCAGCTACCCTTGTAGGGACTTCATATAGACTTCCATTCATATGTCCAGTCTAACCCAAAACTTTACCTAAAACAATGTATGCCTAAACCTAATCTTAACCCGACGTCATTTCATACCCTACCTCTAAACTCAACCACATTTTGCCACATTAGGAATGGTCTTTGGTCCCCATGGGGACTATCTTTCCTGACATGTGTTGTGCCTGACAAGGTCCCCCATTGGTAACAGAACATAACACACACATAATACACACATACACATACATATACACATAGACATACACATACACATACACATACAGATGCTATAGCTGGTAGATGGTGTAATTTGCCAACCTTTTCAAAGGTCATTGCTTTGATCTTGGCCAGGTTGTCACACAGATGTACTGTATTCACAAAATGAAAATGATTTCTGGGTCAGTATTGTGACATGTTGTGTGTGTGTGTGTGTGTGTTTATACTTAAAAGCAGTGTAGGGGTAGTTTCAACATCACTGCAGAGGAGAGAAAAATGTGCAGGTTTATTGCTCATTATTTTATCAACTAATTACAGATAAAGGGAAAAGGAATTATTTTTTTCTGCACTGATTTCAACACACTAAAACCACAGCGAGTATTTCATGGGTCACTTCCAATATTTCTGGAATCAATGCATGAAAGGTTTGACTACAATGAGGCCAACAAAAAATACAAAACTATGTAATGACTCGTATATTCATAATCATATTCTACATGTTCAAGAACACTGAGTAGAATTTTACATAGGGAAACTAAATCACAGAAAATACAAATTAAGTCAAAAAATTGAAGAAAGAACATTCTACAGACTTTGTTTTTGGGTGGATTAGGGTTGTGTTGGGTAGACTTGGACTTGTAACATTTGTTTATCATACATTTGTGCTACAGTAGTGCTAAACAAGAGCTGATTGTGTTGGTGGCCTTCCAATCAGCTCACATAAATGTCATTGATGTCATGCTGTTTCTTTGTTTTATCAAAAAGGCAAACACAGAAGAAATTAGAGTAGAAACTTTGAAAAAAAAAGTCTGAGATTGATGCAGGAAACTGACAGTTGAGAGAAATAAGCATAGCTAATAATAGCTTGTTCTTTTTTCTTTTTTTTTTTACTATATACTATAAGAAATATCAGTGGAGTCAAAGATATGTTTGGAGTAATTTATTTCCATTACATAGTGAACACTATGAACACCTCACTCATTTCTGTATCTTGACTCTGTTTTTGTACTTTTTGTAAAAATGTATATTGTCCATTATCGTATTGTAAACTCTCAAATATTAATATGAAAACAAGCCTTGTAAATGAGTTAGGCTTTAGCCTCTGGTAAGCTTGACCTGGTTGGCTGAGTCTTTGCATCCAAAGTTTCAGCGTGAGGCAACTAGATGAGTAACAAAGCCAATCAAGCATGAAATCAGCATCAAATGAAGTTCAGAATCTCCATGAACAAGGGTGTTAAATTATACGCAAAACCTGCATTATCAATCCCACCCTGCTGACTGTAGTGTGTGTGTGTGTGTGTGTGTGTGTGTGTGTGTGTGTGTGTGTGTGTGTGTGTGTGTGTGAGTGAGATGGGGGTGTGTTCATGGTGGGAAGCAAAGAATTCCCAGGGCTCATCATCTCCTGATTATCAATGTCTCCTCAAGGTTAGCGAGAGTACACACCCCTGTACGGCAATGAAACCTGATTAGCTAATTAGCATATCACTTCTATACTTCCATAATGTCGCCACAATTCATTAACCATTGAGCGAGTTTATCGTCTCTCTACAGGACACATTGATTCTTTCCTCCACATGCACGCGCATGCACATGCACACGCACACATTGCATACACACAGACACATTTCACACATAGCTAAACACCACATTAAGATCCATGGTGTCAGTTCTTTGACAGCCAGAATATGGGAACTGTGCGTGATGGTGCTACCACCAGGCAACTGAAGCTTACATTTCTTAAATGGTTTCAATTTTCATCCCAGCATCCAATGGTACCAACCAAACCAAAACCTACAAAGACTGGACAAACCACACATCAAGATTGTTTTGACAGACTAACTCTGTTTTTGTTTTTTTTTCTTTGACGGTCAGGAACCTTACTACTGAGCAAAAACACTTAAGCCGGGCACACACTACATGAGTGTCAGGCTGACTTAATCCTAATTTGTCCCTTCATACAATCAGAGGTGAAATTTGGGGGAAGAGCTTGGCTGGACCAAGATTATCTGATATTGTGAGTCTACAGCGTTGCTCCAGCCACATCAGGGCCACCCTGATGACATTAAACATGTTTGATATCTATAAATTAAGACTCATGACGGGTCCATGCCTGGACCTGGAAGAGCCTGTGACTGGAATGAGTTCCCCCGCATTGACACAGTGAACATGGGGTAGAATCGTGATGCCATGTGTGAAAACCAGTGGCAATGGTTTATCTATCCACCCCAAGGAGCAGTGATGATGGAGGCTGAAGCATTCTTTCAGCATTAAGTCAGCTGTGACGTGTGTGAGAGAGTGTGAATCCCACACAGAGTATATTCAATATCACGAGGTCATCAATATCATGCTTCAGCTGTTTTTTAACGGTACTGCATGGAAGTGAAAGCAACATGGCCACAAATTAATGAGATAACAGGAAGAAAAAAACTGGTGCACAGCGCTCGTCTGAGCAGCTGACTGGGCAAACAGCGTTTGCAGTGGTACTGGGACAAACTATTATAACGTAACATCACTGGATGTGGGTGGTTACAAGATGCATTAATTATTACACTCAGGTGACACGTTACAGCAGCAATGATTGTCTTTGCGCTGCATCATTTTCCACATATCTTTATCAGAAATTCCTCACGCAGTGTCGGATGGTAAAAGAGATGCAATCAGTTTATAAAAGTGTGTTCACAAACATCCTCTGGTTATCTTGGTAGGTGACAGAGGCCAAACACATCATTAGCATTACAGTGCATCTCTTTGTCCTTATTTAACAGACATCCCAACAGGTCTCCCAGCACCCCTTACTCAACTGGTGCCTGCTGGGCTGTTCAATCAATGGGAGAATTTTGTCACACATTTAGTCCACATGCGTCCACAGACACAAAGAGCACAGACAGATCTCAGGAGCGTAACCATTACACATTCTCTCTAAACTCTGATAAAACTGTCTAAACCTGGCTGTTCTGATAGCACATAAATAAACACACCGTAAAGTGAATAAACAAATGGTCCATTTCAGAATAATATATTATTGTATATTCTCGAATTCGAACTGTTGATGCATTTATGTGCATTTATGTGTTCAAGTTTAGAGCTGCAGCAGGTACAGGATGAACTCATTTTAATATATACTCCAAGCCAGCTGCCAGCAAACTGCTAACTGGATGGAAGGGGAACATTGAGGGGTTACAACTGTAGGATTCAAAAACTGGACAACTGGATTGTCACTGCATCAGCACTTTTACAGTATCCAATGAGAGATATCCCACGAGCCCTTGAGGCTTACTTTAGCTTGCGTACTACCGTTGACAGATATCAAAACTGACTGAGGTCAAATCTCACCGCTCGCGTCCTTCTTGCTGAAAAACAGACATCCTATCTCCCAAGCATTTTACCATCCAGACGTCATGTCCTGTTGTGTGTGATCAGCAACTCTTTTCAAGTATTGTAGTGTGCGTAGGTTTGAAATTAGATACAACACATCTGTGAAGATTTTTCTAATGTGTGAGATGCAATCTGATTCCACAGTCTGTTAGGCTTTTAAAAGTCCTGTAGTGTGAGCCCAGCCTAAGACACCACAGTGAACAGGTCAGTTACCACAGAACTTTTGGCAGTAGATGACCCCATATTCTAGATTTTTGACAAGGAGCAGATGTCAGAACATTATGGAGAAAGTTACAATAATCTGTCTACTAAATGTTACCTATCAAAACATCTCATTAACAGAAAGCAACAGAATAGAATCACTGTCAACACCATGCACGATGAACTTGACGGATGAAGGCCACATCAGGCTGCGTTGCTGGACTTAATTGAGCAGTTGTGCAACTCTTTGACAGAGTATGCCATATTAGCTGCTTGCAAACTGACCCATGCCTATGTTGGCTCAAGACATACCTGAGTGGAAGGACTGGTGACACAAGAACCAGTAACCTGGCTCTGCTGACAGGAACTGGACATTGAGGTTATTATTGACCATTGGCAACAGTCACAAAAACAGGCAGATTGTTCATGTTATGTTAATGGTAATGTTGTGCCAGTTCACATCTCATATGTTTTCCTTTGGATGACTGGTAGTGCTAATAAGCCATGTTGATGGTTAGTGCAGTCTGACCAGATCTTGCAGCTGTAGTTTACAGTGCACCGTCCTGTGTGAGTGTGATGGTCGACTGGTGAATGTGCGTGTTATGTTATGTGCTAGCTATAGTATATAACATGTTTGTAGCACACAGAATTGATGATAGTATGAATGTTTAGAAAACTATTGGTCAGGTAAAGCTGCTTATTTATCCCTGTAGGAAAACACTCAAGTGACATCCATAGCTGTTAATGTCACTCACGAATATCAAATGTGTTTAAAGAAATCTTTATGTTATGAAGATGATCAATTCAAAAAATGTAGTAGCCCAAATCATCTTTCAGTGGCAACTTAAGAGGCTCTATCAGTTAAATAACAGGCCCAATCTTAAAATTCTATAGCTGAGAGAACGTACTATAGATATAGAGAGGGAAGCTGAGCAGTAGACAGGGATGGACATAGGGAACAAATTAGGAGCTCTGCTTTCTCTGTTTTGTCTGGGTCTGTTGTTTTTGTTGCCTCTGCTGTTTTTTGGCATATGATATCTGCCAGCACGGGGCATGGCCTAGTATGGGACTGCATGAACAGCTTGGTATGAGCTACTTGCCAAGAGTGGTTTTAGGCTGAGTCACATGACAAGAGGTTAGTGTGTTGTGTTTTCTATAATCCTTCTGTTATATTTAGATGTTTTTTTTATACATTTTTCTGCATGCAGTGTAACAGTACAAACAGTATACGCACACTTGTATCCCTGAGCGTTAATTCATCCACTGACATCTGTAAATATCTCCATTTATAAAGGATTAAAAACTGAAGAAAATATACACATGCATGTCCATGTCGACATAACATGTACAGTATTTCCTGAGAGCAAGCATCTGGTCCACTCATTGATCATCATCATTGACAGCTACACAGCTTTAACCTGACTCAGTTCAGACTTTATTTTTTTTCTTTTCATATTTTGGAAATACTACATGATTTCAAATACAAATCATGTAGTATTTGATACGGCTATGTTTTTGTTTTGTTTTTGTTTGTTTTTTTCTAAATTTGGCAAGAGGAAAAAGAATCCAAAAAGAATGGAGGCTACCGTGTCACTCAGTATTATCATTATGATATATTTTTTTACTCACCAGCTTTACTGTTTAAATCTATAACAAGACACCCAGTTGCCATACTGAATAAAAAAAATCTAACTTCAGTTGCTTTCCTTACTACAGTAAATGAACAGTAAATTTGAGCTTGCTTTGAGAACACTAGATCTCAGATGAATTTGATAATTAAATTCAGTCATAACTGATAATAATGCCACATTATCAAACAAAACCAAGTTGTCCCTTAAAGCAAACCACCATTGTCCAACAGATATCAAATAATAACATTTCCAAGGTGAATCCCAGCCATACATGAAGCCTCAGACAGTTTTGTTTTCATGTTCTGATCAAACCAATGAGGCACAGCCTCTCCAGGGTTCACAAGAACTGCAGTTCACCTTGGTTCTCCATCCCCGCAGGGCAAAACCATCCACCTACCCCCCTCTGTCACTGATGTTAGGCTATCCCCGCCCTCCATGTCTGGCTCACTTACCAGCACTCAGTCAAGCGCAGAAAACACAACTGTCCACATGCCCTGACCACCAACCCCCAACATGTCTGTCCTCTCCAACCTAAAACCATCATGACATGACTGATCCACTCAGGAGCAGGTTCATTGGATTTTCTGCTTTACTCTATAATTGAAGTTACTGATGGATGAATCTTTTCTATCAGGAGGATTTCACAAATATACCAATACTTACACACTAAAGCTGATTTGTATTAGTTTAAAGCACAAAAAAATAAATGTGGCCTACATATTTTATCATTCCTCTTAGTTGAAATCATATTTTTCTCATCTGTTCCGGTGCAGAGAAATCAGCTTCTTTCCAGCATGTTTGTTTTAAGTGTGTTTAAATTTTCACTGAACATCTGAACACTAATGATGTCTCAATAAATTAAGATGATGTCAGTTTTAGTATGCCTTTTTTTTGAGAATCAGATATGCCTCCTGGCTGACTGGCAGCCCTGGACATATTTTTTTAACCCAAGGCAAAATAATCAAGAGCCTTTCTCTCACCACACTCCACTTACGAGCATCTGTCACAGCTGGCGGCTCAGTTAAGTTATTTTTGTTCCATGGACGTTAAAGAGAATAGAATAATAGAATAAAATGTATTATTGAAACTTACGCAGTCAGCGTTAGTCATGCAGCTGGTGTGGCCACTCTAACCAGTTTACGTGGACGCCGAAATGAAAAGCAGGACTTAATACAACGCTCACACATCCAGTGTCGCCAGTGTGAGAAGTTGAAGGTGTGCCGCCTGTCGCCTGTAACTCTTCATCCAACAGCTCCTTATTGTTCATTACTACAGACTGATTAAAACTTCTCCCAGGCATATTTAAAAAAATAGCAGAAAATGATGGGAGTGGCCTTGTAGCTGGCAGTTTGAGACCCCTGGATTATGGAGTGAATTAGGAGTGAAAATGAAGAAGACACTGAGAGAGGTAACAGCATCTGATAGACCAGGAGAATATTAAAGTTGAGAGAAACGGACTAACAGAGAGAAGTCTACACAAACATGAGCAGAGAGGCGTTCTGTGTTAGCTCATGACAGTGAATTGCTGCTCCTTAACGTCAGAGACATTTCCTACTATCCACTTCTCTGTCTGCCGCCCTGCCACCAGTGAGTCGCTATGCAAACAGAGCCTGAATGGAGCCTCTTGTCTGCCTAACAGAAGGCGACAGGGAGCCTGATGCCTAATAATGTCCTTCGCGCTCAGGGATTAGACACAGCAACTAGGAAGAGAGACAGGTGGTGAGAGGAGAGGAATCTCCAGGAGCTTACACAAGCTTTGTTCTGTGAATGGGGGAAGCCAATACAGGTGTACACAGCAGGATTCAAAAGGCACCTAACGACATGTTTCAGTATTTGGACACCTAATAGAGAGCTACCACTGTGCAGGACCTTTAAATTCACACTTCCACGCTGATTCAGCTGTAGTTCATCAACTACAGTATGGCACTGATCTTCAATGCAACACCAACTCTTAGGTTTCGATCTAGCTTCTTCATGTGCTGTTCAAGAGTCTACACTTGAACTGCATTATCATGGACTGATCAGGTAGATCACAAATTCCATTCCAAATGGTCATCAAAGCATCTGAGACCACTGAAAGTGAAGGTTTAATATTCACTGGTGCAAAAAGCTAACCGGACACACCAGATGGGCTACTAAACAGAACCATCTGAAAAGGCCATTTTCAAAAAAACTACTTGGCAGGTGATTGGATAAACCATCTGTCTGTCACCACCAGACAGCCTCTGAAAGTCTACTATAGGTAACACACTGACAAGTAATAAGTACCTCATACAACCCCACATCAAAAGACACAAACCATGCCTTTCAGGGCTAAAATCGTATGTGTTAATGGTGTTTATCTCAACTTTGCTTTGGTTCTAACAGCTGTACCTGCGAGATTTAAAAAAAGGTCATGGAATTGCAGGTATATCCATCCGTGTTACAATATAGATTATTTATGACAGGTTGGTAGCATTCCAAATGTTGACAGTAGTGTCCTCAGCCTTGCCTCCAAGTTTGGATTCAAGTTCAGTCTTTGGACAGTCAACAAGTTCACATCCAGCTACAGCAGAGTGGGTTCGATTCCAGCCCAGGCCGTGTGCTGTGTGCTATCCCTGCTCTGTCCCCTCCGAGACTTTCCTTTCTTACTTCAGCTAGCACTATCCAACAAGGCTGAAAAAATAATAAACCCTCAGAAAGTTACAGTGACGTTTCCCCTGCAGATCCAGATAAAAGCTCCAGATGAACCACTGCCACCTTTCAGTCCATTTCATGTTTACTCACGCGTGACTCACTGACTCTGCAGTATTATGCATCACTGACCTGTGTACCTAAACCACCAAACATCTTGGGTGTGAATGGATTGTAGAGATTTAAGGTGCTTGTCAGTTCTTTCACCAAAAGCAATCCAATTGTGTCGCGGCTTCCGTCAGCTTTAGTACGAATGAACGATGAATGCTGTCATTTGAACTCAGATTATGTAAACGTCAGCAGAGAGTGGGAAGTCTGATTTACTGAGGAAGAGGTAGAGAGGCTTGTTCCTGTGAAAACTGATCCACAGGGACGGTTGTTTGTGTTGCATCACAAACACAGTGGCCCTGCACACACTGCGCAGCATTCTTGCAAATTACAAAACACACGCACCGTAAGAAAGCACAAAGCGACATTCTCTTTTTTTTCCTTCTCCTTCAATTAAGGTTGGCTTAATTACTCGCTTAATCCGGCATCCTTGATGAGAAACCATTACAGAAGAGACACTAAACACACACAAGTAAACACATTAGAGCTCTCGAACACTCACAGAGCAAGCGACGCTTTTCATAGAGGCGGAAAAGGAAAGATTTCGAAAAAGCTGTACCTTTGCTTTTAGCTAGAAGAGCAGGAGGAGGCGGAAGATGAGAGGGTCCACACCCAAGAGAGGCAGACAGGGAGGAAGAAGAAGAGCAGACATAAGTTCAAATTCAGACACCAAACATATCAATGTATATATGAATACATGTCATGAGGATCCATCAATGTACAGTGGCAAATGCCATAATGCAATTGTACATCACAAAACACTTCAAACATGCAACCACATCAGATTTAAAGGACTTCTGAATGTCACAACACTGCACACAAAGAATACACACAAAGCCAGAGAGCACTAACCACACAAATGATGTTGTATTTAGAGTATTTTAAGTTGGCCAGGTTTACAGTGTTACACGAACATAGCACATTTTATTTTAGTATAATAATTTTACTGAAATTATTGGCATTGAACTTACATTATACCTAAAAATGCTGATAGTGCATTCTGCCTCTGAATAATCTTCAGAAACTACTAGAGGACAATGCTTACACAAAAAAAAAATGTTGTTCCAGCTTTCATGTCATTGAGAAGGTTTGACTTGTAAGAAATGGACAGATTTAGAAGGTAGCTCCAGGGATCAGCATAACCGCTAACTGCTGCTTGCTATGCTCTTTGCCGTGGTTATCTTCGGCTGTAGCAACCAGCTGACATTAGTAAGCTAGCTCAGTTAGCCATGGAACTTAGTGGCCCAATTAGTTAATGAGAATCTGCCTAGATCACAGGAGGAGTCATCATAGGTAACAAGGCTCAACTCAGCTGGGCTCAGTGTCTACTAGTGAATATAACTAGACACTTGGACTGAACACAGCATCTGAGAATGACTACAGAGGTGATTTACAGCAGCTCTGACAATGACCACGGGGACATAGCCAAGAACCAGAGACAGTTGGAATCCAGCTAAAATTAGATAGAGTATAGCCAAAATAATTTCACATTTTAGTCCATTAATTGAGTATTTTGACCAAACCAGAAGTGACTATGGGAAGACAAACCACTGGTGAGTTTCATTTATTTATGTCAAGTTTGTATCAAGTGTGTTTTAAGGAGTCAACGAGGCAGTTAAGCCCATCTCAGAGAGAACCTTGAATTCAGAAGTTGTATTTTTCTGTGTGGTATCAAAAACAGTTTTTCTTGTTTACTTATCAGGCTAAGTAGCAAACTTGCCACTGCATACATCTCCCAGTTGAAACTGTCAACGTGGAATTTATATTTCACATCAGCAGTGATATTTCTTCACTCTGTTGAAAATAAAAATAAATAAATAAAAAGATCTAATCTGGCCATGTCTTACATATTGCCCCTTTAAAGTAGTTTGTTTATAAAAGGTTAAACTTTATTTTGAATATTTGTATTTTAGAATAATGAAACGTCTACCATCGTCTACCATTTTTAAATGTGTAATTTCAAGGTTTCTTATTCTACATTCATTGTAAGTGTTATGATAACACTTATGACCCTCTATTGTTGCACAGATGTTATCACCACTGCACCATACCATGTAAATAACCTTCATTTGCTACTTTTGTTGTTACATATTGCCCATGGTTCATTCACAAGTGAAACCAGATGTAAAAGGTGTTCAAAATAGCCAAGTCTAGGAAAAAAAACGTTTTCTTTGAACTGTAGTGTTATAAAATAAAAGCATTATAAAATGGATTTGCCCAAGTATTTAAGTTCCTCAGAAACAGTCTTGAGTCAGTGTTCTCATGTTCGCAAGAGGACATCAGTTTGTCAATTTGATAAAATTACTGATGACAGTGGTCCTAACACTGTTTTGACCAACGATGTGTAGTTGCTGTGGTGTGGCTTTGTGGGGCAATACAGCAGTCTAGTAAATTCACAATGTATATAGAATCAAATATACATACCACACCAACACCAAAACATGCAGCTTAAGCTAATTAAAGACCAGAAACAGAGGAGGAAGGAGGAAGCATACCTTGTTCTGCCATCATATGTGCAAAGCCTTCAGAAGACAGGAGGGATAAAAGAGGGGAAAGGAAAGAGGACAGAGAGAGAACATACATGAGAAATGACACACGCAGTTTCAATACTCGGTGGTATTGTGATGACACATGCTTTTCCAAAAAGGGAAAGCATGTCATCAGAACACACTGGTAACAAAGCTTCCTGTATCTGGGCAGAAGGCTTCCTTTGTAAGAAATAATAGCACAATAGAAGATGCTACAGACCCCACCACCTCACGTCTGTGTTGAACCTGCTATAACTGATGGATTGGCCACTTGAGTACAACGCTGTGAACACTACATTGACATATTCCCATCTTGTTTGTTGATAGGGTGACCTCCTAACTTCCAGCAGAAAGAGAACAACATTGTCATGCATTATGTTTGCATCCAGCTGATGATTGAAGTCCTATACTGATTCTCTTTTTGTTCTTTCATTGGTCTCTACCAGCTCCTATCTGGGTCTATACTGTTACACACTCCACTATGTTCACTAGGTAGTCTTTAACTAGTCTTTATCTGCTGTTTGGTGCTGCTCAGGTCATATACAATGGGTTTTGAACCTTATCTGTTCTCATTCCCGATGCATCAAACACAGCTGCCCTGTCAGCGGGCCTTGAAGTACTACTCTAGTGCAGCATTATGAAGAGCGAGAAAAGTCCAGGCTGGTTCGGGAGTGATTTGTAAGTTAATGTTTCCTAAACCTAACCAAGTGTTTTTATTGGTTAGGGTTATGTTTAACCCTAACCAAACTGCGTTAACTGAATGTTTGTCAGCATTAATAACAATCCAATAGTCATTATGTCATATAAGCCGAATATTTTTTCAGCAATCTTTATTTTCAAAGTCCAAGCAGACATTACTATTCTATATTATTGCTTAACTGACCTTGGCCTTCACAACTAAAACTGACACTAGAGGGGTAGGCACAGCATCCTAGCCTGAAGCCCACTGCCAAGCTGCTGTATTTGATAAGTTGGGAATGTGTTAAACAGAAAACCAAAACAGCAAAGTTACATGCTGGATACCTAAATCCATAAAACTTTGCAAAGTTGGGGGCAGAGCTGCAGATACATGTGATCACTCTCTGTTAGTTCAATAAGTGACTCCCTTGACATTGTCATTTGATCAGTGTCATTATGACAAAAACAATTACAGCCACTTCGACAATGATCATTTATTTTGATGTGATTTACTAATTTAGTTAAATAAGAGAGCTTAAAAAATGATTACATTAAATCTTCATATCAATCAGGTGTCCAGCATTAACAAATGACAGAGCTGGATATGCGATTCATAACAACTAATGTCATATATCTTTTTTCCTCTACATTAATATCCACTCACCTGTCTTTATGTGCATTTACAATAAGTAGAAATGCAAAAGTATAAAACAATATTGCGAAAAAGTGGAGTGGAAAAAGTTCAGGTGTATTGATGTATTCCAATGTAAATCCAATTAGACACGTCTGAAGAAGTCACTATATACTGATTTACAGTATATAGTGACTTCTTCTTACATCTTTCATGCATGCAGTTTTTCACGCTTTTTTTTCATCTTGACAGCTTTTAAATAAAGTGGTCAGTAAATCGACTTTTCAGAATCTCCAAGCCCATTCTACAGTATATTTGCATTGCCCCAGGCTGTCTGGAAATCTGCAGCTATACAAGTAATTGCTTTTTTATTCAAACTCACCTGGCATATTGTTGACGACCTCTGGAAAAGAAGGACACAGGGAAAACAAGCAAAGGAAAGCAGCATTAGAAACACTCTTCTTACTTGCATGTTGACTGTCATGCAAATGATTATACACATCATCCATACAGTGGCACTACCATGTGTATGTCTTTTAACACAGAGAGAGAGAAACAGAACATTCTAGCAATAAAGAGTTAAACCATCATTCAGTTCCTTTGGATACAAATTCAAATATTGCTATCAAGTGTGAAGAAAAGGGCATCGCTCTCAGTTCAGACATGTTGATCTGTATTGGCAAGTTCTGTTCCTAAAACATAAAGACACACAATGGAAACTAAAAAAACACAAAGAACAAATCCTTTGACCTGTGACCTTTGTTGACAATCCAAGAACAGCAATATTTAACACATAATGAGGTTTAAAGGCCATATCCCATCAAGGCTGAAGTGCTGTGTGAAGTGTTCGATGACATACTGATGATTTTGCTATTCTTAGAGCCACTGCAGGAGTGGGGCCACAACAGAATATCCACAGCAAAACTCTTGGAAATGTATGAGCAACTTTTTTTTTTTTTTTTTTTTTTTTTTAGCTTTGGTCAAAGATTAAAGTGGTGGTTAAGAGGACATTTTGACCTGAAGGCAGCATTAGATAAAACATCTGGAGTCAAAGAAATGCTCTCTGAGTCATGTTTCAGGCAAAGATGGTTACACAGCCAATAGAACCCCTGAAACACATAACTGGTAACATGGGACCTTGTCCCAAAAATGCATGATAATAATTCAATAATGATAATAAACAAAATGTATCAGTAGTAAAAGTAGTAGTAGTAGTTGTAGTTGTATTAGTATTTGTCGTATTAGTATTATAACAACAATAATAACAATTGTAATCTGTTGCCAACTGTTGGACAGATCAGTGAGTTGGGGTCCCAACCACGTTGTCTAGATGTCCATCATCAAAAACTCCCCCTTTGATTATTGAAACATATGTGGCTTTATGTAGTAAGTCCTCTCACAGAAATGAAGTAGCTGCAAAATGAAGTTAAAGGTAATTGACTTGAGATGCATTAAATGTTCTTAGCTGGGACTAATTGGGCATGTTAGAGTTGTAATTTGAACACAAGCAGATGGAGGCCAATCAGATATGCATTAGATATTAATTCAGTTTAAACCGAGGACCTATGTCAGCTGTGCTGGAATGAGTTGGTCAAATGGTCATCTGGGAGAGAAAAGTGCGTGTGTGTGTGTGTGTGTGTGTGTGTGTGTGTTGTGATAGTCTTGCAAAAGCTTCAATTCCTCTGTGTTCTTTGATTTATTTCAGATTTCCATAGGATTGAACTCAGCTCTCAAATACCCACAGAAAGGCAACTCTCTTGACAGAAGGAGATTAGGGCAGATTAAGTGTGTATGTACACTAACACACACACACACACACACTTGATTGTGTGTGACAACTGTATTGCTATCTTTCAGTTTTAATTCATGGTAGGGTGGACAGTTCAGACTTGGTTCAAAGGTTCACGTTAGGTTTGGCTCAGACATTTGTTTGTGACGGTGGGGTCTGCGAGAGAGAATCTATGATGTCAGTGAGGGTCCACAAGAGTACTCAAAGACAAATGTGTGCAGGTGTGTAGTTGAGAGACAATAAGAGAGAGAGAGATAAAGACAGCACAACCCAGTTGCCAGATTAAAAAAGATTAATTTTGAACCCAAACCACTTGGAGCCACAGCACAAATGAGATGGAGCAATCTGAAAAAAAGGCACTGGACACAGCGCTGTCTCTTTAGGCTGCCTCACATTCGAACTGTTGAATGGAATGCAGAGCTGGACCTTCAGGTGAGGAAGAAATACCAGGAGTTCCATCTGCTCTGATCGTCAGCCAATGAGAAGAGAGCTCAGAAATAACTTTTTAACTTTTGGGAATAAAACATGGATTTCTCCTCAATCATCTGTCAACCGTCTTGAGATAAAGTGTTTATGGAGTTTAGTGAGAGGCTGGACTGAATTCAAACCTGTAGAAAAACACACCCTCAGTCTGTGCTCTTGCTCGTCTGCTTATTGCAAATGTACAATAAAGTAATCGCCAGGGTAACAAAGTTGCTTGTCAGGGAAATCTAAACATAGATCGGTTTAAGTATTCAACCAAATGACCAATGCAACAATGATTCTGCTGAGGACAGGCTTGTGTGCACAGACTACATGCCCTTTATGGTAGAACAATAAATGGGGTACGTCCAACCACTGAGTAGATAAAAAGAAGCAACAGCAGGGAGAGAGCAGATTAACTAATTCATCTTGCAGTCCTCTCTCTCTCTCTCTCTCTCTCTCGCCACTGTTTGACTTTCTGACTAATCCATCACTCAAACCTCAATCTCTCTGTCTCTCTCTCTCCTGATGATCAGTCACCAAACCTGCTGCTCTATAATTATTTTGTTCTATCCAGACCGACTTCCTTTGACAATTTACTTCCCTTGTGTTGTGTACCATCAGTTTGTGTTGGACAGAGAGAGAGGGAGGGAGGGAGAGAGAGAGAGAGGGCTGTGCACATACATACATAATAAATAAGGTACCAGTCAACAAACCCCTCAAACAATCACAGGTACAATTCCCAGTGGCAGGCTAGCCAGCATTTAACTCAATACAATTACTGTCACCGGGGGCTGTGAGCAGGTTTTTTTCTGAGTCATGAAATCTATATCCTCCAGCTCTCCTCACAAATTCCCCCTAAAAATAAAATCCTAACAGATCACCATTATTTGGGTTGACTCATCGGTGCTTTGACAAACTTATTTATTCATCAGTGGACACATAATCTAGGGTATGACTAGCAAGGTATGAGAGTGTGACTCTGTCTTTTAATTCAATACGCAAAAGGTGAGACGAGGGTACCGGGGAATTATAGCTCAAAGTGGATTACTTAGAGGGATGATTCATGATGTGTTGGATAAAGTAGGAGAGCGCAGTGATTAATGAGGTATTTCAAATTCAGCTTTCTTTCTTCACCGCAGGCTTAACTGATTGTTTTTTGCAGGCTATGAAAATGGAAGGTAAACCAGTACACGGAGGTGCATACGTATGTAGACACACACACTTCCATCGGGATAAAGGATTGAGTCATTACAGCACTGAGGGCTTGATTATTACTGTTTTCATCATCATCAGTGTAACAGCCATAACCTCCGCGCTGACCTATTTCACCGGCAGCCATGTTTCATGTTGATAAGAACAAACGGGTGGCTGGAGAAATAACCAGGGAGGGATGCTGAGGCCATCTGCTCATGTCGGGGTGTCAACAGCATACAGCTGGTCGACTGTCGGCTGGTTGACGGCAGCACAGAGCTACAGCAGACCTGTTAGAGAGGGAAGTCTCTGCAGTCAGAGGAGGTGGAAAACATGAGATTGTGTCTCCAATCTTAAGGACAAAGACTTCATCATGTTTTATATTAATCCTTCCACAGCGGATGGTTGAGATGGGTTTTATAGTGTTATAATCATTTTTTTTCAAGATACCTATTCCACTAAATGTATAAATGTCTAAAACAACTACACTACTGTAATATATTTTGTTGAGTAGTGTTTTCCTTCATTATCCCAAATGTTTCTGCCAGTGTTCAAACATAAAGAAAATTGTAACCACATACAGTCGCTTGCATAGATTTTCATCAGTAATGGTGGTTGTTTAATGGTGTTTTCACCCCTGACTTTGACCATGGTATTTATTTATTGCCCCAATCAGCCAGATAAGTTTACTGCACATTAAGGTAAACTAGAGCAACAGCACACACTGAGCGTGTTTGAATTCAGGTCAACCTTTCAATGAACTTTGCACTAACCAGACACTCCAGTTCTCTCTGACTCGGTGTTTATTCCTCCAGAAATGAAGGCTCTGAACCTCCAGAGCTGCCACCCCGCAAAAATCTTTTGCTTTGTTTCAATTGAGAGTTCCTGAGTAGCAGAAATTTAAGTTATTGTGCATTTAGCTAGCAGTGTACCATTCATTTAATCAAAATTTCCCCAACCTTAACTAAGCAGGGTTAGGCTACTTATTTTACCCCAAACCCAGTCATTTTGTGTGCTTAACCCCCACCAAAGTTTAACCATGTCAGACTAGAGAAATGATGCTTTTGATGTGAATTTCTTTTTTCCCCGTCAAATGCATACCACCTCATCTCCAGCTGAGAAACAGTGTCTCAAGCAGAGATGGAAATCTTCATCCAGGCTGGGAGTTGCTTGATTTGTAATATGTAGGCTTAAAACCAAAACAGACTGTTCTCTTGAGGTTGTGGCTCTTAAAAATTGGAACTCTCTCCCATTTGACTTAAGCTGTGTAGATGCGGCAGACACTTTTAAAAAGAAGCCTGGGACCTTTTCGTTCAGACTTGCCTTTGTCTGCATTTATTGTGTTTTATGTCTAGATGTATCTTTGTACATTACTGCCTTTGTGAAGTACTTTTTGACATATTTGCTCTTGAAAGGTTCTTACTTAAATTAACGACAATACCATTACATTACAACCTCAAATAGGCAAATTATGTCAGTCGTGTTAATTACTTTAGGGAAGCTGCCTGATGTGGAGCTTAATCAGGGCTTTCTCTTACATAATCAGTTCAACTCATCGAACTCAGCAATTCTGCCGGCTTCTCGCTCCATCTGACTTCATCAATTTATCACTAACTGAAGAGAGCAGGAGTGCACCATCTTGTTTGCACTGGTCTTAATCAGATATTGATAAACTGGCAAACATGTACAGCGGTGTTCCCAACAAAGTGCTTCAACCACTGGCACGTCGGCAGCTGGAACCTGTGGAAGGTCTACACTCTTTGAATTCTGGAGGTGTAACGCTGGCTTTGATTGGACAACAATTTCTGTGGTAATGGGCATATTATTGGCAGAGAGCATTTGTCACCGGAGAATGCTGTGACGAATGTGTCGTGTGGGAGGAACATTTCAAAGTAATTAAAGCCTGCAATC
The DNA here is from genome assembly GCF_904848185.1 of Acanthopagrus latus. Lineage (NCBI taxonomy): Eukaryota > Metazoa > Chordata > Actinopteri > Spariformes > Sparidae > Acanthopagrus > Acanthopagrus latus. The sequence continues at coordinate 20,309,390 of NC_051054.1, read as the reverse complement.
TTAGCCTATATTTCTCCTTCAACACTTCTTAGTGTGGCATATTTACATCATCACATCAGAAGTCACTGCCTGTATGTTAGACAACATACATATAATCCCATATGAAAACAACAGTAACTTGATGGCAGCCATTATAGACAGCCTGTCAGTTTCCTGCTACTGGGGAAAAAGAAAGTTTTGTCCAAAATGACTCTAATATTAGATCTCTTCTTTGGGTAATTTTCTGAAATGTAGCATTTTGTTGTGAAACATTATGGACTGCAACATTAATCCATCCTGTTGTCTCTCGTTCAGGCCTTCAGTCAGCCTCCTTATGACATTAACTTGTCCTCCTCCATTGAACCAGCGATTGTTCCCTGGAAGCTAACACGAGCTCAACCTTATTTGCTGTCACACTTATGAGGAATTGTGCCAAGAGGATCCCCCAGTATGCCTGTACCATTTCCTACAGTGCAGTCCACTGCCTCCAACTGCAGACAGCCAGTCACAAGTTCAATTAAATGTACAATCAATAGATGAGTCCCTCCAGCCGCATTTAACAGTTTCAATGAGAGTAGCTGTCTGTCATGGCTGCCATCAGGTTGTGAGTGCAATGATAAGCTCTGCCCATGGTCCTGCCCCCAGGCTGTGATTGGACAGGTTTACTGCTGTGCGTTTGTTTTTGCCTTGGCAGTGCATTTCTGTTTCAAAAAAAGAAAAAGAACTCCTAAACGCATACAAAGTGCTCTGTATTTAGTGCAGTCAGGTTTAAGCTGCTCTCTGCAGGACAACACTGACATTTGTAAAAGCTTTCTGTTGCCTTTGATGTTTCGCATTTAAATGCCCCCAGTGGTTCAACTGCAGCGAGCGCCAATTAAGACTGAAAACAGCACTGCATTGAAACAACACAGGGCTGTGTTGTTGGGGATATGTTTGGCATGAAGTGTGTTGGATTTAGGCTGATCTATCAGCAGGAATGGAATACAATATTAATTTTTATGAAAAGTAAATTTAAAAATACTTCTTTTTATTAGTGAATAATCCCCTCAAACTAAGAATCCCAATCAAAGATGGCAATTTACACAAAAGAAAAAGAAAAAACCATTTCAGGCAACAGTTCTTTAATCTCAGTACCTAAAACATATGAACTGTGTGCACTGACAGATGAATTTACAAAAAGCCGCTTTGAAAAAAGCCTGATGTGGGATGTTACGGACATCCTGCATCAAAACATAGAATCCAAAATCTGCCAAAAATAGCATACACGTGACTGGCCCTGTCAGGTGATGGTGTGTTGGAACCCCCACTGCATAAATGTCTTATGTAACTTTTATGTAACATTATGGAACTTTCTCCACTGCATTTAAATCATCTGATGGTACAGTGTCTTGTGATTGGGTGATTGGTGTCTCTCTCTCAGCAACTCCGCCCCTCTAACACCTGTCTCTGCACTATGTAACCTCAGTAGTTGGGCGGGACCACAGTGTTACATACGTGTTCAACAGGACTGTTGTAATTAAAATGGAATTAATATTGAGCAGATGATTCTGATGTACTCGATGTTTTACTAATCTGGTCTATATTTTTTGTGCTTATTTCCTACCAAGCAATTATAGCAAAAAAGTAATTTATGTAATATAGTGTATGCATATTTCTAACTCAGATAGATAGATTTATATATATATATATATATATATATATATATATATATATATATATATATATATATATATATATATATATATATATATATATATATATATATATACATATATATATATATGTATATATAGTGTAATAGCTAGCAAATAAAGAGACAGTCTTTATTTAGAGATTGAGAATAATGAGATTTTTCATAAACGTTCTTCTTCCACCACATCATCCAGTCATTGTTATAATGTTTGTGCTAAGAGAAAAAAAATGTTCAGTTAAGCAACTGAAATAAAGCACATTAACTCAGGTGTGAGTCATAGAACCCTACCCATCAGTAGCGCTGTGTAAAATACACAATCATAGGTTGATGTTTTGCTGACTTCCAGTCGTGTCATTTTCTCTCCCTGATGTATTCAAAATGCAGGCTATCCACCAATCCACGTCTGCCAGCCTCATTAAGTACCTTATTTATCCTTTAACAATCAACAGTCCAAATTCTCTCAGTGCTGCTTGAGCTCCCTGCCTCCTCTCACCTATCAGTGCCTCGCAGGAGGCAGACAGGCCAGATAGGGAGCGCCAGACGTAAATCAACACTGGGAACTGGGCCCAATGTGGAGGCTGTAAATCAAGGTTGGGAAAAGCAGCCTATCAACCTACAAGGGTCACCAGTGCCTCACTGAGTCACGCATCACAGCGCTAAGGAGCACAAGGATCGTGAGGGGTGTGTGTGTGTGTGTGTGTGTGTGTGTGTGTGTGTGTGTGTGTGTGTGTGTTTTGGGGAGAGAACTGTGAGAGGATGAGGGAGTGGGAGTATACTGGAGCGATGCCTGTAAGTGGAAGAGCTGTTATAGCAATACTAAGAATAACTGAACATCATATTCAAATACTCAACCAAATGACTCCAAAATAGTGCCAGACACAATATAAGTGGCATGGAGCTCTATTTAGTGTTGTATCGTTTTAGAAAAGGTCCTGCGTCAAAATGGCTGAACATAGACATAATTTTACTGTAGGATCATGTGAAAACATATGAAAATGTTAGATTCATTCATCATTGTTAGTTTTTTTTTACCACTGTGTATTTGCTGTGGATATTCATGGCCCTAGAAGATGATGGCTAATCATGTTTGTTGCCCCAAGGTCACATTTTTCTGTGATTCTGCTGGAACAATATTATTATTATTATTATTATTATTAGTAGTAGTAGTAGTAGTAGTAGTAGTAGTATTAATGATAATAATAATAATAATAATAATAATAATAATAATAATAATAATAATAATAATAATAATAATAATAGATGATTCCCATGAAGCCTGTAAATGAATCCTTAAGACAAAGCATTTCAACATTTCGACCTTCCACAACTTGTCTTCCTTGAGTCAAAATTTCCATTTAAACAAAAGTTGATACAATAATGAAACTGTCACATTTTTTAACACATTTATATCAAATTCAGTCTCTGCAGAGGATAAACATTTTTGGTTTTCAGCAGTTCTAACTGCCTCTCTCTTGGTAAAACCAGGCAAAGCAAAATCATTAGTGTGTTGCTCGTTCAAACAAATCCATAATATGGGCTTTAATCTACCTGTTGTCCCAGAATGAGACCATCAGGCTTTGGTTTTACAGCAGTGTGGTTCAGACCTGTGTGTTGGCATTATGTTCAAGGCTGACAGTGACGAGACTTAAATGAGCTAATTAAAACGAATTATCTTTATGGGTTTTCAGTTAAACACTGGGATCTTCAGACATGTTAACCTTCAGCTACAGACAGTAAGGTCAGGTAAGGACTAACACTTGCTCCAACAGCTGCGAGTCAAAGAAACTGTCTTAGCATCTCTCTTAGTTTCTTGTACACATTAAAATAATGTTATGATATTAGATCATTATTGTGATATGAGATGATACATCACCTTAGATTTTTTTACAGTATAAGTGTTGTGTTTCCCTGGTTTTAAAGGCTACGTAACAATACAGTCATGTCATTTTCTGACCGGACTGTTCTGCTTGTTTTAATAATTGTCTTTAACCACTTAGTCATTATATCCACATTACAGATGAATAACTATCCAAAATGCCATTGTGCAAAGAACCACCAGTCATCCCTACAATATTGTTTTAATATGGATATGAATTTATTTGTCAATAAATATCATGATATTTGTTTATTGCCCAGTCCCAGCAGTAAACCTCACTGTTAGAGGGCCCTTCATCATTGTTTCATGCAGTTATAAACTGTTTGTGTGTACTGTGTCTTCTGTAAGCAATATTTTAAAAGAAAAATATTTGGATTAAGAACTGATATCTGTAGAACATACATATAAAAATATTTCAGTCATTAAATTGAGCATTTGTAAAGTGCTTTAAAATATCAAGATATGTATTGTCTATCAGAATATGGTCTGTAAAATGTTGTGATGTTATTTATTCGCAATGTAATTTTAAATATAACAAATACATTATTTACATTATTTCTCAGCCATCCATATTTTATTCATACAATGTTACTTTTAAATTATTCGAAAATTATTTGAATGTACATAGAGAAAAGAGTTTTGCGGGAGCAGTTACTTGGTGAATTAACTTTTTTTTTTTTCTCCATCAGTCAGATTAATCAGCAAGTATCATATGATAGGAGTGTCAGTATGTGCATGGGCCAACACACACTGCTGTGAAACTAGAGCCCTAAGCCTTCAAAAAATAAAAACGTGAAAAATAAAACAAAAATAAAAGGAAAAAAAAATAAAATAAAAAAGACTTGTGATGTTGAACGGAGTTGAAGCCCTATCATGCAGTGGAATACAACCAAACCTCTCAGATCAAGTTAAAATAACGGGTCTGAAGATTAATCATGATGGTGATTGGTGGATCTGAGACGCCTGGATGATAAAGCAGACATCAGACTGTGTAATGCCGTAATAACAGCAACAGAACTGTGTCGTATATCTGACTGGTACTCAGAGCGGAGAGGTCAGCACAGAGGAAGAGGGGCTCCTCCTCTTAGTGCCAGTCAGCAGCCAGCAGCTGCAGCTACTCCTCCACCCGCCTCGTGTCATGACAAAGCACCGGCTGAGCTCGCAGATTTTCTTTTAATACCTCACACACCAGCACGTCGTCTGCTGTTCTCATGTGTCTGGAATGGAAGACGACTAAAAGAGAGGAGCTGAAGCACAAACGCTTCTATCACCGGTGCCCACAATGTCAGTTAAATGCCACCCAGTCAATCAGCTGAGCAGCCACAACCACAACACTGAGAAGCACCAGCACCAACCCCCACCCCATCAGCTCCTTTATTTCAAACACCAGCAGAAATAGATAAAAAAAAAAAACCCTAATCTTTAAATTCCAGGTTCCCCCGGCCTTTTATCTGGGCCAAATGGGATATAAATTCCATATTTATGCGAGGTGAACATGTGAGCTTGAAAGTCAAAGATGGTGGGAAAAACAGCAGAACAAATATAAATTAAAACAAATTACCTCAGATCTGAGTTAATTAAATGGGGAGAAAAAAGAGTTCAGTGAATGTCTTATCTAAGTGGTATTGATTATCTCATAAGGAGTCAGATTATTGTGTACTCCTCAGCTGGTGGGAGCTGCTGGTTTGGAAAGCCTGGAGAATGCGTATTGATTGTGAATAATTAAGTACATGACTGGAGTTTTTTTTTTTTTTTTTTTTTTTCAGAGCACAGGAGGGGAAAAAAAAGCAAAAGGTGCCTGAATCCATTTACTGAGGTGACTGCGTGTTCACCAATTACCCCACAACAAAACAGGCATTATCACAGAATATTCTGTGCTCAAGATTCATCAAATCACAGACAATCCCAGTCTCTGCAAAAAGCAAGTGAAAGTGTTTTTTTTATTCAGCCTGCAGGCAGGAAATACATGAGGGGAAATGAGGAAAGGGCTTCCTTTTAATAGGAATCAATTTTGGTCTGGGGACAGCCAGCTGTAGAGCAATTGAAACACAGCTCCGGCAAAACTGTCAGCACAAAAGGATGTGAAATAAAACACCTGCCATCTTGTGATTGGGTGAAGAAAGGGGCTCAGGAGGCCCTGTTTTCTCTGTAGGCATCCTTATCACTGCCTGCAGGACCGATGCCATTAACCTGCGCCTCACTGGCTAACCGTGCTTAGATTAGCTTTCTGATTTTACACACACACACACAATCACATGCACGCACATACACACACACACACACACACACACACACACACACACACACACACACACACACACACACACACACACACACACACACACACAGGAATAATAGCAATCACTAGGAGAGCCAAGCAAGCCCACAAAGTCAAGCTGCCTGAGAGCCCATGATACCTGGTGTAATAGCAAAAAAAACAATCCTCAGACCAGAGAGTTATGTGAAGAACACAGAAACCTACAAGGTCATGATGGTGTTCCTGTAACGTAACATGACAGAGCAATTCACACGGGATAGGTGAAATCAGCTGGATCATGGCACAAGGTTTTTTACCTAACAACAAAATCAAATGTGTTTTTTCATACTAGGAAAATGTGAAAGAACATTCAGTGAAGCCAATTCTTCTTTTTGATCATCTTTTGGATGTAACCCGATGCTAGTTAATATATTTCAGCAATGTACATTTCTGCAAACCATGAACATGGACAAACATTACATTTCTTTACACTGCAACTGAACGTTTCTTTAGGTTCAGTTATCTAGATTATGTTATGGCAGTGCTGCCCTTGTGGTCGGACTAGGTTATAGTATAACAACCACTTGATTTGGGTTCAGTAAAGCTTAAAATACCAGGTTTTGGTCTGGGAAGGATGGTCAGGTTACACAACCACAGGACCTTCACCCAGGAGACCACTGTTTGTGTCCAGTTGTAAAACCAGGTCTCTTTTAACTTACTAATGCAGTTAAGTCAGGTCACATATATAGGGTTCCTTACTTACCTAACATTGGTACGTTTGTATAGCGAGTTTAACCACAGTGTTTTCCTAAACCTAACCAACCTGCAGCCATACGGCAAAGGTCCGGTACTCATCACTGGCACAAAACAACAGTCATTCTGTTTTGATTCAGAGTTTAGGTTATATGCTGAACCTGTAAACTGACATGTATTGTAAAAAAATAACTTGTGGCACATATGAAATGCACAAATTTGGACAGATCAATGCTTTCCAGAAATGTTAACTGCTAACCCTTTGTTTGCAGCGCCTGGGCTGTCAGAGGATTTTATCATGTTGCTCAATTATCCGAATTTGGCCTGTGAATTACTGGCCGCATCTCATCAGTGTTTAAAATCATGAGCAGCAGTTCAGTTGGAATTTCAATCAATAAAAATGTAAAGGGTTAGAAAACAAAAAGAGAGCTGAGGTACATTTAAAGCTAAAGCGAAAGACTTTTGGGGGTCCAGAGTCTATCAGAGACTTTACAGATGTGTCTTACCTTCACTGCAGAAGCGGCCCTTGTATTCTGTTTTGGAGCAGTCACACACCGGCTCCCCATCCACCACTGAGCATGTGCCACCATTCTCACATGGGTTCACGGTGCACCACCCTTCTGACTCCAGGGGCACCTTAAGGCTTCCCAGGAACAGGGGCTGTGAGATGCCATATTTGAGGTCTGTAATTGTGCCCCTGAAGGGCTGCATGTTTCGCACCGTAGGCAGTGTGAGCGCGCCGTTGCGGATATCCTGAGGCACTCCACCCAGGAACAGGTCGCTGACTATTTTCATGAACAGACGCTGAGGCCGCACCTCATCTGCTTTGGCCTGGCCGTCCAGTACGAGCACTGTGCGCAGGTTATACCTGCTCAGAGTAGCAACGTGCCAGCTGCTGTCATCCACCCGTCTGTCGGACACCACTGTGGTCTCAGCACAGTCGATGCTGAAGCGCAGCTGCAGTCGGCCCTCCACCACTGACAGCTGCAGAAAGTCACAGTAGCCTCCATCGTCAAAGTACAGCAGCAGCGCCTCCGAGGAGTCTGTCTTGAACTGGAAGCTGAGGTCACCGCGGGTGCTGGCATCCCAGCGGAGGTAGCGTGCCCACTGACCTGGTGTGCCTAAAAATTCCAGTCCTAGACATGTGCTTAGGAACACTTGCAGTCTGATAGAAAAACCTACAAGATCCATGGCTGCAAAAAAAATTTATTAATCCAGGAGGGTGTCTGAGGGGAAATCAATACGACTCAAATCTTAGGGTTGCTATGCAGAATTTCAAGGATCCACAGTTTTATCCACAATATGTGCAGAGATAAATTCAGATAAATATTTCTTATAAAAATATGTTTTTTTTAAAGGGACAAGGGTGGTAAAGGAGAACAGTCGTTGGGGTTAACAGTCTTTAGGTCAATCACATCAGTGGATTGTTTGCTAAGAATGGAGGAGTTGTTGGTTTCCTCCTAAGGGTTAAAGAGAGGGCTGGCAGAGGGAGAGAGGAGGAGGGGCTGATGTTTTAATGTCTTTTACACTTCAGAACTGATGCTATCAAGACTCATGGTGTACGGTCTGATGGAATGGACTTCTCTGACTATCAGGGCGAGTAGAATTTCCTCCTTCATGTTGTCCGCTGTGAAATGGTGCTCACAAGGGATCCACTGGCCACTGTCGGTTCCATCACTGTCAGAAAAAGAGAAGCAGATGGTTATGGCTATGGGTCCATAAGAGTCTGTTTGACTGCTACTTATACTATGAGACACATCCTGGGATCCTAACCCTGACCCTAACCCAACACATGAAATGTATGTATGTGTACAATCTAAATGAGAAGTTACATCAGTGAAATAAAGCCTGAGGCATCAGCACTGTATTGTACTCGTGATATGGGACCATCTGAGTTTGCCCCAAAACACCTCATCTGTCCCTGAGAACAACCCAACAGAATATAAAGTGGTAACAGCTCCAGCTGGACCAGCCACAATGTAAAATGTTACATAATCACTGATGCAAAAGTAGGACTAATCCTCTACTACACTAACATATTGTAATATTATATATCTACAATAATAACAGTCAATTTTCTACAGAAATAGTTATTTTTCTTTGATTCTTCAAGCAAGACTTGAACTAAGGGCTTGAACTTATCAGAGTAATTCTATATTTCAACGTGGCCAAAGGACCTGAACACTTCTTCCACCGCTGCTTCCAGTTTGCACAGTAATTTAGAGCACAGTCAAACTGCGAACAATTCAAAATCAACCTTTTTTCTTCATGGACAGCAACTGTGTGCACTGCCAGAGATAAAACTGGTGGGGAAATAATGATTCCTATCAAGTGATTTATCAGATTTAAAGAAGACCTGGAATACCAGAATCTACTTATTAACTGTCCACCAGTGTGCTCTCCACAGGGCACGAACATCTCCATACCCCTATGAACATATTCTACCCATACTGTTTTGTAATAGAGACAATATGTGACACACACTGAGCATACAGTTTCTACAAAAAGAAACAAACCAGAATTTACATTATTTGAGTGCACAGTTCACTGCTAAAATGTACTATACTGCTGGCACTCACCAATCCTAATTAAAAGTGCCTGTGATATTGCTGCATTTTTCCCTCCTACACAAAGGTTGTTTGGAGTTATCAGTCATCCGCTGCATAAATTAGCCTTGTTTATTCTCATGGCAGTGCATGACCATCAGCCAGCCAGCCACACTGCCTTTATCTGATCTGGAGAGACATCTCTTTGCACACAGGAACACAAGTAGGTACTGATGCAATGTCCAGCAGCTAAGTATTGTCATTATTTGCTTATAAAATCTAGTGAATTATTTAAAAAAGTTACTGATATGCAGCAAAAAAAAAAAGTCTCCAAAAAGAACACAGCACTTGAGACATAAACCCCAGTGTCATGACCGCCCCTCAACTTATGTGAGGTAGAAGAATGTAATACTTCCAGCAACAAAACAACTGTACCAGAGAATAAAGTCAAGGTAAAGATTATGTTTCAATCCAGAGCAGACACATTTTAACACAGCACAGCTGGCATATTGAACAAACTGTCTCTCGATTATTAGGCAGGTCTAGGTGCTACATGAATAATCTGGAAGCATAAAATGTTCAATACACAATGAAATACACGCAGCATGTATTGACAGCTTTCAACAGTTCTGTAAGGCTGTGATGTCACAACTATCAGCATGTAGAAATGATGTAGAAACACAGTGGGCGGAGCCTGCTCAGGCCTGAGAGAGCTGAGCAATCAGAGCAGACTGGGCTTGTCAGGTGGGAGGGTCTAAAACAGAGCAGTCAGACGGAGGGAGAACAGAGGTGCTTTTTAAACATACAGACATGTAAAAATGTTCTAGTAAAACCAAAGTAAAAGTTTCATCCAGAAAATGGGGGGCCTTTTAATATTATTTTATCAATATTCATAAAAGTAATTTTAGGATGAAGTTGCCAACAATAAATTGACGCTGTCTTTGATTTTGAACAGAAAAAGTTTTCTGAAAAAACTGAAGTGAGCCGAGTTCGTTTCATCTCAGGTTCCACTTCTACGCTCCACTGGCTTTGAATTACTTATAGGAAGTTTAACAGAAACACTACTTCATTGTACCATACATTATCAATAACCCAGGCGACACTTCTGACGGCAGGTGGTGACAGCATATGACTGATTCTAGCGGCTGGTGTACCTGTGGAGACACAATATTTGTTCTGAGGGGCCAATAATCTGCTGCTGCCAAGGACGAAGACAAGTGCTGCGGGACAGAGGCTACAAGACGCTGGATCAGCACCGACAGCTCCCGGAACACATCCATTCTGATGACTGGTACACACACGGTGTGTATCATACACAGTGCATGTGCATCTCCTTTCATTTGAGAGCATGAAAGCAGGTCTGACACAGTTAATTGTTTTTTGTTTTTTTTGTTTTTTTGGCAATGTTGAATTAAAATGAGACACTTCAATAGATTGTGTTTACACTGTGGAACTACTGGAGTATTTCTCCAGATACTTCATATCAATACTTATTGTTTACAGCTTTAATAATTTCAAATAACATTCATCAGAAATTTTTAAAAGCCTGGATTGGGCTTGATCTCAATCTTGTTTATCGGCTCAGAATATCTTTGATCACTGACATTCCTGAAGTTTAAATCAGACTTGCACTATGCCAGGACAAACATTCTGATTACCACCTGCTGTGATGTTCAGCTCTGTCCCCGGGTGTTATTAAGTGAGGATGTGGAAACTAGCAGAGGATTTCTGGTGCTAACACTGTTCCATAATAACCACGAGGCTACAGGTGCTGAAGTGTCTGATCAGTGGAAGGAGCAGGACCCTAAACATCCAGACAGAGGCCGCAAGAAATACAGCTTCTTCCTGCAGATGCTCTCCAGGTGGTGTTTTTCACCCTGCTTTCTGTGGTGCTGAACGCCATTTGTGAGATTCACCTGCACTCAGGAAGGATATCCCAGCTGTACGGAAAACAGATCAATACCAAGTGAGAAGCAGCTACTTATTTGCTTACTTGGTGCTGCTGCGAGCTGTGGTGACAGTTTATTGTAAATTCAAGTTGTGAGCCAGCGTTTCTGTTACCGCTGAACTCTCCAGCAGCATCAGCAGAAAGAAGAGTGCTGTATATGCTCTTATCTCATCACTGTGCTGACAGATACCGACGTTTAATTCTGGAGCATTGGTTGGTTTTCTTGCACTTTAAAAAAAAAAAAAAAAAAACTGTCATCGCTCCAGGTATGTTACCGGTGAGAAGTGGGTCAGGCACGATGAAGTGAGGCGTTTGGGGACTGTCCTTTTCCCAAACAGCAAAAGTGGGACTGCCTGTAGAGTGAACTCATCGACAAAGTCACACATCCTCACTGTGGAGACTCGAGCAATGTCGCAACAACAAGCAAGCTTTTATCATCCAAAACCCAAAATGCCCGACTTTGCATGGGAGCATGTGATGATAATGCCTGCGGTCATTTCTAACATTACACATTGTGATATTATAATGTTATCTATTGTGCTGTGCCCCTCAAATATGAGGTAGGCCTAGAGCTGGTCCTGACCCCCACTGGGGCCCTGAGCAGGATTCTGATAAGGGGCCCTCATTCCTGAACTGTGAGCCAGTCACATCTGACACCAGTGCTCCGACTCTGCTCCTCCCTTCTTTACACAGTATGCTCCATCTGATGGACAATAACTAGAGCTATGCAGAAGAGGACGAGGTATAAAAAAAAAAAGTGACACTTATTGACAAGTTAACCAGTCACCAGTGGAATATAACTCATTTACATCAAGCACTGCGCTCGGGTAGAAATTAAGGAGACTTCCATGTCACTTTACTTTCCCCCGTTTACTTCTTCTCCTCTGTATCCCAGAGGCAAATACTGTACTGTTTACTCCACTGCATTTGATTGACAGTTTCAGTTACTAGTTACCTTTCATATAACCGTTTTTTAGCCTCTAGTGTTCAGAAAAGTCTACCTTTTTGGCTAATTAGCACCTAGCACCTAGCATCTAGACCTGCCTAATAATCGAGAGACAGTTTGTTCAATATGCCGGCTGTGCTGTGTTAAAATGTGTCTGCTCTGGATTGAAACGAAATCTTTACTTTGACTTTATTCTCTGGTACAGTTGTTTTGTTGCTGGAAGTATTACGTTCTTCTACCTCACATAAGTAGAGGGGCGGTCATGACACTGGGGTTTACATCTCAAGTGCTGTGTTCTTTTTGGAGACTTTTAAAAATTATTATTTTTTAAATTTTTTTTTTTTTTTAAATCCTGATTGATTATAAAAGTAAATTGTTTCAAAGCCAAACAGTGAAAACTTGACCTTTTTGGATATTTGTTTTCCTGACGGGACAGAACATCATGAACATGTGATGATCTTACATAGTGGAGTTAATACAGTATGAGCTCAACCTTAAACACCTATAGTGGTAAAATGACTGATACACATTCATGCAACATAATATTACTCCAAAAACATCAGATCTGATAGTAAAACACTGACAGGGAACATTTTACTTCCACAGTTGCTACTTTTATTTTGATACTTTAAGTACATTTTGCTGATAATAAAGACTTTAACTTCAGTAAAGTTTTGAATGCAGGAATCACTTGTAGTGGACTATTAGGATATTAATAAGCTATTTTTACTGGAGTAACTGATGTTAATTTCTTTCCACCCCTGACGGAACCTTGACCAAGAGACTAAATGGTCGTTTTCTTGTCTTAATATTCTGTGCGTTGCAGAGACGTGTCATTAAGGCGAAACTTTGTCCACATAAGTTATTGCTGGTACGCAAGAGTTTAATTTCGTGCATGCACATATGAATGCATACCTGCAGCATGCGATTTCATTTTTGAGTTGCTGTTTATCAATGTTTATTAAAGTCACAGAAAACAGCGAGCAAGACCCAGATGCACACTACATCTTAAAGCTGGAGATGAGAGTATGAAGCGTAGCGATCCTTCTTTTCACCAGAAGAGGAAAAAGCAATGTGAGAATGAATTGTGGGAACAGCAGTCAGGTTAACGTAACTTTAAACAAACCATTAAATTCATGTGTCCTCGCTCGCAGTGTCAGTGCACCTCTCTGTGGTTTGTCTGTCTAGCTAACATCAGCTGGGCTGGGTGAGGATCTCTTCTGTCTGTGTCTTGCTGTCTTTGTCTTTTATTCTGATGTAAAATACAATATGCCAATTATTGCTTATCTTACAATGAACATGATTATTGGCCTGGACAGTTTCCCCCTTTATCCCCCCTTATGTGCAGCCCTGCATGGATACTGTTATTCAACTCACGATCACTATCGCAGATATTTGAAAGAAGGGCACATACTTATTTAAAACATGTTTTACATCTTAATCAAATATTAAACGCCATCTCGCATATAATATGTTGACATGGCATCGGCACATGTGGTTTTCAGATACATCACCTGTCACCTGTCCATTTCACATGGACTGTTTTTGTGAGTATTATCAGAAAATGAAGTCAGTTTCACTAAATTGTGGTTAACAACCCTGACATAAGGAGACATCAACCAGTAAAACTAAGAAAAACATGCTTTGGCCATGAGGAGGCTTCAAGGTCAACTGCTTCATCTTTACCAGTGTTGAGTAAACACTCAGCTGAAACAAGCACAGATAATGTACTTTGCACGAACTGACTGGAGTTTATTGATTGAAGTTGACAATAATTGCTGTGATCAGAGACATTCATCTGAAGCTAATCTCTGAGGCCGTTCTGTAAATAGTTTTAAAATTAAAATAAATATAGCAACTTGTGATAAGCCCCTCTCAATAACTGGTATACATTAATAAATTTGGTTGGTCCCGCCCACTTCCACATATTCCAGGTATAGATACAGAACAAGCGATTTATTTGTTCGTCCCTGATCGGGACTTTGTTTGCATTATACATATTTATTCAAAACTTAATATCTGCAATATGCTGAGCACTTTAGAAATTTCATGTTTTAACATTTATTAAAGTTGGATATTTAAAATCCCACAACAGAGACTCCTAATGAGCCCTGACGGACGTTTGAAATAATCTATGATTATTTTATTCCTGTTCCTATAAATGTGCAAAATTGTGTGATATTATTTAAGGGTTATTTTTGTTTGGGGGATTTTTGTCATGTAGTTCTACTACAGAGAGACATATTATGTAGTCATTACAATCAGCATCATATGACTTTATTTTGGAAATGGTCCTACAGGATGTATGGATAATTCTACCATAATCTGTTAATTCGCAATTTAAAAAAAAAAAAAATCATACAAAAGGAAATATGAACCTTTATTTAATCTATTTATTTGTTGCTGCTGTTTTAAACTGTTGACTACTTATAATTATGTCCAAGCTGTAAAGACTCACATTACAAAGATTATGTATTTGTATACTGTATATTTCCTCCACGAACAAACATATTTAAACCACAATATTTATTCGTCTTTATTCTGAGCTGTTATCAGACCTCAGCAGAGCCGTCTGTGCAGGGTTAGATCTATACACACTGAGCTGCTTATCAGCCTTCTATTAAATAAGAGATATCAGCCAATCAATGCTGCTCAGCTCTGACATCACGCAGGCTCTTCCTTAACCATAGCTAATGCACCATAATGTACTACATGTTAAGAAATACGTGATTATTATATGTAACAGGATGCATTTACTTTTTGGTTGTATGTTTGAATAATTAACAGTTCATTTAAATAAAATATTGGTCATTTCGTACACTGTCCTGAGCTGATATTATCACCTGGCTCTTTTGCTGTTCCCTCAGAATTTGTATTTAAATGTTTACCAAAATGACAACATTTGTAAACTGCAACAAGCTTAAATAACTTATTATCTAAAATTCAATTCAATTAAATGTGCTCTATTGTGACTGTTTGAGCATCAAAATGCTGAAAAATGGCACAAAATATATGAACCTTCTTCCCCTTCAGGCCAAAAAGACATCAGTGTTGGTCACTGAAATTAATGTCATGAAGATAAAGCTGAGCTGACTCTTCTCCCTAAATACATTTTTGGACAATTAAAATGGAAAATTGTTTTGGTTTTTTTCCCTTTTTTTGTTAATTAACAATATGTCAGTGTGTCTCTGCAGCAGCAATATTCTTAAATCAGTCCTTTAATATTCTGCACATTCACGACTATAGCATCCTCCAGTTGGTATCAGAGATGTTTCACTACCTCAGCATACGCAAGTTATTCTGCTACTACGGATCCACACTACAGAGCATTAATACTGTACACTCGTGTCACAAATAGTGACTTGTTCTGGCATCGTTTTCTGTTTGCTACCGTGTGTGTGTGTGTGTGTGTGTGTGTGTGTGTGTTTGTCTTTTGTTGCAGTGTGGGGAGCGTCAGGGGTTAAAAGGCTAAACGGCATGGATCATTGTTCTCTGTGAAAGGCTCCTTTGACGAACCCCACAGGGACAAGTCCACATACACACACTGACAAAAGGCGGCGGCACTCTGGATCCTATTAACAACCACATGGACTGGGGTGGAGAGTGTGTGTGTGTGTGTGTGTGTGTGTGTGTGTGTGTGTGGGTGTGTGTATGTGTATGTGTGCGTGTGCGTGCGCATGCGTGTGTGTAAATGCAAATAAAAGCACACACCAGTAGGCCCTGTGTGTTTAAATGGATGCCAGTAATTTTACAGCAGGTGCCCTGATCGCACATCCGTCGCGCAAAAACACACACACTCAGTAACGCTGTCCAGACGCAGTGACAAAATGTCCTCCACAGCTCGCAGATACTATCTCAAAGGACGTGCTGCTATTTCTTTTCTTTTTCTTTTTTTTGCCTCGTCCTTTGATTTGCTCGTATCGCTCAGCGTGAGGCCTTCCAAACACGCACACAGACACTGACGCTGCCGTTCACGCCTCACAATAGATTCAAAGAGGTGCCATTTTCTTTTGCCTGTCTTTCCCCGCCGCAGTGGTACACTCTGAAATCATTTGACCAGGACATGCAACCTGACAGCGGAGGGGAGGAGGAGAGACAGCAGCAGGAAGGAGTGGAAAACAGAGATGGGGGGGGGGAGACGACAGAGACGGAGGGAGCGATGTTCCACCTCATCCACTCCCACTCATGCATCTCATGAAACGCCCTGCTCTTCCTCCTCTCTCTTCATCATGTTGCAGACACACACTTCAAGTCAGGCACAAACCCTTCTAGGAACAGAATTTACCCACCATCTTAGGATCTTTGGGATCATTTTATCTCCCTGTCGCGTTATAGCGAATGTATATTAGTAGAAAGTGTCTCAATGTACTATATATGAAGTGAATGTGTTATGTGATGAAAAGCACTTATTATCATTCTGTCTGCAGATGAATAACAGACAGTGATGCACTGAGATGTAAGATGACATTCGTGAAAAAGTCCTAAAAATCAGCCACTGGGCAATTTATATAAAAATATATTATTGTGATATGAGACCGTTTGTTATCTTAGAATGTGTGTAAGATTGACACACATGTTGTCTTTCCCTGGTTTTAAAGACTCGCCACAGTGAAGTGACGTCATTTTCTGAACTCAGCACACTGATCTGCTTCTACTGCTACTTCACCAGCACTCATCCCTTTACTGTCACAATAATGATATTGAGGTATTATGTCAAAATGTTGCACTATTTCATTCTGTCGCCCAGTCCTAACATTTATGAAGTGCTTTAAAGCAACATTTTAAAACACAGATATATAGTAAGTACCGTAGTGTGATACAGCTATAAAATATAGCAACATCCTTCTAACAGGTCTGAAAAACACAGACATTTCAGAGGTCGTGGTTTTCTAAGCTGCTCTGTCAACCCTCTGCTGATCGATGTCGATCCGACACAAAATATAAAATAAAGATATCTTTTGAGTTTCTTGACTCCCTGGCTCACAGATACGTAAGGGACAGATATCATGGTACATACAGCACAGTGAGATCTGTGAGGACGAATCTGTGTCGTCTCTTTGGATCATTAAACTGCTCAACCCTTCAAAACACTCACAGAGTCACCTCAGCAAGCCTTCAGCCTGCTGATCCAGGCCTGCAGCAGTGCACTGTGTTCACACATCCACCACGCTGAATTCTGCCGTAGTGGATAATTTGATATAATACATGTAGTTCAAGTTTGCCAGGACATAATATACTGTGATTGTGAGTTATAATAAAATGCTTTCAGCCAAAAGAAACCCTCCTGTTTTCATTCCGCTCAGCATCGCTGTATCTGGTAATAGCAACAACTAGAATGGCACCTAGTAGAGTGCATACCTCCGCCAAGGCCCAACGTTCCCCTTTATTCAATTCAAGCTTAATCCAATCCTTTAGCATAATTTAAGCCCCACAAATCCACAGGCCATCAACCTGAACTCACTCAGCTTTTATCAAGATCCATTATTCCCTGAGAAATGAATACAAATGTGGGAAAACACAATTTGTTAAAAAATAAAAAATAAAAAAAAAAAAAGGTGGGGCACAAAAATTCCTGGATCTGTCCCCACGCAATGGGATCTGCTCTGGGCCGAGACCCATCCTCCAGCCAGGCCCCTGACCCGTCCTGCTGACAGACCAACCAACCAGCCCCGGACACAGCTGAAGACCTCGCCGCCCTGGCGGAGGCGAAAAAATGTGTAATACTGTGAAACCATGATGTTTTTTGAGATGGTTATCGCGCGGCGGACATGTCACACCTGAGCCGCACACACACACACAAACGCATGTTACCCACGCGTTGTCGCAGGGAAGATCAGCGGGCGGAACGGGTGAAGACAAACAGACTGAACACCAGCGGCTGCTCTTGTTTCTAGCTGATTGCCAGTCGTTACTTTTAAATTGATGAGTGACCCTGTGAAGCATGGTGAGCACTCTGACACACATGGTCTGGAGGAGAGGCCCGGCTGCTCTTTCTCTTTTCATCATCTTCACTAGATTTAAAAAAAAAAAAGAAAACAACAACAAGACGACCACCATGAGCAGAGGGGCACTGCAGACGCTGGCTTTCAAATCACATCCAGAGGCTGATTTAAATCAAACCTCCAGTGGAATTGAAGTATTGGACTGATCCTCTTGGTCTGTTTGCAGATGACTAATTTCTCTTACTGTGGACATTTACCATGACCCTCTGTGCACAGCCCCCTGCTGCTCACATCGCTGGCTTTAAACAGCCTCACATAAAAAAAAAATAAATAAATAAAAAAAAAAGAAGATAAGAAAAGCAGCCTGGTATGAATCATGTAGATGTAAAGACGGGAACACGATCTGAAGCGAGGGATGATGGGTGTGCGTGTTTGTGGGTGGCAGCGTGTTATTGTGGCGTCGGGTGCAGCGTGGGCACCGTGTTGTTATCCAGCTACTCTGCAGGCAGGACACGCCTTCTCTGGGTTCTGTGGTTCTGCTGCAGCACCCTTCACGGCATTACATCACCCAGTTAGAGAGCACCCAGCACCCCACAAACGCCTGCATATACGCCGCGCGCGCGCACACACACACACACACACACACACACACACGCTCACGCACGCACGCACACCGCGACAGACATTGCGTACCCAACGTACAAACCTTTACCAGAATACACATCACACACACACACGCCGTGAGTACTGATCGCACAGGCCAGGCTGTTCAAACGAGCCTACTGCAGACACACAGGAAATATTACACGTGCACACCGGCGACCAAAGCGTGGATACACACCTCTCTATCAGCTACACACACACACACACACACACACACACGCACACACACCAGTGAACACACCCACCGATACCTTGCCTTTCCCCTCCAGCAGCAGCAGTTTATATAACATCACACTGACTTTATCCTTCATGACGATTGTGTTTGTCTCGTGTGTGTGTGTGTGATGTGTGTGTGTGATGTGTGTGTTACTGACAGCTCTCTCTGTCCATCAGCACAAATGAAACTGTAACATTTGACGTTCTCTGCCTGGATAAATCTGAATGATAAATATAAGCTTTCCATTTCATTTCTATTTTAATGTCTGTATTTATTTGAAACGGAATTCTATAGCAGATCAATAGACAATATATAATAAATGGCATAGTAATGTCCCGCATTATTGCACCTTACAAAAAAAAAAAAAAAAAAACAAGAAGCGAAGGGGAGGGGGGCGTCTGAGCGCCGAAAAACGATCAAATTAAAAAAAAAAAAGAAGAAGAAGAAGGGGGGAAAAAGAGCATTCCCAAAATCCTGCGTAATATCTGACTCTCCCCGCCCAGAGGGATTAGTGTTACCTTGAGAGCCCTTGGCTTTTTTTGCGCTTGATTTGTCAGCTCAGTTAATCGGCTGCCAACCAGAACACACAAAAAAAGCAGGACAGCCAAATTACCCAAAACAGCCTCCATCCTGCCCCCACCCGCACCCCCACCGACCTTATAAATATAGGTGGGGGGGCGAGAAGCAAAATTAAATCGAGGGAGGAATCTTTTTTTCCCCTTTTTGTCCCCCTTTTTGCTTTCCACAGAATACTCGCCGTCAAAGAAGAGCAAAGATTTTAAAATAACAGCGTCTGTATCAATTAACCAGCTGAGCGGTTTTCGATAGTGACCACACATTTTTACCCTCATATTTCATCTGGGATCGTTTTAATTCCCAGCGTGCGACTAAAAGAAACATTTAAAAAGGAAAGAAAAAAAAAACATCTCGATAATTTCAATTTTTCTAAGGTGCTGGGCGCCGATGAGCAGGTGATGGAGCACCTTTGGGCCCTTTGCAGGGGGGAAAGAAAAAAAAAGAGAGAGAGAGAGAGACGCATTCTCGGGCTGGGTCACGCCCATTCTGAAGCCCGTTCTGGAGAGAGCCTGATTAGGAATTCCCCCTGCATAAACGCACAAGAATCATCTAATCCTATTAACTCTTAAAATCCGACACATAGAAATGCGCGCCGCAGCGATGAATAAAATTATAATTGTCGTCATCTTCTCGCTTTTATGAATCCGCACCAATTTAGACTCAGTCACAGCAGTTATCTCCTTATTTTAGTGTTCGTTTTGCAGACAGCAGCGGGAGGCGTCGGGCCGGTGCCAGGCCCGGATGTGTCGCTGCTTATTTTGCGGCATATTGTGGATTTTTGATGGCGCACTGCACGAGGCCTCCTAGGTTTTCTTTCTTTTTTTTTTTTTTCTTTCTTTTTTCTTTTTTTTCTTTTCCCCTGCAATGAAAACGGACAAACACTCGGTATAAATGGGACATCCTGCATTCGTCGCAGTGTTGACTGACAAACTGAAGGCAGTTGCTCGTTTGAATTAAAACTCCCGTCAGTAAAATGGAATCCGAGCGCTCGTCTGCACAGCAGGCCCAGACTGTAGGCTTTTCACATCATACGTGATGAAGCGGAGGGGAGAAAAAAAAAAGAAAGAAAGAAAGAAAAAGGAAAAAAAGGGAAAGTTGTCAGCTCAACGTGCAGCATGAAATGCAGATGTGTTGGGAGCAGAGCAGGCACAATCCAGCAGACCTCCCTGCCGTCCCTGCAGACGCCATTTGATCCACCAGGGAACCCAGATAATCCCAAATCATAACGAGCGTCATTTCACTCAAATTTCACTCTTTTTTGTTTTGTTTTTTTTTGTTGTTTTTTTTCACCCATTCAATCGAACATCACGTTTTAAAACCACTCACGCCTTCATTTGATTTATTTCGTTCTTCTTTTTTTTTTTAGAGCAAATTGTGACACACACTGATGATGTTGTGTGAGTGTATTTTGTTTTAAGTTGTTTTTTTTTTCTTCTCTTTTAAAAATCAAGGTTGTGCTGTCACGTTATCTACTGAAATGCACAAAGCCGCCGTGGTAACCCGGTCTGGTGATGTGTGAGCAGCGGCGGCTGGATTGGGTTTGCGTAAAAACAGAGGGAGGAAGCGGGAGAATGGAGGAATGTGACGGTTACTGCCGCGCCAGGAGGCGTGCGGGCAGCGTGCCGTCCATCCCTGTTAACGCAGAAGGTCATGTATCAAACTGCATGTCATACTGAGAACTCGGGTTACATCGAAATATGCATCTATATTTAAAGAGTGTGTGTGTGTGTGTGTGTGTGTGTGTGTGTGTGTGTGTGTGTGTGTGTGTGTGTGTGTTTGGGGAGGACGGGGGGGGATGGGGGGGGCGCAGCGTGTCAGGGCGCATTTGTTTGACATTTTAACATGAAGCTGCGGACGAGAACAATGCGCGGCCACCGGACACCCGGCGCTCACCTTATTTATTATTCATCATCCGCAAAACAAGGTGAAGGAAACCCTGCAGCTCGCCGTCTAAAGTCTGTATTTAGGGCCGACGCGCTCCATATTTGACACACAAGCAAGACATAAACGCGACCTGTCTGTGTTTGAGGAGCCGTGATAAGAAAAAAGAAAAGAAAAAAAAAAGATAATTCATGTAGTAAACGTCGCCTCCGGGGAGCGCAGAGAGGACGTGTGTAATCTTACACCCGCCTGTGTTGGTGTCTCTGCTCCGCCGGGGGAATTTAGAGGCCAACATGGCAACAACAAAAAAAAAATCCCATTTTGAGTCCCAGAAATGCCGCCGTGCCTTCAAGGAGACTCGCACCTGCTCCGGCTCGCCATATTCATCATTCCGGTGCGCACCAACTGGAAAAAAAAAAAGTCCTGTGAAAGTGGCAAGTTCCGAGATACCTGTGCGTCAGGAGCCCAAACTCCAGCCTCCCTGCCTCCTACCCACCCCTTGTTTGGACCCCACTACATTAAATTCGGGGTTTGTTTGTTTTTTCTACGCGGACAGCATCATGAACAGGTTGGAGTGACAAAGACGATGCTACTGACCTGAGTTAAACTGACCATCAGGAGTATCCAACTGCTAAAAATCCAGCTGTAAAGTCCACAGAGCCGTAGGTTGGTAAAAATCCACGTTTGTGTTAAGGCAGCAGCGTCTCCGCTGCTGGTGCTGGTGCTGGCGCGGCGGGGCGGGGAGCACCAGTCGGTACCGGGCTGGGTTTATCGTTTCTCACAGGTGCGTCGACCACGGTGCATCATACGTACAAAAGCCGCTGTTCGCTCGGTGCGACTTGCAGCGGCTGCAGGCAAGAGGCGCACGCGCGCGCACACTCTCTCTCACACACACACGCGCGCCACTCGGGTCCGCCCTCTACTCAGCACCAGCACGAGACATTTAAAGGCGTACAGGCTCGTAAACGGGGGTCGAGGCGCACGGAGAGACACGCACCGCTCACAGGTGTGGCTGTGTGGACGCTTCAGCTGCTTGTTACATACAAACGCAAAGTTGAGTTTCAGTTTGAATTTTGGTAATCACACCGTAATTATTAGTTATTTGACTGGTAACAAATAATTCATAACGCATTCAATTGTTGTAAGATTCGTAAACATCAGTGGAAACTTTATGTCTATCCAAATCATGATTATAGATGAACTACACAGTATTTATTAACCGTATACAACGAATTAAAACACCAGTCTGAGCTTCACATTAAACAGCTGGCTGATAAAGCTTGTCATTGTTTGTAATCCATTCAGCTCAGGAAAAATATTGCCTGAGAAATTAACAAAAATGTGGGAAAAACACCCCAAATGACAATGTTAAAGAAGGCAGAGTAAAAAAAAAGAAAAAAAAACTCGATCCGTCACTTTGTTCAGATCTGCACCAATCGTTAACGGGGTCCATTCTGGATCATCCTCCGTCCAAGTTTGGTAGAAATCTGTTCAGTAGTTTTTGTAAAATCCTGCTGACAAAGCAACCAACCAACGACGGGACACTGGTGAAAACATAAGCTGAGTGAAGAAGAAGAAGAAGAAGAAGAAGAAGAAGAAGAAGAAGAAGAAGAAGAAGAAGACTGATTCCCATATATGTGGAGTTGAAGAAAAGCATCATGTCATACTGTGAGACTGCAGCTGCTCCATCATCACTGCAGATGACATTTCACAGATTCAGCTGTGTAACTAACAGAAGCACAGGACGGGACCAAAGAGAAGTCTGGGAAAATTCCGACTTGTATTTGTACAAAGTCAGCTCAAAGTGCTGTACATGAAAAATGATAAGAAGAGATCAGTGAGCGGACAGAGGAGGTCGACACCTTGAGACCAGAAAGGTCTGCTGGGACTGTAAAACTGACAACACGTCTGAAATGAACTGTGGAGGACGAGGACGTGGACCTCAGGGCCGTCCTCTAATGCACACTGACGACTCTCTGTCCTGCACAGGGACATTAATAGACTGTGAAGCGCTGTGCTAATCAGCTGTCTCCGGTGTTCACAGGCTTCTTCAGCTGGTCGCTGGAGACCTGCCACGTACCGGCCCGCTTCAAAACCTCTACCACCATCTTCCCAAAAGCCAAGGGCCGCAGGATGACAAGACTGCAGCGTTGTGACCCATGTGG